>NC_068278.1:4747202-5086202 GCF_025860055.1 Xyrauchen texanus | reverse complement strand
GGATTTATAAAGAAAACTGTACAAATTCTGCCGTACGTCCGTTTTTATAAATCTGAAAACTTTTGTGTGTATGCAAAATCTGACTTGTTTGTACACACACTTTTAGGATGAATTTTTACATGAGGTTTGAAATCTACAAGAGTTTTATACATTAGGCCCCAGGTCAGACTTATCTATCAGTGGTAGGCCAAAAGTTAAAAAGAATTTAACAAAAGCCTTACCCTTCTGAATGGACACGATTTGAGTGGGAGACAATTGTGCCCGCATTGTGATCGAATTCCATACAATCCCCAGATAGGTAGTTTTCTGAGTGGGAAAAAGGGTGCTTTTCTTGGCATTGAGCCTCAACCCCAGAGAAACCAGATGAGCTAAGACGATATCCCTGTGCTGGTTGAATGCCAGTTCTTGTGACTGTGCTAGTATCAGCCAGTCGTCTATGTAATTCAGAATGCAGATGCCCCAGAGTCGCAAAGGAGCCAGTGCTGCATCCATGCATTCCGTGAATGTGCTGGGTGATAAGACTAGACTGAACGGAAGAACCCAATATTGGAAAGCTTCGCCCCCGAAAGCAACCCTCAGGTACTTCCTGTGTTGTGGCAGACTTTCTATATGAAAGTGTGCATCCATGAGATCGATTGTGACCAACCAATTCGCGATGTTGGATTTGAGACACGACCGTCTTGATGGTTAGCATTTTGAACTTGAACGCCCTCTAAGTGATTTGAGCCTTGAAGGTCTAAAATCAGACACAACCCTCCATCCTTCTTGGGGACCAGGAAGCATCACTGTAGTAACCTGACTCTCTCTCTGGAAGGGGAACATGTTCTATGGCCCCTTTGACCAAGAGATTTGCAGTAAAAAAAAGGCAAAAATACTTCCTGTCTGACACTTCCTGTTGAGGGGATGTAGAGTGTCCTGGGCTATGGCAGGAAGCAACGGAACACCCAACATTTAGCTGCTAACTGCTATCTCCCAAATCGCCAGAGGCGGCGGAAATGGAGCAGTTTCATGGGGGTATCGGGAGGGTATAGGTGTATGTTTCACACGACCCATCCCAAGGGGGGGGCTACCCCCACGGCTGGGCGCAAGACTGTCAGGGCTTTCTCTTCTTAGAGATGACGGTCCTGAGGTCTTGCTTTGGGGGCTGCTGAGTGCGACGAGCCGGTCCCCAGTCTCATGCTCTGTTTTTGAGCCTCCCTTCTAGAAGGACTGGTGCATGGCTGGGTGGCCGGCGGCCCCTCCCCCTGAGTGTGGTGAGGGAGGAATTGCCCGAAGTCTTCCTCGTGGCTTTTCGCCTCCTGGAAACTAGCGAAACTGGGGCATCGAGGGGGAACACATTGTCCCTGTCTTTGATGCCCGAAAGGTTTAGCCATAAATGTCTTTCTGTGCTGACCAAAGCAGCCATAGACCGGCCAATGGCATGAGCCGTCTGTTTGGTCAACCAGAGACCGCACTTAAGTCCTTCAGCAGGTCAGCCTGGTATACCTGCAAAACTGCCGTAGTGTGCAGGGCAGCACCAGCCTGACCTGCTGCTTGATAAGCTTTTCCCACAAGCATTGTGGTGGTCCTGCACGGCTTTGTGGGGAGAGTAGGTCTCTTAAGACATGATGCCAAGCCAGGCAAGAGATAACCCGCAAGTGTCTCTTCTACCAGTGGCATCGTGGAATACCCCCGTGCCTCAGCACCCACGATAGTCGAATATGTCGACGTCGAGGGAACGAAGACACGGGAAGTATAAGGATTCCTCCATGAACGAGAAACCTCGTTATGGAGGTCATCAAAGAAAGGAAGGGACTGATATAGCGTTCCCTTCCTTTATTTTTGACCACAGACAGAAATCTTTCTTCTAGTTTAGAGCGTTTGGGGGTCTCTTGTTTGCATGGCCAGTCTAATTGTAGCCTGGTCACAGCCCGAGTAACCACCTTGAGTAATTCCTCAGCTGCTTTGTTATTGTGTGTAGAATGTTCAGAGGTGGGCAGCTCAAAGTCTGCAGACCCAAGAGATTCAGCATCCCCCTCATGAACCGAAGAGTCGCCGAAGCGCGTTTCAGGCTCAGGAGAAGGACCAGCTGGATCTGGGGAGAAAGTGAGCGATAGGGATGGACCAGTCGGATCTGTCGCTTCTCAGACAGATCCATGCGAGAGCCCCACAATGAAAAAGTGGGGCTGGCTCTTGGACGTAAGCGAGAGGAGTGCGAAGCATTTTGACTGAAACAGATTGCAATGCTCGCACCTGCCCCGCCCCGACGCAAGAGCAGCATGCTCTTCCCCCGAACACACAAAACAAAACTGGTGTGTGTCTGTTTCAGCCTTTGCTTCACACTCATTCTTGGAAAGGAGAAAAGGTTTTCTGCGCACTGCCTAACAAATTCTAACTCATAACAGAGGAAATGAAAGTGCTGACAGCTTGAGAAGCACAACACACACAGAGTGGTCTGAAGACAAAAGACCTGATGATGCACCTGTGATGCATCTATTTATAGCCCTGCTACAGGTGCATCCTGATGATGTCATCAGCAGAGGCTATAAATTCTAGTCAATTGCACTGACGTGTTGCACACATATTCACAGCTGGTCCTAAAGACGTTCCCAAAGCGCTAAATCAGTGCAGCATCAATGTGTAGCTTTTTGATAGGGAACAATAGTTCTATATGAACAATAGCATGGTGTAGATTAAGTAACATTAGCTCATCACAGCATACAAGAGATGAGGTAAATATCTGACACATCATCGCTCTGTGACAGAATTTATATAGTATCAATATCAACTCCATATGACAGAATTAAATCTAGCGTATGATTATGGCGATGATTTGGTCCGGTCACATTTTGTCTGACTCCAAGAGAGTTTAGAATATCGATAAATGCTAATCCCAATGTGTCATTTTCATTATCTATGTGAATGTTGTAGTCACCAACAATTAAATCTCTAACCGTAGTAACTACTAGATCTTATAGAAAATATGCAAATTCTCCAAGGAAATCAGAATATGGCCCGCATGATCTAAACTCAGCAAAATAAGAAAGGTCCTCTCGTTTTCAACTGCTTTTTTTTCAGCAAACTTAACATGTGTCAATATTTGTATGAACATAAAAAGATTCAACAACTAACAGAAATGGAATAAAAATGCCTGAACAAAGGGGCGGGGGGGTCAAAATCAAAAGTAACAGTCATTATCTGTTGTGGCCACCAGCTGCATTAAGTACTGCAGTGCATCTCCTCCTCATGGACTGCACCAGATTTGCCCATTCTTGCTGTGAGATGTTACCCCAATCTTCCAACTAGGCACTTGCAAGTTCCCTGACATTTCTGGGGGGAATGACCCTACCCCTCACCCTCTGATTCAACAGGTCCCAGACGTGCTCAGTGGGACTGATATATGGGATCTTGCTGGCCATGGCAGGACTCAGGAAATCATGCACAAAACTAGAAGTATGGCTGGGGGCATTGTCATGCTTTAGGTTCATGTTAGGATGAGTCTGTAGGAAGGGTACCACATGAGAGAGTAGAATGTCTTCCCTGTAACGCACAGCATTGAGATTGCCTGCAATGACATCAAGCTCAGTCCGATGATGCTGTGACACACCGCCCCAGACCATGACGGACATTCTACCTCCAAATCGATCCCGCTCCAGAGTACAGGCCTCGGTGTAACACTCATTCTTCGATGATAAACGCGAGTCCGACCATCACCCCTGGTGAGACAAAACCACGACTCATTGGTGAAGAGCACTTTTTGCCAATCCTGTCTGGTCCAGCAAAAGTGGGTTGTTGTTGTTGCCATCCTGTACCTGTCCCGCAGGTGTGATATTCAGATGTACAGATCCTGTGCTGGTGTTGTTACACGTGGTCTGCCACTGCGAGGATGATCAGCTGTCCTTCCTGTCTCCCTGTAGGGCATCTTTCATTTGGTGTTTTTCAGAGTCAGTAGAAAGGTCTCTTTAGTGTCCAAACTTTTATAACTGTGACCTCAATTGCCTACCGTCTGTAAGCTGTAAGACCATTCCACAGGTGCATGTTCATTAATTGTTTATGGCTCATAGAACAAACATGGAAAACATTGTTTAAACCATTTGCAATAAAGATCTGTAAAGTTATTTGGATTTTTACAAAATTATCTTTAAAATACAGTGTCCTGAAAAAAAGGAAATTTCTTCTTTTCTGAGTTTATATACTGTAGCAAGGGCAAAAGATGACAGAGATTTTTTAATCTGACAGTGTCACATTAAGCATTTATTAGTTCAACAGACTTATATCCTGTCCTCTGAGTAACAAAAAAAACGTAATTGTAAATTGCAGCAACACCTCCTCCTCGACCCTTCAGGTGAGGCTCATATTTAAAACAATAACCTGGGGGAGTAGATTCATTTAAACTTCATCATTTAAGATTCATCTGGTTTAAACCAGGTTTCAGTCAAAGAAATAGTAATAGTGATGAGTAATAGTTAATTTCTGTAATAGTTGAATTTACAAGTAGTGCTTTGGTTGAAAGAGATATTATGTTTAGTAGCCCTAACTTTATATAATGTTTATGTTCAATTTTTTGGTTATTTTCAAGTTTGACCTTAATCAAAAAAAAATTCTTAATGATTTAGTGTGGGGTTTGTGTTTGTTAATTCATGGAACAGGCAGTCTCTATGTGATATTTAGGTGATACAGTCACTGTGTGTTGTAGTTTATGTGACCTGTGTTCCCTCTCAATGCAGCTAGTTAATGTGCAGATTAGCCAGTTTGTCCTTCCTGGCCTTGGCCGCAGTTAGTCAAATACGATCACTAATTAATACAAAGTGCCAAATTACTAGAGAGGAGAGAGTCACCTTCCCTTGATGGATGGAAACTTTAGCAGGTCAGGTCTACCCCAAAAACTCTTTCAATTGCCTATACATCCTATGATTTGTTTCTGGACACCAATCAGACATCCAGCCATTCAGTGACACTAATCTACTATAAACCTCATCACCACGATGAGCAGAGAGGGGGCCAGAGCATATTACAGTGTCTGACATAGTTTTTGCAAGTTCACACACATCTTTAACTCTTTAGTGAGCCATTTTAAGACCTTGCTTTTTGTAAAAGAAACAAACTAGCTTCTTGGACTCATTTTGCCTACCTGTTTTCTTGCCTTGACTGGAGATGTTAGGTTTGTTAAAGGGCACCTATTATGGAATTTTCGCAGACACCAGGGAAAACTTGAAAACATCATGTCGACAACAAGACGCTGTGTTCTGAAGTGCATATCAAAAGCGACCTTTTTTTCACTGCCCAGGGATGAGCATGTGAAGAATCAGTGGCTAGAGTTTATATTTACAACTATACCACACAAGTATAGCCTGAACCTTGTGCTGTGTTCGCGTCATTTTAATGACGATTGCTTTACGAACATGAATGCTTTCAAGTGTGGATTCGCGAGCCGGTTGATACTGAAGGAAGGTTCAGTACCAAGTTTATTTGGATCAGCTTCCTCCTCCGAATCACAACCTGTAAGTATTATTAATAATTGTTGCTTTTATGTGTTTTTTAGCATGCTTAATAAGTATTTGTGTGTGTTGTGTAAGTTACGCTCAGCGCAGCTTCTAGGTCTCCAATGTCAATTTTTCTTAAATATGTGAAATGTTTGTCGATGTTATTGGAGTTGTCATAAAGAATAGAGCAATAACTTGTAGTAACGCAGTGCTTTACCAATATGTTTATGCGTTGGGCTAACGCAAACAATAACTGATTGGGTGTTTACCACCGAACTTTAGGCTATGATCGCTAACATAAATCAACTCAAATTCCTTCTCTGATTTAGATTTTTTTACTACAAAGTTTGATGGGCGTTCCGTTTCCGACAATCTCTGCACAGAGTATACCAATCACAACTGACTGGGTCATCTGACCTATCACCGCAGATTAGCGTCACGCAAAGGAGGGGTTTGGAAAAATGAGTCGTTGAACGAATCATTTGGGAGTCGGTGAGCAAATCAGGTAAACATAAATGCATATTATAAGACAACAAAAGTGTTTTTTGTCATTGCATGCATGTAAAACTGTTGTTGGGGACTCCCAAAACAATATTAGGAACATTTTAAATGCCATAATAGGTGCCCTTTAAGAACAGCTGTAATTTTATTGGCTTTGTCAAAATGTCCTCTAGACTACTGAAGTAAGGCAGTTGTTAAACTCCTCAAGAATAATCAAGTCCCTTAATCAGTGACACCTTGAGAAAAACACTAACAATCAAGCTCACTCACTTTCTCAATGCAGACTCTACATAGGTTTGTTATTCAGACTTCATGAAGTTTAAAACTTCTGTTTATAAGCATCAGAGACAAGTTCATATGATCTTTAAATTGCATAAAACTTTTGCTTAAAAAATAGCTTAAAGATCTCTACTTTGGTCTGATATCAAAGGGGAATAAACTTCTTGAGCCTTACCTGTTAAACACATTTCAAAAGCAATGTCAAAACCCACCCAGGCCAACCTAAAGTAATAGCTAAATGCTAAAAATGAGTGAACTATTTATCCATGTCCTTTTTCTATAAAAGGGGGGACTAAACAGATGTGTTTACTGATGATCAAGTCAGCAGTAAATGAAACAGGAGCAGTGGTTTGACTTGATCTAACAGCCCTCAGTTCATCTCTTTCACAGTGTCCTCTCCAGTTCCAATTTTGAGTTATTTGCAAGCTGTTTTTCGAAGTTGAAGCTAAATTTCCTATTTAGGAAAAACATGCGATTACATGCGATTACGAAAATTGAGAGTTCATGATAGAGTCAAGATTATTAAGTAACCGTCTGGTCATGGTTATTTGAGACAACCATGATTATTGGGCATTCAAATTCCAATCACATTTTAATGCCCAAATAAGGGAATTTTAAGCAATTATACTGTATAAACCATGAACGGTGTGTTTATGTGTCATTCAGTTGAACTCAAAATCTGTGCGCCACTGAATCACATCGCGGAGGTCAACCAGCTCCTATCCTGAAGCGTGTGTGAAGCTCTCTGATGTGTGCGCTGTCAGCAGAGGTTTGCGCCAAGCTCCCGTGAAAATATAAAAAAACAAGTATAAACTTTGATAGTGAACATAGAGCTCTCCGGTTTCACTTTAAATGGTTGAGTAATGGCAAATGTTCCTGGTTCATACAAGCTGTGTTAAAGACACACAGTGACAAAGAGGAGGAGACACACGATTACTCTATTTACGTGGAGTGATAAAATAATTAAACTAAATCTCAAAGGTTCTCAAAATCTTAAAGGGAAATAAGGGCCAGAAGGTTTAATCAGAGCATTACAACAATGTGTGAAAGTGAAGAAATTAGGAAATAAATATTTTACTATAGCATAATATAATATAAATATTAGATATATAAAAATTATATAATATGAATTAATAAAAAATAGTATAAATGTAAAATTGAGGAAAAATAAAGTTGACCTAGAAATATTATGAAATTTAAAACATTATTTTTCATGTAATTCATAAGTTTTAAAGCCTTGAAAGGAAATCATAGTGTTAGAAATAAAAGTCTTCTACACCACAGCAGTGCCTTTTTCTCTCAGTCTTTTATTGAGTCGTGAATGAATCAATACAAAGCATTGAATCCAACGTTGGGGAGCGAACAAATATGCAGCTCACTCGTCTCTTGTATAGCGTGCAAAGATAAACTGCAATAGTGAAGGGGAGTTCACAGTTCTAACCAATAAGGGCATACATTACCTCATATCAATATCACATAACAATTCCATATGGCAAAGGCTCCTTTATTTCCTTGAGAGCCTGGGACCTATAAGGAAAAGACTAGCTCTATTCCGTGCGAGCCCATCGGACCTTTGCCATACACACTAATACAATCTACACACAGACAGAGTATAGACAGAGAAAGAAAAGGAGGGGGCTCCTTACAACTCCAAGTTAATATGAAACAGATGTTTGATAATGCACACACAGCATTTCTCTCTTGGACAGAGCTGAGATATAGACATAACATTTCTTACAGTGCCCCCTTTGATAATGACAGTTATCCTATAACATAATTATCACATGACATTATTCTTAGCATGTCCATTATTACAGAATAATACATGAAACATATTTCAATCAAACATTTCTTTCAAAGTCATTAGTACTTGATAGTTCTGTTTGCTAAAGAATATTGAGAAGATACAAAAGTATTCATAGAACGATAAATCAACATCCTAATGAATGGAATAATACAGCAAACAATAAATGAAAGGATTAACAGTATAACTCCAATTGGTATTAAAGAAGATACAAGTAATTGTTTCCAACTTGTAATCCAATCTCCAAACCCACTCCTATCATCCACTTCTCTTCTCTGTAATTCATCAACAATTTTTGTCATATTATTTATACCATCAGCTATGATATGACCATCTTCATCATTTTCTGGTATATATGTACAACAAGAAATTCCAACGATCACACAGACCCCTCCCCTCGCAGCTGTAAGTTGATCCAAGACTAAACGGTTCTGCAAAGCAGTCAAGCGAAGTGCTCAAAGTTCTTCTTTGACCCCCAACTAAGGTGTCACTGGCAGTTTTAATAAAAGAAATCAACTCATATCTTGTAACTTCTACTTCAATTCGAATACTACCAATTCCAATTGATGGAAATATACTCTCAAAGAATTTTTCTGTACCAGTCCATAACCGGTATTCTTTTGGAACTGAGTTGTCTCTTCCCAAACTACTTGTCGAACTGCGGTCAGAGAGGGAGCGTGTGTTTCGTTGGTTCATCACATCATCCTTCTTGTGTGGTCTAATAATCATAGAATATTCTTCTAAAGTTACCAAAGCACATCGTCCACTCCAATTAAATGGTAACGAGGTATAAACCACGTGTCCACATAACCAAAACCAATCTTTCAAAGTTCTTGTTCCTTTTGCAGATGGAACATACCTGTTACAATTTTTACCGGTGTATAGTCCACAATACTCATCACATAACTCTTGAAGCTCTGGGTTTGCTTTGGCAAAGGAACTCATAGCTGTAATCGGAAGAGGAGATCCTTTTAAACATGCTTCCAAGTCAAAGTTTCCTTCCCCATTCAAACAACTAACACAACAGGCAGTGTTTCGTACTTTACAACGGCGATATATTTGATTACATTTACTATCAGGAATGGAACCCAATGTTGAGGCTCCTACTCTTCTTTCTATACATAGCAATGAGTCAGGAATGGGACCTATAATTGCCACTTTAGCATGCACTTGTACTGCAACTGTCAGTGCCCTGTTATCAGGACAAGTCCAATTTCCTGTTGAATTTTGAGGTACAATGAATCCCACAGTACTAAGAAGTAAAGGACAGAACAGATCTTCATCTGTCTCTGGTGATTTAACACTTACGCGAGGTCCTGAAGCACTTTGTGGCATTTTCGTACAAACATAACAGTCACTCTTTTTTCCTGTAAACTTAGCAGTAAAGTTGACTAATCTCCACCACATATTGGAGGCAAACGAATGTGGTTCATTTTCATGGCTCAGCCAAGTTTCGTTCCCACTGCTAACAAGTGCTTGTGTATAAATGAGTGTATTTATTAGCACAATCAAGTGTAAGAACGACTGTGCGGACATGGCTTAATGGTCTCGTTAATACTTATTGTTAACTTCAATCAACAATCTCGTTCTTCGTCTACTTCTTTTCCTCGTCCTCCTCAGGTCCTTCTAATTCACAGATTCCCGGTTGGGCACTGGCGCTGCGTGTTCAGCTCCTCCATTGCTTTCACCGTTCACCTCGAATTAGTAAGGCCCTCCTCTGGAGCAAACTTCACGCGGCTTGTGTGGATCCACTGTGGTTGAAGATCAGTCAGAACACCTGTCCTTGTCACAGCGATCACAGTGGCCAGCCCCAGATAATTCGGTTCTCCAAGTTTCGTAGGTTTCAGACACCTAATCAACACCGATTGTCCTGGAACGAAAGGATGAGTAGGCCCTTCTGATGGAAGAGGGAGAGAGAGAGAGACATCACCATTTATGCCATTTAACGTTCTAACTAGGGAATCCACATAATCCGCGATGATCACCTCTGTGTCACCTGTGGAAAGATTGCTAGCGCGACCTCTGACCCAAGGGGTCGGGAAAGGTCTACCCATGAGAATTTCAAAGTGAGACATTTTTGTAGTGGCTGACGGAGACATTCTCATTTCAGTCAGTACGGCAGGCAACAAATCAACCCAATTTCTGCCCGTATCTAGACATGCTTTATTAAGACGTTCTTTTATCGTTTTGTTCAAACGTTCCACGTTTGATGAAGACTGAGGATGATACGGAATATGAAAATGCCAATTAATACTAAGTTCTTTAGCTAATAATTGTGTTACTTTAGAAGCAAATGGAGTTCCATTGTCGCTTGCTATAACAGTTGGAATACCGAAACGCGGTATCATTTCTTTGGCAAGAACCTTCACTACCGTCTTTGCGTCTTCTTTTCCACACGGAAAAGCCTCAGGCCACTTAGTAAATCGATCAATAATCACGAGCAAATACTTGTGATTTCCACATGGAGGCATGTGTGTAAAATCGATCTGTAAATATTGGAAAGGAAGTTCAGGGTGCGGTAAAGCATCATGGCTGATTGCCTTTGCCTGTTTGTTTGCGCACACACCAGGCAAGCATCCAATATCAACAAAGTATTTCTTCGAAAGTTTGCAATGCAGTATGATTGATTCAAATTTTGTATCACTTTCTCTTTTGACACATGTGATACACCATGATAATGCCTACACAGCATTACAACAGTAGATGCTGGTAACGCGATTCTACCTTG
Source organism: Xyrauchen texanus (assembly GCF_025860055.1). Taxonomy (NCBI): domain Eukaryota; kingdom Metazoa; phylum Chordata; class Actinopteri; order Cypriniformes; family Catostomidae; genus Xyrauchen; species Xyrauchen texanus. Next base: position 5,075,428 of record NC_068278.1, on the reverse strand, counting down.
TTTATCTCTTAAGATACCAACTTGATCTGGTTTTACTTCATTGGCTGCCCAATGAGTCAAATCATCTTGAGTAGGATTCGCTTGTAAGATTTTAACATCCAAATCATTAATCAACGATGAATTCATCATTGGCACTTCATTGTTTTGTTCATTTACATGCGGACTACGTATTGCTTCTTTTGCTGCCCATTTCGCTACTTCATCCGCAAATCTGTTTCCTTTGGCCTCGTCAGATTCACCTGTTTTATGACCAGCTACTTTAATTACAGCAAGCTTCGATGGTTGCTGTGCTGCACTTATCAGCTCGGCCACAATGTTATGATGCGAAATTGGTTTTCCTTCGGAGGTTTTGAAATTTCTTTCCTCCCACAATTTAGCAAAATCATGGACTACGCCATACGCATATTTGGAGTCAGTATATATGTTGATACTCTGCCCTTTTGCCAATTGACAAGCTCTTGTCAAAGCAATCAGTTCTGCGACTTGTGCTGATTTATGTGGCAGTGAATACGCTTCAGTTACTTTATCAGGCAATTCAACAATAGCATAACCACACAAATATGTACTGTCGTTTGGCTTAAAGCAGGATCCATCAATATACCAATGGATTCCCTCCTCCAGGACAGACGTGGAAACGTCTGGCCTGCAAGCAGTCGAAATTTGGATTCTGTTCAGGCAGTCGTGATCGTCGCTCTCAAATTCACCTTGTGTCAGCATCCTATGCAAATGTACAGTAGGGCCATGAATAACAGAAGTTACTTTCAACGTTACATTAGCAGTAGCTAACAATATAGCCTCATAGCCGGAACGGCGTTGAGCAGTCATGTGTTGAGTCGAAATATTATGCATAATGACTCCTACCTGATGAGAAACATGTACAATGAAAGGATGTGACAAAACAACCTTTTCAGCATCCTGTATCATGATTGCTGTGGCAGCCACTGCACGCAAACAAGCCGGAAGTCCCTTAGCCACCGAATCAAGGGTCTTAGATAAATAAACTATTGGACGGAAAGTGCCCCCATGCTCTTGGGCCAGGATTGCTGCGGCTGTGCCACCACTTTCGTACACGTATAGATGAAAGTCTTGTGTGTAACAGGGTAGGCCAAGGGCAGGCGGCCTTAAGAGTGATGATTGCAAATGTTTGAATGCTTGATTCATCTCACTTGTCCATGTAATATCTTCTTTGTCACCTGTAGTATATTTTTATCAAGTTAATCAGGAATAATCAATGAAAACATTGTTGATTTATACCACAGTTATGTCTGAGGGACAAACATGCAGTTTACTGTATGTAAAGGCCTGTGACGTGATGAATATGTGCTCACATATGTTTGACTATTTGACTGTGTGTGCAGAAACATAAATAGCATTACTTAGGGGGGAGAATTGATCTCTTCCAAAGGACATTCTGTTACATCTTAATATGGTCAAGACCAGAGTCAATGAAGAGCATGATAATGCGTGTAACCCCACCTTGTTTGAGGAGGTGTATTTAAATAAAACCAAACCAGAGATGGTTTAGTTGTTGTTGGTACTGTGGTTTCACCGTAGGCAACTCGGCTTTATTGTGTGATAATAAAGTCTATTCTTCTGAAATCAAAACCCCAAAGATGCTGAGTGATTTTTCACAAAATTGGCATGAAAGGCTACAACAAATGGCGCCCGAACAGCGACAGAAGAGAGCAGAGTTGTTACATCGCGGGCTGGCTGGGAAGGCGAACACAAACACGGTGGCCAACATTAAGAGGTAAGCATATTTTGCTTATAAACGTTTGTGTTACTTACCAGTTTGCCTGTGGTGGTAAGAACGCTCAGAAAGCTCTTCTAAACCAAAAAGGACAAAAAGAATAAAGGGTTTTGATTCCAGAAGACATAATTGCATGCAATGATCTGTTTTTATTTACTGGTAAGGGTGTAGGTGCAATAGCAGTAAATAACGGCAGGATACAGTTTAAGAAGTAATAATATTATAATGAAGGATATGAAGGATAATAATTAGAGGACTGCATAGGCAAAGAAATATTTATTTATTTACCTTGCGGATACCGCTCTGTAGGAAATTTATAGTAGCCTACAAAGCTACAGGATAATAATTAGAGGACTGCATAGGCAAAGAAATATTTATTTATTTACTTTGCGGATACCGCTCTGTAGGAAATTTATAGTAGCCTACTGAAGCTACAGGATAATAATTAGAGGACTGCATAGGCAAAGAAATATTTATTTATTTACTTTATGGATACCGCTCTGTAGGAAATTTATAGTAGCCTACTGAAGCTACAGGATAATAATTAGAGGACTGCATAGGCAAAGAAATATTTATTTATTTACTTTATGGATACCGCTCTGTAGGAAATTTATAGTAGCCTACTGAGCTACAGGATAATAATTAGAGGACTGCATAGGCAAAGAAATATTTATTTATTTACTTTATGGATACCGCTCTATAGGAAATTTATAGTAGCCTACTGAAGCTACAGGATAATAATTAGAGGACTGCATAGGCAAAGAAATATTTATTTATTTACTTTATGGGTACCGCTCTGTAGGAAATAATTAATAAATATAAATAAGCAAAGAAAATAGGACTGATAATTGCGCAATTTAGTTTTTTGGAGCTCGGTGTTTATAAAGGCCTTGTGTCTGTAATAAGTGTAAAATTTATGTGCGTGTAAGAATAATTGTGGTTCAAGAGTGTGCAGAGTGAATGTGTATGAGAAAGTATGACTGAATAAAAATATAAGTCCGGTACAGGAATTGGAATGTGTGATTAGCCGTTGACCAAAAAAGGAACACGTGTGGATGTACTATGAGCCCAATAAATAAATAAAAGACAAGATGAATGGAGTAAAGTTGTCCAATAAAGAAAGTTTGTCATTTATATGTTGAATGGATGTTGGAAGGAAAGTATGGGCTGAAATATGTGCTACCAGAAACTGAATTTGAACCATTTATATTTGAATTTGAATGGCTAAACTTGAATAATTGCATTGAAAAACTTTATTTGAATCACATAATTTGAAATTGTATGGTTTAATTAAAATTGAATTTATTCAAAAACTGAATCTGAATTGTATCATTTGAAATTGAATTTATTCGTTTGGAACTGAAGTCCAATAAAATTTGATCCTCACTGAAAATTAAACTCTCTATATATCTTCACATTCACTTCTCACAATTCAGATTCAGTTCTCAAATTCAATTTCAAGTTACTGAGACAGACATCCGGGTAGTTGGAGGATGAAGGAAGAGCAATCGAGCGCAGATCGATAGATAGCGTTCATTGGCGCACAGGACTCCTCTTGGGCCAATCAGCACCAATGTTTTGGAGCACAGTACGTTACCCGCCATGAAACTATGGAATTACGATTGTGTCAATAATAATGAATGTAACTTTATAAAACTGAACGTAACTTTTTCAGAAACTATCAAAAATATTCCAATACAAAAGAAGAAAAACACAATTAAAATGAAAAAAAATGAACTCAGTCGCATCGAATTTAACAGGTTCTTCAAATATGCTTCATTTTTTGTTAATGTTTTTCAAAGATTCGTTTTCGCAAATCGTGGATTCTGAATACATTGCCACAGATTTCGCTTACGCTTCGCAGTTTTTTGTTTGCTGTTTTGAGACAAACCTCTCGTGGGGGTGGGCTTAACAGTGATCTACTCTGATTGGATAGTGAGCTTTTGATGGACAGGTGCTCTCTGACCCGGATGTACAGACGTCACTCAGTGGCGCGCATATTGGAAAGCTCTCGCAGTGATTTGTAGTTATGCAATACGTCGTGCTTTGTTGTATTACTTACTAACAATATGTAAATAATATTTGACCTATAATTATATAATTTAATATTATATGAGACCTTCGATCGGCTAATAATCGTCTTCGATCAGTCTGTAAAGATGAGCTCTCAGGAGAGACACGGAGCGGCATCATCTTCCTCCTCCTCTTGTTTTTTATTTATTTAAAAAAAATTATAATTTATTATTTTTTTTAATGCAAAGAACAGGAACATACAAAAGAGAAATCACATAATATCAACCAAAACAATAAAGAAGACAAAAATAAATAGAAAAAAAAATAATAATAATAATAAAAAAAAGATAATAATAATAATGTATATAACAATAAAAGAAGAGGTAGGGCATTACATCACACAAAAATGTTCACATGAAGAGATCAAATGCAGTGCAGATTCTAACAGTCCTTATGGCTTTCTTATTAGTAGATACTGAAATCAAATTTAGATAATTTTCTATTTCTTTTAAGAAGACAGAGAAGATAGGTTTACAGTTTAAAAATTTGCATTTGTGAATATAGAATTTGCTTAAGAAAATAATTAATTAATAACAAAACAGACATTTTCGTTTGTGGGGTCTGAAGCTATATACCCAAATATAATGTTTCTCATATGTATTGAGAAGCCTGGCAAAATCTTACACTTGATAAAAACATCAATATCATTCCAGAGCTTCTGAGTGTAATGACACAACCAAAATAAATGAACCACTAAACAGTGGAATTCACACAAAAAGAGCATGATAGCTCAATGTCAGATTTAAATCTTTGTATAAAACCTGTGTATCAACTTAAAGGAAATTCCTTTCACTTTATTTGTGAGAATGAATTTCTGCTGTAAAGACCAGATTTTTTTCCAATTAAGGTTACCAAACAAATTATTCCAAAAGGAAATAACAGGTGGAACAGAAATCAAATCCTTAAGAAATAAAGATCTTATAGTTTTTAGCTTTCGACTCTGAAAAACAAATTTGACCAACAGAAGTATCACAAGGTTTAGGAAAGGATGCAGTAGATACTGGGGTAAAGTAATTACGGTTTTTAAAAAGCATACATAAACCAGAGGGAATAGCACCCATTACTGTAGCAAATTCTTTTGGGGTTACTGGTATTTGGTATTCAGAAAGAAATTCTGAATATCTGAATAAAAGACCTTGCTTATTAAACAAATGCTCCACTCCTCCTCCTCTTGTCCTTCAAGGCAGCTTGAAGTAAGTTCGTGTTACTGAAGTAACCAATAACATCGATAAAATCGATTTTATTCATGTAACGTTACAGTGTGCAACAGTTCTGGCTTTATTTTGCTAATTTATTGTTTAACCACTTCAGCTCTGCAGGATATTTTGAATTTTTTAGAGAAATAGGCATATCTGAATTTAAAAGAGGTCCTGCCCACATACATTGGAGTAAATGGATAGAAATTGTCTAATTTTACAGAAAACACTCTAAATTTCAACACAGTGGTGGAATATTGCATATATTTTATTATATTTATTCACAATGTTTTGATAAACACATATAAAATATCATATTTGTATATATTTTTTAATAATTTTTTTATTGTCATTCACAAGTTTGCAATGCACTGATGTCATGTCATGATGTTATGTAGTTTGATTGTTTGCTCTTTTGCACAGTTATTATATTCAAGGACGTGTCAATGTAGACAGTGCAGATATCAAACTGGTCTTTATTCTACAGCAAGGCAGAAATCTTGGTGCAGATGCTGCATCTGCAGCTGTACATAACAACCTTGAAATTCTTAACCAGTCGCTCGGGAATACCAGCACAAGGCAGGGTCAGCACCAGTCCGTTCAGCAGTCGGGGCAGAGTCAAACAGTGGACCAAGATATGGCCAGGTTTCAGTTTTGCAGTCATGACAATGACAAAACAGCAACATTTTATTTAGCATGCATTTACAATACAACAATAAATTTGCAAAATAAAGCCAGAACTGTTGCACACTGTAACGTTACATGAATAAAACTTTTATCGATGTTATTGGTTACTTCAGTAACACGAACTTACTTCAAGCTGCCTTGAAGGACAAGAGGAGGAGGAAGATGATGCCGCTCCGTGTCTCTCCTGAGAGCTCATCTTTACAGACTGATCGAAGACGATTATTAGACGATCGAAGGTCTCATATAATATTAAATTATATAATTATAGGTCAAATATTATTTACATATTGTTAGTAAGTAATACAACAAAGCACGACGTATTGCATAACTACAAATCACCGCGAGAGCTTTCCAATATGCGCGCCACTGAGTGACGTCTGTACATCCGGGTCAGAGAGCACCTGTCCATCAAAAGCTCACTATCCAATCAGAGTAGATCACTGTTAAGCCCACCCCCACGAGAGGTTTGTCTCAAAACAGCAAACTAAAAACTGCGAAGCGTGAGCTGAAATCTGTGGCAATGTATTCAGAATCCACGATTTGCGAAAACGAATCTTTGAAAAACATTAACAAAAAATGAAGCATATTTGAAGAGCCTGTTAAATTCGTATGCGACTGAGTTCATTTTTTTCATTTTAATTGTGTTTTTCTTCTTTTGTAATGGAATATATTTGATAGTTTCTGAAAAAGTTACGTTCAGTTTTATAAAGTTACATTCATTATTATTGACACAATCGTAATTCCATAGTTTCATGGCGGGTAACGTACTGTGCTCCAAAACATTGGTGCTGATTGGCCCAAGAGGAGTCCTGTGCGCCAATGAACGCTATCTATCGATCTGCGCTCGATTGCTCTTCCTTCATCCTCCAACTACCCGGATGTCTGTCTCAGTAACTTGAAATTGAATTTGAGAACTGAATCTGAATTGTGAGAAGTGAATGTGAAGATATATAGAGAGTTTAATTTTCAGTGAGGATCAAATTTTATTGGACTTCAGTTCCAAACGAATAAATTCAATTTCAAATGATACAATTCAGATTCAGTTTTTGAATAAATTCAATTTTAATTAAACAATAAAATTTCAAATTATGTGATTCAAATTCAGTTTTTCAAAGCAATTATTCAAGTTTAGCCATTCAAATTCAAATATAAATGGTTCAAATTCAGTTTCTGGTGGCACATATTTCAGCCCATAGGAAAGCCTGTCTTGAGAAACTTTGGAATAATTAACTTTGTTAAAATATAGAAAACTAAAAATGTTCCAAAATATCATCCTGTGCTGCATAAATGGTAAGGTGTATATATGCAATGTACAGCAGAGAAAATATATTAGGGCTATTTTCAACATTCCATCACTATATGGAGGCAGAAAAGAGCTGATATAACAGGAAGAAAAGGCACCTAATAAATATTCTGGTTGTAAAGTGGAGATAAAACCAATGATAAAGATATATAGATAGAAAAATAGCGAAATAATATAGATGTAAAATGAAATTAGGAAAAAAGAAATCAAAAAGTTAACTTACAACTGGCTGGAAAACATTTAGACTTGGCTGTTCTTAGTCTAGCAGCTGTTGATTGGAATGGGCTAGAACATAACTCCTAAACTAGACTGTAGCATAGAAATGTATTTGACTTCATGCAGATAATCTATACATTCAAGAGATATTGTAGGGTGTGTGACCAAGTTAGAGAGACTCAGCTTTGCTGCGTAGACAGAAAATTAACTCTCAGCTGTGAGGTTTTTTTAGAACTAGCAGCTGGCAGCTGACGGTAAAATATGTTAAGCTTCTGAACTGGTCAAATCACAGAAGAGAAGTAAACTTCATATAGAGAAGTTGTGAAATCAAAAGAGATATCTGTGCTTAAAGTTTAACATTTAAAGCACAGGGATAAATAACAATAAAAAATTTGATATTGAAATAAAATTAAACAACTTTAAAGTAATTAAAATCAGTTTGAAAAATAAAAAAAAAAAGCTAGGAGAAAAATAAAATAATAAATAAAGAGAATAAGAATTAAAGCTTTAAGTCTAGTGTATTGCATTAAAATGAAGTCAACTAAGTAATTGGAATTTAAACAAAGGTGTATTTAAGATAAGTGTTGTTATATTACATAAGGTAAAACTCCAGTGGAAAGACTAAAATCTAGAAGTCCACTGTGTAAAATCTCAAAGAAATGAGAAAGCACAATAAAAGTATTAAAAAGTAAAGGTGAAAGAAATCGGGAAAATTGTTTCAAAATATTGCTGTTGAAGATTATTGTAGAAGGAAATACATTTAAAAAAGAAATAAGAGACTCATTTATTCTCTAAATGTATTGATTTATTTAAATTAATGCTGCTAAAATAAGTTTTCATTTTTATATGCTAAGTAAAAATGAAGAAGGAACCAGTGGAGAAATAAAAACTAAGATCTAGATGAAGACTGATCCTAAAAAGTAAATTGACAAACATATAGGAAATGTATTCATGTATGGGGTATAATAATTCAAATATTAGAAGAAAAGGAAAATGATTTAGAAAGACAGTTAGATTAAAAGGTTAAAAAAATCAATAAATAAAAAGATAAGAGTAAAATAAAGTAAGAGCTATATCCAGAAAGTTTAAAATTCACTGAGAAATATAAGGCAGACCAGAAAAGCTGAGGCATGCAGAGGAGGGTAAAATGATAGGAACCTTTTTAAAAATACCTCCCTATGTAACCCCAAAGGGCAACTCCCAAAGGTCAGCTCCCAAAGGTCAGCTCCAAATACTTTAGATAGAATGTGGATAGTATTTCTCATAGTGAGACCAGTAGTTATCAAAGCCACAGAAAATGGGAAAGGGAGATTAGAAAGAAGGATTTTGAAATTGGAATATGAAAAGTAAATCTTAAATGTGAAAATGTCACATTCATGTGTCTGTTTTATGTTCTGTCTAGTCCAATATGAGAGAATAACAGTTTCAACATTATTAAATTAAACTATAATGTCTTGATATATATACATTTAAAAACCCATGATTATATGTTTTATTTTTGATGTGTTTAAATATGTCTGGAGAACAATGTATATGTTTGTGCAACTTTATTGGTGTAAACTTGATCAACCAACAAAAATAAGACAGATAGTGTTTATTATTTTTGCTAGAAAAAGTCTGACTGGAGAGATTGAGTGAGACCTGAGAATGCTCTTAATAGAAACAGATCCTGCGCTCTGTAAGGAGAGAGAGCAGGAGTGGTTAAACCCGGTGTCTCTCATGGTGTCTCTCATAATGTCTCTAGTCAAACACAGGGGGCCCCCGAATTTAGAAAAAAGAGATAGCAGATTCTTTTAAGATTAGACATTTTTCTTTTATTTTGTGTTTTATATATTCAGTGAAGGCATTGGTTGATCATGGGTACACTGAAAGTTGTCACTGAGACTAGAATTAAAGAAAATAAATTTAAGAATGATTTAAATCATTGCATGTTCTCTACGTTTCAAATTTGCTTAGAGAAGTTTTTCTAAGGTTTGTTCTAGACCAGTCATGCCAGATAATATTGAAATAAGTCCCAATATGTGGTGTATTTGATTGAAAAAATATTGATAATGCTAAGGAAAAACTGGAGATTGGTATTAGGTGAAACCCATAGAGAAACATTAGGATGAAATTGTATATCAAAAATAATTTGATGTTCATATGTCTATTCTGTGTGAAATTGATGCTAACTATGTTTTACTCTTTCTGTTGTCAGCATTGTATAAGTAATTTCAATAACTCATTCTGGAACCAGTCTCTCAACATTGCAGATTGCTGAGCCAGATGATTTATTGAAGAAGTTTATGTTACAGGAGACAATCCGGAGAAAAGAAAAAAGACTGAGAAATACAGTATGTGGGCTGTTATATAATTGTCTCTCCTACTATCATGAATGCTGGTAATCATTACTGAATTGACATTTCAATTGTGGATTCAAATTTCTCTTGATAAGTTGATTTCAGTCATATATAACTAATTGGATGTTTGATTCTCCAAATGCCATCCATGGGTGCAATATCCATGTCTAAATTGTTCTGAGGGTCTAAATTTAAATCCAGCATCTAATTGCTAATTTGTTGGCAAAATAAGAGTTACATATTGGATTGTTTACTCCCCTAAATTTTCCAAAGACTACCCTCACTTTAAAGAAAAAGATTAATCAGTACTACAAGGTGTTAATTAAGTGTCTATTTCTAGTAAGCTAGTTTTATTTTGAGTTAAATCCATGAAAATACAATTTTAGAGGTATACAGTTTATGCACATTAACATCTGTCTCTGTTATTTAACTGAATAATTGATCATAAAATGCTGATAAGTATAAGACGATAATAAATGAAAAATCATATTATTAAAGGATGATAACATTAGGATATAAAAAATGAGACTTGTAAGAAATTCAAAGGACATAATGTATTTTACTGATCAATTATTGCAAAACACAAGATATTTATCTGAACTTCCATTGTGCCACTTTACTATTTTATTTTGTTTAAAACCTTTAATTTATTTTCTGTTAATTTAAAAAGGTAATTTATGTTTGTTTATTTGACATAATGAAAATTCCTTCTCCTGAGAAAGAGTAAGAAAAGAGAGAAAGTAATCATAAGAGAGTTTAAAACGAAAACTCAAATTTCTCAATGGTCTGAATACTAATGCGCATTAATTTTATTGCGCGAGGAGGGAAGGGTTAAGAGAAGTAGAAATTATAGAAGTTTTCTTGAAGATGGTTTACAATGGCAAAGGTTGAAAGCAGATAATATAATAAAGTATATTTGATTATATCATTTTATTAAATTACATTTATCACTATTCTCACTGTTGTAGAATTACAAATGTGTTATTGTGATTTTCTAAGAAAGAAAAGGGAATAACTGTAACAACAGTGTGAAGGAGTGCAATCTCTCTCTCAAAATTCTTTCCCTCTCGCTCTCAGTTTAAGTTTTTAAGTGGGCTAAAACCATATCACTAAATTGTTTTATTTTCTTTTGATATTGTTTTCTTTTATATGGAAAATGATGTGATTTGACAATAATGTTAGGTGCAGTAATATGAAGGAAAGGTTCAAACAGCTTTCCTCATCATGATTAAAGATTTGTTATTTTCAGAGGGCAATTTGAAGTGAAGTGCTCATACTAAAGATAAGAGATTTGGTTGAATGTACACCTGGAAGAATAAATGTAGGTTCTAAAACTACTTAGAAATTATTAAATTAAAGTGATGATTTAAATTAAGCATCTTAGAAGCTTGACAGAGGCGATCATGTATTTTGATTTGTTCTGATGGTAAGTCTTCACCAAGAGACAAGGTCTTTTGTGACCTTTGCCAAAGGAGAAAACATAACAACTTGAATGGAAATTAGTGAACTGTAAATGAGTTCAATTGTTGCATTTTATTTTCATTTGGACAATTTCAATAGATTGTTGAACTTTGCATAATGCTTTGTGAATTTAACCATGTTTTGGACTGTCTCAATGTTTGAGCAGTTGTAGATGGCTCCATTGGCTGTGATGGTTCTCAGGTGATGCTCCCTGAAGCAAGGGAAAATATCTGTTTGCTGATACCAGATTATTACAGATTGGATAATAAGACTGAGCGGTACCGAGACCAGAGACAAGAGATGTGACCCAATGATGGGTAAAATTCTCCAGTGGCAAGAGGTGACGACCCAATGACGGGTAAAGACTCTCCAATTGCAAAATGATAGCTGCCTAAGACAGGGTTCCACCGCCCTGGAAACATGCCCAAGAAGGGTGAACTGGGTTTAAGGAAGTGGATGGATGCTTTTAGGAAAGAAGCATCAAAAGGGAGGTCTAGAAGAAACCTGCCAGAAGTTGTGAGTTCCACTCAACCTGACAGTGTCTTAATAACCGCTTTATTAAAACATTTTATCACAGCGATAAATACCAGGAATTCTATCACTGTGTTATCTGGGGATCACACCCTGTGTAGAAGACCAATTACAGATTGATTTTGGAGGTAAAGCTTTGAGAACCGTTACATACAAAGAAGTGCCTAAATTATTAAAGAAGTATAAAGCAAACCTGGGACTGTTTGCATGATGAAGGGTTACGATTGGAAATTATTTTTGTTTATGCTTTTATTGAACTCATGTACATTTTAATAATAATGAAGAATGGAAAAGAATATATGGTGGTGACTAAAATTAACATGACCTGATTGCCAAAAGAAATGGGGTGCACAATTAACTAAAATTAATATAATATCTGGATAATAACATTGTGGAAGGAATAAGATTCTGTGTGATCCTTAGTAAAATAAATTTTGGATTCGAGCAACAGTAAAACAGATGACTTTGATTGATGTGAATAGCCCAATGCAATGGCAACTACCCTGAATGGACAGAAAGACCAACTTGGGAGAAAATTTATTCCTTCAATGAATATATAAGAAGAACCACGCCCTGGGTGTAAGTGCTGGTTAACCTCTCCCCAAAGGGTGATCCTCTACGATGCGCAAAGCATCTGGGTTGAAGACATCTACACTACAAGCAAGAACTCTTAAAATTAGGATGAATATTTTGTTTAATGCAATCTACATAACTGTGACAACCAAAAACAAGACCAAACCAGGAGCACGTACATGCTTAAATATGTTAATTTGTGACTATAGAAAGTCACAGAGGAGGGAATATGTAGTATATTTTTATCAAGTTAATCAGGAATAATCAATGAAAACATTGTTGATTTATACCACAGTTATGTCTGAGGGACAAACATGCAGTTTACTGTATGTAAAGGCCTGTGACGTGATGAATATGTGCTCACATATGTTTGACTATTTGACTGTGTGTGCAGAAACATAAATAGCATTACTTAGGGGGGAGAATTAATCTCTTCCAAAGGACATTCTGTTACTTCTTAATATGGTCAAGACCAGAGTCAATGAAGAGCATGATAATGCGTGTAACCCCACCTTGATTGAGGAGGTGTATTTAAGTAAAACCAAACCAGAGATGGTTTAGTTGTTGTTGGTACTGTGGTTTCACCGTAGGCAACTCGGCTTTATTGTGTGATAATAAAGTCTATTCTTCTGAAATCAAAACCCCAAAGATGCTGAGTGATTTTTCACAAAATTGGCATGAAAGGCTACAACACACCCAGCGTAGCTTCTCGCAGGATTTTGTCATACATGGAGCAATTAGGCACCCACAGGCAGCAGTAATTGACGAGTCCCAGGAAGCTTTGCATTTGCTTCCGTGTGGATGGATGCTTAAATGTAGCGATGGCTTTGATCCTGTCCGCAGACAGACAAACTTGGCCTTGTGACAGTTCATGTCCAAGGTAATTGACTTTTCTCTGCACCCATTGAAGTTTGTCTTTAGATGCCTTGAAACCAGCCTCAGCCAGAACATTGCAAACAATCTTTGAGGCAGCAACACACATGTCCTCAGAGGCACCAGTGACCAGAATGTCATCAGCATATTGGAGCAGGCAGACGTCTGGAGGGAGTTTGACATCTTTCAGTGTATCGTGCACTACAGCGGAGAAAACAGCCGGAGAATCTCTGAACCCTTGAGGGAGACGCGTCCAACTGTATTGACAATTCTGAAAACAAAATGCAAACAGTGGCTGAGTGTCATGAGCAACAGGAATACTGAAAAATGCGGAGCTTAAATCATTAACAGAATAAAATGTATGTTCTGAAGGAATAGAATTAATTATAGCCTGAACTTCTGGTACAATAGGAGCAAGTGGTTTGATCAAATCATTAATTTTTCTCAGGTCTTGCGTTAAACGCCAAGTACCATTAGCTTTCTTAATTGGATTGATTGGTGTATTATAAGGTGAATGAGTTCGAACCAGAATGCCTTTTTCCAAAAATCGAGCAATGAGAGGTTTAAGTCCCTCCTCTTTTTCCTTTGAAAGCGGGTATTGTTTCTGAAACACAGGCCTAGTATTTATCAAATTCGCCCTGTAGGGCTGGATATCTATTAACCCTACGTCATCCTTGTGTTCCGCCCACAATTGAGGGTTGACTCCCGAAATGTCTGGTAGCAGCACAGTTGCAGACGAATCTTCAACAAGAGCACTTCCTGTGTCGGTTGTAATGGAAAAAAACTGAAGGAAACAGAAGTGTCAAAGCGTTAGAATCAAAATTCAATTTCATACCAAGTTTATGCATCAAGTCTCTACCTAACAGGCAGAATGGAGAATTCGGTATGATTGCAAAAGCATGCATTTTAAACAATGTCGGTACATCCTTAGAAGTAATTGGTAAGGCGGGCGTCAATTCATATTTCACAGGAACATTATTAATCCCTACAGAACTAATTTTCTTTCCCGTGATGGAGCCTGAGTACACATCGGAAGATAACGAGGACACCGAAGCACCACTATCGATTAAAAACAGGTATGGTTTATGGTCCACATTTAATTCAAGGAATGGCAAAACATTTGATTTATTTGGATATTGCATCGAAAGTAGTGAAAACTCAGACTCTTTGCTCTCGAACCGTCAGGCGCGGTTCCATTCAGTTGGATATCTCTCTGAATCTGTTACACTCTATCTCTGGTTAGGAGAAAACGAAGGAGGGTTTTGGTTCTCATAGCCATTAGAGCGCTTACGCATCTGGTTTCTATTAGGCTGCTGCTTAGTTCTTTGTCTGCAAAACTTTGCAACATGTCCGGAACGATCAGAACAATAACATATAACAGGCTTTGTTTTGTGAAGGAACGGACGTTTCTGAGCCGCAGCATCAACCTGTAACATTATCGGAGTTTTTCCTTTGGAGGAAGCAAAGGCTCCCGCAGAGGAAAGCTCACCTTTCTTGCCAAGGTCATCAATCGACATCGTTAAAAAATTATTTGTGGTGATACGAATCAATTGTGCAGTGTCCTCATGCATGTTATTCAGAAACGTGTTCACAAACAACTGACAATTATCATCATCAACCGGAATCGCCAATTCTTCAATCTATGCACGTTTAAATCTGTTGATAAAAGCAACTGGACTCTCGCCAGCTTTTTGTTTTGCGTTAGCTGCATGTGAGATGTCTTGTTTAGCAGATGACAACTTCAGCAAAAATGCCGTTAATTGTTTGAAGAAAAGTTTAAGCATACCCGAATTGGCCCAAACCCAATCAACATCATAGTCATCATGATCATCCATAACCCTAACGCCACGGAACGTTCTGGACAAATCAACAGGCTCTGCTGCATGTCTTGTCAAAATGTTACGAGCCAATGGTGTATCATAAGTCGGGCTTAACAAATCAATTTCTTCAATTAATTCTTCCTCCGTGATTTCAGGAGGGAGTGTTTTAGTTAGTATGAAACGATAATCACGCCCTGTCAATTGACTATAAGCTGTCAATCGCTTCAAAACCGAAACATACTGATGAGGTGTTTTAGATGGATCAGGAAGCTCTTTAGCAATAGCTATAACATCAGCAAGAGGCAACGGGTGAACCTTAAATCCTTCTGCAGTTTCCACGAACGGAAATGCAGTCGCAGCCTTCAAATCAGTATACAGTTTATTTTTCACGGGCTCACACGCTAAAGGAGCCTGAAGATGTTCATAGCTCGGAGGAAGAGCAGTGTGTGAGAAAGTTTTCTCTTTTTCCTCAGGCTGTGAGACTGACTGAGGAACACTCAGCACTCTGTCAGACTGTGCACTGAGATCAGCCCGTGAGGGAGAGAATTTGCGATCTTTATTTATTCCAGCATGTCAGGTCCGCGATCCCAGAACTTTTTCATCATTTCCCAAGTTTTATAGGATTGTTTCATATAATCGAAGTCCCATTCTGGATCACCCCAATTTTCGAAAATCATGTCTTTTGCTGCAGACATATCTCTATCTTTAAAGGACCCTTCACGCGGAAACGGGTCTAATTGTGTTTTGTCAGCGGACCAGCCAGCTAAATTTGATAGATATGGTTCCGTAAAAAAGGCTTGATTATTTCTGTCCATAAAATCTTCCGGAGATTCATTAAATAAAGGTGGATTTATTTTATTTCCCATTTTTGAAACCACACAAAAATGTTCACCTCTAAACAAAATAAACAAAATTCAAATAATCAAATAGAAAACAAAGAAGAAAAATTCTGCAGTGTCAGTTGTTAGTAAAGCATTTTAGTCAAGGAAGCAAAGAAAGAAGAAGAATAGAGAAAGAGGGAGAAAAAAAATAAAAAAATCAAAATAAACTGTGCATTGAGTCACTCACAAACCCAAAAAAAAACGACGGATTTTTTATGAAATATCTCGCAACAATCCTTCTTACAAAAGTAAGGATATCACACAACGAAGAAAATTGATCACGTTTTCTTACGTTCGTCCCGTAGTTTATCAAAAACTTACGAGGTTACTCACAACAGCAAAAAGAGGGAATTCAAGTCTCTTTTGTGTTCTTCCCGCATCTCATTAGAAACACGAGGATAATCCTCCCGCATTTATCAAAAATACGAGGAGACCGTACACCCCTCAACGATAAATAAACTTGATCATGTCCTTTATCGCCCTTCCCGCATTAATTAAAACACGAGGAGTCACCAATCCCTGATGACCTATACGGTCTTTCAATAACGCAATATGGCACTATCATAACATTATAATCATATACTTCAAAATTATTTCTCAGCAAACAGTAAGAATCAACCCCTCATTGAAAGGAAAAAGATTAGATTCTTACCGTTTGGAGAATCCCGGCGACGAAGCCCCCAATTGTTAGAAATAAAAGTCTTCTACACCACAGCAGTGCCTTTTTCTCTCCGTCTTTTATTGAGTCGTGAATGAATCAATACAAAGCATTGAATCCAACGTTGGGGAGCGAACAAATATGCAGCTCACTCATCTCTTTTATAGCGTGCAAAGATATACTGCAATAGTGAAGGGGAGTTCACAGTTCTAACCAATAAGAGCATACATTACCTCATATCAAAATCACATAACAATTCCATATGGGAAAGGCTCCTTTATTTCCTTGAGAGCCTGGGACCTATAAGGAAAAGACTACCTCTATTCCGTGCGAGCCCATCGGACCTTTGCCATACACACTAATACAATCTACACACAGACAGAGTATAGACAGAGAAAGAAAAGGAGGGGGCTCCTTACAACTCCAAGTTAATATGAAACAGATGTTTGATAATGCACACACAGCATTTCTCTCTTGGACAGAGCTGAGATATAGACATAACATTTCTTACACATAGCTTATTCCTATTTTATTATTTGATTGATATATTTGAAGTTAAATATGTAAAAATGACTTCCTAAGGTTTATGAAGCACACATGCAGAAAAACGTGCACCTTAACCAAATGGTATATGACAATTAATCATGAAAGCCCCTAACGAGACAATTAAGCCCTACAGACAATTCACGATTTCATAATCACGACAGCCCTAGTTCATGGTAAATTTGCCACAGATTCACCATGATTAATTTTCACATGTAGATGAGCTTTGCGGAAAAAGTCTTGTCAATTTAGTGAGAAACACTGCACAACGACAAGCTGCACACTTGTTCTCTCTGGCTTTTTCTCCCCCATATCAGCTACAGCTGTCAGGGGGGCAGGAACTGACTGGATAGCAGGTCCTTATTTCCCTTGCTGGTAGATGCAGGAACTGTACCCTCCGGTGCTTAATAGCATGTATTCCCATTGACAGCAATAAAAAAAAAAAACATGAATTCTGACGAAATACATGTAAAAAAATATATATTTTTCTGGTGATGAATGTTGGCAGGCTCCTAAAAGCGTGAAATTGACTTAAGTATTCCTGTCTCATTCTATTCACATCACAGCTCATGCAAAAGCCTGAATAAAAAGCACCAAACAAGCACTCACTCTCTGTCACAGTGTGTCTCCCTCATGTTTCCTAGGACTCTTATTTTGAAGTGTTTTCCCAGACTACATTTCCCAGTATGCACTGCCCTCATCACTGCCATCTGTTCGTTCTCACCTGTTTTCCATTCCCTCTTTAGCTTATGTATGTATAAATACCCTCTAGTGTACTTCCTTTATGGCAGTTCTTGATTGTTGTTGTTTTGAGTTCCCGTTTGTTTGTAGTTTGACTGTCATCAATTTTATTAAAGCCTGCACATTGATCCTACATCTCCTGTCTCATCTCAGCAACCATTTGTTACAGAAGAACTGACCCAACATGGATCTAGCAGCTGTCTGTATCCTGCTTCTCAAGCAAGGGGACCTTCCAGTTGAGGATCATGCCTGTAAGTTCTTAGAACTAGTGAATTTAGTGCACTATCCAGACCGCTCTCTGGAGTTTTTCTTCTGGACCGGTCTGAATAGTGCACTGAAGGAACTGATGTGTCCTGCTGATCCTCACTGGATTCTCGGTGAATATGTTGAGAAGGCTCTGGAACTATACGGTTCCCCTTTCACAGTGGATTATGGTGGGAACCCTTGGCCAAAACCTGCATCCACGGCTCCTTGCTCCAATCCATCCATGTCTCCTTGTTCCAAGCATTCCACGGTTCCTTGCTCCAAGCCTTCCACAAATCCTTCTTCAAAGCCTTCCACACGACTCCTTTGTCCAAGCCTTCCACACGACTCCTTTGTCCAAGCCTTCCACACAGCTCCTTTGTCCAAGTCTTCCACACAGCTCCTTTGTCCAAGCCTTCCACACGGCTCCTTCACCCAAGCCTTCCACGTCTCCTACATCCAAGCCTTCCACTGCTCCTTTGCTGCCTCTCACCTGGATGAGCTAAATACATTTATGCTCGTTTCGAGGACAATAACACCGCCCTCATAGAGAGAGCACGAGCGGCCGACACTACAGAGTTTCGTTCACTCTCTGTCTCTTTTGGGGATGTAACCCGGTCCTTCCGACGGGTGAACATCTGTAAAGCCATGGGTCCAGACGGCATTCAGGGCTGCATCATCAGAGCGTGTTTTTACGGACATTTTCAACCTGTCCCTCTCTCTGTCTGTAGTCCCCACATGCTTCAAAATGTCCACCATTGTGCCTGTACAAAAGCAATCAAAAATAACTTGTTTCAATGACTGGCGTCCTGTTGCTCTGACCCCCATCATCAGAAAATGCTTTGAGAGGTTAATCAGAGATCACATCTGCTCTGTGCTGCCCACCTCTCTGGACCCATTGCAGTTAGCCTACCGCAACAACCGCTCCACTGATGATGCCATTTCATCTACAATACACACTGTTCTCTCCCACCTGGAAAAAAGGAGCACATATGTGAGAATGCTGTTTGTAGACTACAGCTCAGCATTCAACACCATAGTGCCCTCAAAGCTTGATGTGAAACTCCGGGCTCTGGGCTTAAACAGCTCGCTGTGCAACTGGATCCTGGACTTCCTGTCAGGCAGACGTCAGGTTGTTAGAATGGGCAGCAACATTTCCTCATCACTGACCCTTAACACTGGAGCCCCGCAGGGCTGTGTTCTCAGCCCATTCCTGCATTCCCTGTACACACATGACTGTGTGGCAACACATAGCTCCAATACCATCATTAAGTTTGCTGACGATACGATGGTGGTAGGTCTGATCACTAACAATGATGAAACAGCCTACAGAGAGGAGGTGCACACGCTGGTGTCAGGAGCACAACCTCTCCCTCAATGTCAGCAAAACCAAGGAGCTTGTAGTGGACTTCAGGAAGAAAGAATCACCATTAATGGAGCACCGGTGGAGAGAGACAGCAGCTTCAAGTTCCTCGGTGTCCACATTACTAAGGAACTCACATGGTCCGTCCACACTGAGGCCATTGTGAAGAAGGCTCACCAGCACCTCTTCTTCCTGAGACAGCTGAGGAAGTTTGGAATGAACCACCACATCCTCACACGGTTCTACAGCAGCACTGTTGAAAGCATCCTGACTGGCTGCATCACCACCTGGTCCGGCAATAGCACTGCCCACAACCACAAAGCCCTGCAAAGGGTGGTGCAAACTGCCAGACTCCTCATCGGAGGTGAGCTTCGACATATATAACAGGCGGTGTGAAAAAAGCTTGGAGGATCATCTCCAGCCACCCGAGTCATGGGCTGCTCTCACTGCTACCATCAGGCAGGTGGTATCGCAACATCAGCACCCGCACCAGCCTACTACATGACAGCTTCTTCCCCCAAGCAATCAGACTTTTGAACACTTGATCTCTCACGATCAATAATCAGCACTGCACTTTATTAATCTTATTATCTCACACTGGACTGTCATAATTACATTCTCCACAATACCTTGAGGCTATAACTACTCTATATATATTTTTTTTGTATACACTTATTTTTTATTTTTATTGTATGTGTATTCTATATTGTGTGTATTGTTTACTATACATTGTATATTATTATTGTGTTGTGTAATTATGTGTAGATTTGCTATGTAAATTGTGTTATGTAAATTTGTTGTTTATTGTAGTTGGTATATGTCTTTGTTGCTTGGAACTGCACACAAGACTTTCACCTACTGTTGCACTTGTGTACATGGTAGTGTGACAATAAAGTGATTTGATTTGATTTGAGGTGGCCCTCACAGACCTTTAGGACCCAATCCTTACCCTGGGGTCTCCTCCCTGGCCACCTGGTCATCTTCTGGGTCCCCTTCCTTACCAATATCTTTCTGCCCTCCTCAGCCATCTCTAGGGTGCTAGGAGTAGCCCCAGTGGAAGGTGTGGGGGGTGAGGTGGTATGTCACACTCTGTCTCCCTCATGTTTCCTAGGACTCTTATTTTGAAGTGCTTTCCCGGACTACATTTACCAGTACTGCCCTCATCCCTGCCATCTTTTCTTGATTCCTGATCTCACCTGTTTTCCATTCCCTAATTAGCTTATGTATGTATAAATACCCTCTAGTTTAGTTCCTTCTTTGTCAGTTCTTGTTTGTTGTTGTTTTGAGTTCCCGTTTGTTGTTTGAGTGTCATAATTTTTATTAAAACCTGCACATAGATCCTATATCTCCTATCTCATCTCAGCAACCATTCGTTACATGTGTGAGGTTGATAACAAACTTAACTTAGACATCCTTGTTTGACACACTTCAAGAGACGACAATAAGACCCCTGTTTACTACACTTCATGTGCATATTTTATACATTTGACAGCCTCAGTAATGTAATAAACATGGTTATTTAAATAATATTGATTATAGCAGGGGCGGACTGGCCATTAGAAGCACCGGTAGTTTTCCTAGTGGGCCAATGGGCAATGTCCCATAGGCGATACAGGCAGAGGACCCAACATGCCCATGGGGGACCAATTAAAATACCTATAAACATATTTTAGTGTTACTTAACAACAGCTTTTATTTTGAAATTTCATATTGCTTTAAGCACATTTCTTTACATATGTTATACCACGCAACAAGCGTGAAGGTCATTATTTGACATACAAATCACAATAATGGTGACAACCAAAATCAACTTATTAAGTATAAAATTAGCTCTAAATAATCACATAATGTAAAAAATTATCAAGTTGGGCAGCGTTTCTGTTTGCTGGGCATATGTAAAACCTACAATGTCAAAAGACATTTCGATACCACCCATGCAACATTTGACAAGAAATACCCACCTGGATCTCAGGACTGAGCTCTCAAGATAACTAATCTTGATAAAAATGTGATTTCTGAACTGATAATAATGCTAGCTAGTTTAAAAGTGTCCCTGGCTGTGACATAAGCAATGTTCAAAATTTCATGGCAATTTTCCTTTTCCTTTTCCAAATTTCCTTGCCAAACATGACAAATCATTCAGTGTCTCGTTTGATCATCACTCTCCCTGTGTACTTAAGCCCCGTTGTTTGTTCAGTCCCTGTCGGTCGTTGAATGTAGATATTTGTATGTTATCTTTGCCCTCCGTGGATGTTTCTCCAGCCTGTGTTCTTCTTGGATGTCTTTTCGTGTTTTTGTTTTGTTTTCCCATCGTGGACGTTTCATTTATTCCAGCCTTATTTGTCTTTATCATTTTCAATAAAAACCACAGTTAGCTCCTCACCCCTCGTCTTCCTTCGTCTGCCTTCATAACAGAACGACTGACCGTAATGGATCTAGCGGTGCAACAGGCGAATTATAAACTTCTCTGCCTCAAACAAGAGGACCGTCCAGTGGAGGATCACATCCACGACTTCCTGGAGCTGGCGAAGGTAGCGGACTTCCTGTTCTTCAGGGCAAATCTGAACAGTTAGCTCAAGGAGCAGTTACCACCAGCGACTCGCCACTGGACGCTCCTCGAATTTGTCTAGTCTAGTCTGTGGCTCGCCGTTCACTGTGGGCGTAGTTGAAGAGGGCCCTATCTCTCCTCCCACAGTGGTCACCCCCCAGCCTTCCATGGCTCATCCCTTCATGCCTGCCACGGCCAGCGAGCCAACGGCCACGCCTGCCAGCGAGCCAACACCCATGCCTGCCTTGGCCAAAGAGCCTGCATTGCCAGCTTCGTCCGCCCGGAGGAGGAGGAGAAGAGGAAAGGCTTCCGCTCCCCAGTCCACACCCGCCAAGGTCAGCGAGCCAGAGCACACGCCTGCCACAGACAGCGAGCCAGAGCCCACGACTGCCAAGGTCAGCGAGCCAGAGCCCACGCCTGCCACGGTCAGCGAGCCAGAGCCCGCGCCTGCCACGGTCAGCGAGCCAGCATTGTCAGCCTCCTCCGCCCGGAGGAGAAGAGGAAAGGCTTCTGCTCTCCAGCCACCGCCTTCCACAGCTCCGTCCACAGAACCTCCCATGGCTCTGCCTCCAATGTTCAGCGAACCAGAGCTCATGCATGCCACGATCAACAAATCAGTGCATGTAGCCTCGACCGTCAGTGATCCAGTGCCTGTAGCCTTGACCACCAGTGCCTGTAGCCTTGAACGTCAGTGAGCCAGTGCCTGTAGCCTCGAACGTCAGAGAGCCAGCGCCTGTAGCCTCGACCATCCCAGAGCCAGCGCCTGTAGCCTCGACCGTCCCAGAGCCAGCGCATCTCGAGTCTTCCAGGGCTCCGCCTCTCGAGCCTCCCAGAGCTCTGCCTCCCGAGCCACCCAGGGCTCCACCTCTCGAGCCTCCCAGGGCTCCGCCTCTTGCGCCTTCCATGGCTCCACCCCACGAGCCTTCCAGGGCTCCGCCTCCAGAGCCTTCTACGACACCACCTCCCTCTACTCCGCCTCCTGAGCCTACTACGGCGCCGCCTCCTGAGCCTTCCACGGCTCCGCCTCCAGAGCCTTCCAGGGCTACGCCTCCAGAGCCTTCTACGGCGCCGCCTCCTGAGCCTACCCCGGCTCCGCCTCCAGAGCCTCCCTTGACTCCGCCTCCAAAGATTTCCACGGCTCTGCCCTCCACAGTTCCGCCTTCTACGGCTCCGCCTCCAGAGCCTTCCAGGGCTCCGCCTCCATGGCTCCACCACCTGAAACTTCCATGGCTCCGCCTACCACGGCTCCACCCTCGGAGTTCTCCATGGCTGTGGCCCTGTGGCCGAATCCCAGACCTCCTGAACCTGTCCTGTGGCTGACTCCCAGGCCTCCTGAACTTATCCTGTGGCCAACTCCCAGGCCTCCAGACCCAGACCCTACTCTGTGGCCGGCTCCCAGGCCTCCTGAACCTGTCCTTGCCCTGTGGCCGACACTCAGGCCTCCTGAACATGTCCCTGTCCTGTGGCCACCTCCCAGGTCCCCTGACCCAGTCCCTGTCCTGTGGCCACCTTCCATGCCTCCTGACCCAGTCCCTGTCCTGTGGCCACCTCCCAGGCCTCCTGACCAAGTCCCTGTCCTGTGGCCACCTCCCAGGCCTCCTGATCCAGTCCCTGTCCTGTGGCCGCCTCCCAGGCCTCCTGACCCAGTCCCTGTCCTGTAGCCACCTCCCAGGCCTCCTGACCCAGTCCCCATCTTGTGGCCCTCTTGGACTGCCTGTCTGCCCCTTGTGCCCCCATGGACTGCCTTCTTGCCCATTGTGCCCCCCTTGGACTGTCTGTTTGCCCCTTGTGCCCCCCTTGGACTGCCTGCTTGCACTTTGTGCCCCCCTTGGACTGTCTGTTTGCCCCTTGTGCCCTCCTTGGTCTGCCTTCCCCCCCTTCACTCCTTGGACTATTTTGTTTTTGTTTTTGTGGGTTTTCTCATGTTTTTTTAGGAGCATCTGGAATCCGCTCCTTTGAGGGGGATTATGTCACGATCCCCTGTTGTCTGCCCCTTGTTTCACTTGTCAACTATTGTAAACTACACTTCCCATAATTCCCTGCCCTCATCATTGCCTGTCATTCATTGTTCTCACCTGTGTCTCGTTTGATCATCACTATCCCTGTGTACTTAAGCCCTGTTGTTTGTTCAGTCCCTGTCGGTCATTGAATGTAGATGTTTGTATGTTATCTTTGCCCTCCGTGGATGTTTCTCCAGCCTGTGTTCTTCTTGGATGTCTTTTCGTGTTTTTGTTATGTTTTCCCATCGTGGACGTTTCATTTGTTCCAGCCTTGTTTGTCCTTATTATTTTCAATAAAAACCGCAGTTAGATCCTCACCCCTCGTCTTCCTTCGTCTGCCTTCATAACAGTATAAATGTGTGTAATTTGTAAACCACATAGTTAAGTCTAGAAAATAGAACAAAGAATGCCAAACATAAGCAAAGCAGCCTATTTCAAATGTAATTTTTTCATAAAAGCACATTAATCAGTCTCCACTCTCTGCTGTCACATCTCTAGCTCCCAAGTGAGGGAGCATTACCGCGGCATGTTGTGTTTATGTCGGAGCTGACATTAGCTAATGTTGATGTAATGTAACTTTATCTACAATAGCTACATAGATTTATGCGGCATCATTGCTTATCACAAGCAAAAATGTAACTTGGGAACAACAATTTGTCACTACATGCTCTGCCCCCTCAATCGCTCACAAAGCTAACACTGCATTAGCTAAATCCCTCAATATATCTTAACTATATTAGGTAGCTTGTGCACCTAGCTAGGTGGCAAATAGCTGGCAAGCAACTGAAACTATCACCCTAAAAAATAGTAAATACGTAGGTAGCTAATATTTATAGCTAATACTTGCTATATCTCTTTGGGTGAGGGGAGAAGGTGAGTTTAGGTACAAATGTTGCATTCCATTTAAATCAGATATGGGATATTCCCACATTGATATCTTGATACATCCGATCTCCGACTAAAGGCCTTCCAATGTCAGATGCTGTAAATAAAGGAAACAAAACTGCGACGCTCCTGTTAGCTTAGCAGGTGTTTGACTGTCACCAGAGATGTCTCCTAGCATCTCAATTCATAAACAATTTGCAATGCTAGCATTTGTGCTACAGGTGTACGACTATCAAAAGAGAGTATAATTTACCATGGTTTGAACAACTGCTACTTTGCTAACATTTGTTAAACAAGCTTTAATATCATGTAATGTATGAACTTTGACAAATTTATCGATAATATTTAATAAAAGTGAATGTTTATCACTTATTTTGTACATCTTCCTGGGTGCTGACAAGATTGTGTGATGTCACGTACCTGCATCTCAGCTTTAAAGAGTTTCCTTACATGACTTTCCAAGTTGTAATTACGACTTCAAGTAGCATTCCATTGCACTTTTTCCAGTAGGAAGTTGGAAAATCTGACTTTCCGAGTTGAATGGAATGCAGCATGAAGCAGATTGCTAACGTTAGCTAGCTAGCTTTGCTAGCATTACTTACACATTGCTTACCTTTCTTAATGCTTCCTTTCTAACTGCTGATAAAAGTTTGATGTGGTCCCAGCCATCTCGGTAAGCATTGCAATGCAGAATTTATATACTGCTGTGTGTTTTCTTTTGGACACTTTTTTCAGATGAGAATTTTTGGTTTAGGATAGTGTTTACCAACCTTTTTCTGCAACGGCACACTTTTTGCAATTAAAAAATCCCATAGCACACCACTATCCCACATAACCATTGTCAATTGTTTTCCTTTTCAAGAACTTGTCTGTTTTATGTCTGTTTTAGTAGCATGAATTAGTAAAGTTAGAAATTTGGCTATGCAAAAAATGCAAGTAACATAGGTATGCTGTACAATGAGGTTACAGTTGCCAAGAGTGCTAATTGGGTAATGAAAACCCAGCAAATTTGTGTCTTTTCCAATTTATAGATTTGTTCTTGCAAATTAATTCTTGCAAATGCACAGCAAATATATTTTTTATTTTTATTTATTTATTTATTTTCTATATTTTCTGGAAATAAAGTCGCACCTGTAGTATTATACATGCAGAAGAATTGAAATGACATGATTTGAATCTAGGAAAATCCCAACCTTTGCAATCCTGGAATTCTTCACCGTCATAAATTAGACAGCCCAGGCATCAACATTGCTCAGAAAGGCCCCTCAGCTCGACCTCCTGAACTTCCACACAGAGTTAAAGCAGACTTCACTTTAAAAGATTTCCAAAAGACCATCAGATTTGCACGACTTGAATACTAACACATTTAATCTTAATCCAGAAACATTCTAGACAAAGTCACACTGCTTTACTGATTTAACCTTCTAAAATGTACAGAAGTTTTGACATGCCTTGACATTTGTGATTTTTTCAGTTGCTTAAAAACTTATCAATGTCTAAAACTGTAAATCGCTATGTTTCATACAGATTACATTCAACATTCACATAGATAATGAAAATTGTAAATTGGGATTAGCTTTTATCGATATTCTCAACTCTCTTGGAGTCAGACAAAATGTAACAGGACCAACTCATCGCCATAATCATAATCATAATCAATTCTGTCTGGGGCAGTGGTGACTCAGTGGTAGAGGCTCAGGGTTACTGACCAGAAGGTCGGGGGTTCAAGCCCCAGCACCACCAAGATGCCACTGTTGGGTCCTTGAGCAAGGCACTTAACTCCAAGTTGCTCTGGGGGGATTGTCCCTGTAATAAGTGCACTGTAAGTCGCTTTGGATAAAAGCGTCTGCCAAATGCATAAATGTAAATGTCATATGGAGTTGATGTTGATAATATAGAAATTCTGCAGCAGAGCGATGACATCTTGGATCATTACCTTGTCTCTTGTTTGCTGCAATCAGCTAATGTTACTCAATCTACACCACGCTATCGTTCAGGTAGAACTATTCTTTTGACTACTAAAGATAGCTTCACTAATAATCTTCCAGATCTATCTCACACACTCAATAAACCCCAAAGCCCAGAAAAACTTGATGAAATAACAAAAAATATAAATGCAGTCTTCTTTAGCTCTCTTGATATTGTCGCCCCACTTCGATTAAAGAAAATTTAAGAAATAAATGCACCATGGTACAATGATCACACTCAAAATTAGTTTGTATTTCGTGTGCATGGAAGGATAGTGTCTGTAGCTACAGACAGGCACTAAAAGCTGCCAGGTCAGCAGCTTAGTTGGTATAGGATCTAACAAACATGTTGTGGCTTTTGATGTTTCGATAAGTTTTGTTAGCTCTTCATGACCTATGACAGTGAAGGATTGAAGTTGCATGTGAGGAAAATTATTAGACTCTGTTTTCTGAGGTGCTATGACAGATGATTGCATAATTTTATTTCGGATTATTTCAATTTTATCTGTAAAGAAATTCATGAAGTCATTACTCTTGTGCTGCGACATAATATCTGGTTCTGTTGATTTAGCCACAGTACTGAACCTAGGATTGTTGTGGTTATTTTCCATGAGTTTAACTAATTACCAATGTTTTATCATCGTTACGTTGGCTACCTGTTAAATTCTGTATTAATTTAAAAATTTGGTTAACTACGTACAAAGCTTTGAATAGTCTAGCTCCACAGTACTTAAGTGACCTTCTACCATGCTATATTCCATGGAAGTGCAACGTAGTGCAGCGTAGTTCTAGCGGGAAGACTAGCAGCTGTACATCATCACTTCATTAGCGGGGTAATTCCTAGCCAATCGCATGTAAGGCATTGCTTCATAAGTCTGCTCACAATCTATCACATTGCTGTTTCAGTGCGCTAAAACGCAGGCAACTAGACGCGCTTCAACGTCTCCAGGCCACATATAACCAGTGCACAGCACTTCTCCGGAAACCCGCCTTCCCTTTCCAACGACGTCGTCACTTCATCTCAACTTCTGCCAACATAAAATCCCATGGGGAATAAACAACCAGCAAACATATCTCATTCACTCAGGAGATCTCTCTCAATCCGATCGCACGACCCGTCGCAGAAGGAGCGCGCACCCCGCGAATCCTGCAAAATCAAGTCATTTTCATATCCATCAAATGCATTCAGATCTAGTCATGGGTCTAAACCTTCCGTTGCCATGCTACCTGTTCATCATAACGCATTCGCATCAATATCAAAAGCCAGTATTTCATGCCAACGGCGCATTCACTCTCATAGTATGGCAGACAATCGCGTAATCTCATGAGGGCAACTCGGTCAAGGTTCATTCACTTGTCATTCACAGTCTGCATGCCCGAGCGTTCCCCATCGGGGAATTGAGATAATTATTCATGCATATCATCACGTACAGTCAACGCTTATCATATGGGCTCTCATTACTTCATTCAGTAAGATTCCCCGCATTTTGCGGCCGCATTCGCCCAAATCACGCAGCGTGTTCCAATCCAATTCATCTTCATTATGCCCTACTCACTATGAAGACCGAGCCCACGATGTGAGCATTCCGAGGGAGCATGACATCAGTTTCACCTGTCGATGTGCCCCCCCTTCCCGAGCACAAACCATGCAAATTACATACCCAACTTAAATGGCTGTATCTACTGGCTCCCCTGGAGTATGGACACAGTTGTAGTATCTTTTGAAAGACACCTTGGGCTTCACTTCTCAAGTTTCAGAATTAATACATGTTGTTATTTTAAAGCAAAAACCACAATCAAAAAAAAAAAAGAAAAAAAAAGTTTTGGACTTCGAGATGGGCTCATTCTGGTTAGAAGATTTCATATACAAGATAATATACAGTTTTACAACAGGAATGCTGCTCAGATTGCATAGTCTGTCAAAGAACGACGATGAAGTGTAATTCTTCCAGGCGAGATCTCATGTAAACATGGAGAACATATCAAGATTTATAATTACGTACAAAAGTGCTACTGGACGTTATAGAATGAACTCTGTCACGGACAATTGACCCAAGCAGGCTGAACTGGATTCATGTGGCGATCGCTATTTCATAATAAGGTATGAAGTCCCGTTTTTGATATTGCATGTTGTCATCTGCACTTCCGGCACAAATAAACAAATTGCGTTTCCGGAGGACTGTCCATAAGATTATCTACCACCAGCGTAAGGCATTTCGCTATGATCGGGTCATACAGAGAGTAATTCCCATCTCATGGCATACTTCCATTTTATTATCATTCAGGCATCATCAAAGAGCAGAAATTCGTTGGCATGTCTTCGTCATCGTGGTCAGACCACTACAGCAACAACTAATCAGAACCAATATGATCTACAGCGTAAATGACGGAATTCAGCCATACATGTTTAGGCATGCGCGTATCTGGTCTCCGGAATATGTCAGAGACAATGGTAACTTGGCACATCAGCCATTGAATCAGCTATCAAGCACATTCGGAAGGAGATTTGCAAATAG
Organism: Xyrauchen texanus; assembly: GCF_025860055.1. Taxonomy (NCBI): domain Eukaryota; kingdom Metazoa; phylum Chordata; class Actinopteri; order Cypriniformes; family Catostomidae; genus Xyrauchen; species Xyrauchen texanus. The sequence continues at coordinate 5,046,261 of NC_068278.1, read as the reverse complement.
TCACAAAATATAAAGTGCGATACTGCACTTTCAGGTCGTAAAGGTAAGGCAAGGCAAGGCAAGGCAAGTTTATTTATATAGCACATTTCATACACAATGGTAATTCAAAGTGCTTTACATAGAAGAGATTAAAATAAGAATAAAAAAATAAGAATAATTGAAACAGTTTAGAATAAAATAAAATACAGTACAAACAGTCGGACACACAGTGGCACAGTGCTCATTCAGTAAATGCACAGCTAAACAGATGTGTTTTGAGTCTGGATTTGAATGTGACTACTGTAGGAGCACATCTGATCTCTTCTGGAAGCTGGTTCCAGCTGCGGCTGGCATAAAAGCTAAAAGCAGACTCTCCTTGCTTAGAGTGAACCCTTGGTATTTCTAGCTGATGTGATCCTAATGATCTGAGTGATCTGTTGGGTTTATATTCAGTGAGCATATCTGCAATATATTGAGGTCCTAGCCCATTGAGTGATTTATATACCAGTAATAATACTTTAAAATCAATCCTAAATGTAACTGGGAGCCAATGTAAAGACCTGAGGACTGGTGTGATATTGTAATGATTACCCTGTCTTGTCTCTCTGTTGCCCTCTCGTTTTCCATCTTGTTGTCACTTTAGTCCTTTATTTGATTCCACAACCCTCTGTTAGCGTTCGTATTCACTGTTCATTGTTTACACCTGCCCTGGTTAATTTGCCTTTGGTTTCTGGTTATCACCTTGTTACCTTGTTTGAATTCTGTTCTTTCATTGGCCACCTTTCCCACGTTTGTCTATTTATACCCCGTGTCTTTGTGCTGTCTTTGTCGATCGTTGTTTGGTGTAAACCCGGTATGTGTTCCCTGCCCAAGTTCTCCGTTTGATCCTTCGTGTTTTAGTTAACTGTTTTATGCTTTATTTCCCCATCGTGGGTTGTTTGTTTGTGTTTCTCTTCTGTTTATTCAAATAAAGCCTCAGCTGCGTTTGGATCCGTAACTCCTCGTCTGCCTCGTTACTCCAACATTACAGAACGATCGACCGCACATGGATCCAGCAGCTATCCGAGCCAAATGTCGGCTGCTCAATTTGCAGCAAGAGCACTACCCGCTCGTAGACCACGCTCGCTACTTCCTCCTCCTGGCCAACGCTACTGACTTCCCGGACTCTGCGCTGATGGTCTTCTTCAGGGATAGCTTAAATCCCTCGCTGAGGGAGCAGGTGCCACAGGCAACGCCCGGCAGCACTCTCCACGACTACCTGGAGATGACCCTACTAGCGTGCAGCTCACCGCACCCTGTCACACCAGCCCCACCTGTCAGCGAGCCTGCCCCCACGCCAGTCGCCTTCCATGAGCCAGCGCGGCCCACTGCGTCTGCCCGGAGGAGGGAAAGAAGACGGGCTTCCGCCTCCCGGCCCGCGCCAGCCCCGGTCTGCGAGCCTGAGCCCACGCATGTCACGGGGAGCGAGCTAGAGCCCCCGCATGTCACGGTGAGCGAGCTAGAGCCCCCGCATGTCACGGTGAGCGAGCTAGAGCCCACGCATGTCACGGTGAGCGAGCTAGAGCCCCTGCATGTCACAGTGAGCGAGCTAGAGCCCACGCATGTCACGGTGAGCGAGCTAGAGCACCCGCATGTCACTGTGAGTGAGCCCGAATCCTCGCCAACCACGGTAACCCAGCCAGAGCCTGTAGCCTCAGACGTCAATGAGCCAGTGCCGCAAGCCTCAAACGTCAATGAGCCAGTGCCGCAAGCCTCAAACGTCAATGAGCCAGTGCCGCAAGCCTCAAACGTCAATGAGCCAGTGCCGCAAGCCTCAAACGTCAATGAGCCAGCGCCTGTAGCCTCGACCGTCCCTGAGCCAGCGCCTGTAGCCTCGACCGTCCCTGAGCCAGCGCCTGTAGCCTCGACCGTCCCTGAGTCAGCGCCTGTAGCCTCGACCGTCCCTGAGTCAGCGCCTGTAGCCTCGACCGTCCCTGAGTCAGCGCCTGTGGCCCCGATCGTCCAAGAGCCAGTGCCCAAAGCCACGACCGTCCAAGAGCCAGTGCCAGTAGCCTTGACCGTCCAAGAGCCAGTGCCAGTAGCCATGACCGTCCAAGAGCCAGTGCCAGTGCCAATGGCCGTGACCGTCCAAGAGCCAGCGCCTCTCGAGCCTTCCAGGGCTCCTCCTCCCGAGCTTTCCAGAGCTCAGCCATCCGAGTTTCCCGAGCTTTCCAGAGCTCAGCCATCCGAGTTTCCCGAGCTTTCCAGAGCTCAGCCATCCGAGTTTCCGAGCTTTCCAGAGCTCAGCCATCCGAGTTTCCGAGCTTTCCAGAGCTCAGCCATCCGAGTTTCCGAGCTTTCCAGAGCTCAGCCATCCGAGTTTCCCGAGCTTTCCAGAGCTCAGCCATCCGAGTTTCCCGAGCTTTCCAGAGCTCCGCCTCCCGAGCCTTCCAGAGCTCCGCCTCCCGAGCCTTCCAGAGCTCTGCCTCTCGAGCCTCTCGAGTCTTCCAGGACTCCACCTCTCGAACCTACCAGGGGTCCGCCCCTCAAGCCTCTCGAGCCTCCCAGGGCTCCACCTCCTGAACCTCTCGAGCCTACCAGGGCTCCGCCCCCTAAGCCTCCTACGGCTCCACCCCCAGAGCCTCTCGAGCCTCCTGCAACTCCGCCTATGGGGCCTCCTACGGCTCCGCCTCCAGAGCCTCCGATTGCTCCGCCTCTCGATCCACTCAAGCCTCTGACGGTTCCGCCCCCAGAGCCTCTTGAGCCTCCTACGGCTCCGCCTCTCGAGCCTCTTGAGCCTTTCAGGGCTCCGCCCCTCAAGCCTCTCGAGCCTTCCAGGGCTCCACCCCTCAAGCCTCTCAAGCCTCTCGGGCCTTCCGGAGCTCCGCCTCTCAAGCCTCTCGGGCCTTCCGGAGCTCCGCCTCTCGAGCCTCCCAGGGTTCCGCCTCTCAAGCCTCTCGAGCCTCCCAGGGCTCCGCCTCTCAAGCCTCTCGAGCCTCCTGCAACTCCGCCTACGGGGCCTCCTACGGCTCCGCCTCCAGAGCCTCCGATTGCTCCGCCTCTCGATCCACTCAAGCCTCTGACGGTTCCGCCCCCAGAGCCTCTTGAGCCTCCTACGGCTCCGCCTCTCGAGCCTCTCGAGCCTTTCAGGGCTCCGCCCCTCAAGCCTCTCGAGCCTTCCAGGGCTCCGCCCCTCAAGCCTCTCAAGCCTCTCGGGCCTTCCGGAGCTCCGCCTCTCAAGCCTCTCGGGCCTTCCGGAGCTCCGCCTCTCGAGCCTCCCAGGGTTCCGCCTCTCAAGCCTCTCGAGCCTCCCAGGGCTCCGCCTCTCAAGCCTCTCGAGCCTCCCAGGGCTCCGCCTCTCAAGCCTCTCGAGCCTCCCAGGGCTCCGCCTCTCAAGCCTCTTGAGCCTCCCAGGGCTCCGCCTCTCAAGCCCCTCAAGCCTCCCAGGGCTCCGCCCCTCAAGCCCCTCGAGCCTCCCAGGGCTCCGCCCCTCAAGCCCCTCGAGCCTCCCAGGGCTCCGCCTCTCGAGCCTTCCAGGGCTCCGCCCCCCAAGCCTCTCGAGCCTTCCAGGGCTCCGCCCCCAAGCCTCTCGAGCCTTCCAGGGCTCCGCCCCTCAAGCCTCTCGAGCCTTCCAGGGCTCCGCCTCTCGAGCCTTCCAGGGCTCCGCCCCTCAAGCCTCTCGAGCCTTCCAGGGCTCCGCCCCTCAAGCCTCTCGAGCCTTCCAGGGCTCCGCCTCTCAAGCCCCTCGAGCTTCCCAGGGCTCTACCCTTCAAGCCTCTCGAGCCATCCACGGCTCTGCCTTCCGAGCCTCCTCCAGAGCCTTCCAGGGCTCCGCCCCTCAAGCCTCTCGAGCCTTCCAGGGCTCCGCCTCTCAAGCCCCTCGAGCTTCCCAGGGCTCTACCCTTCAAGCCTCTCGAGCCATCCACGGCTCCGCCTCCAGAGCCTCCAGCGGCTCCGTCTCCTGAGCCTTCCTTGGCTCCGTCTCCTGTGCCTTCCTCAGCTCAGTCCCCGGAGCCTTCCAGGCCTCCGCCTCAAGAACTGTCTACGGCGCCACCGCCCTCAGCTCCGCCTCCTGAGCCTCCAGAGCCTCCCTCTGCTCCGCCTCCTGAGCTTTCCAGGGCTTCGCCCCCCGAGCCTCCTACGGCTCCGCCTCCAGAGCCTCCAGAGCCTCCTAGGGCTCCGCCTCTAGAACCTCCTTCGGCTCCGCCTCCTGAGCCTCCCTCAGCTCCGCCTTCTGAGCCTTCTACGCCATCGCCTCCCCCGGCTCCACCTCCCGAGCCTCCCTCGGCTCCGCCTCCAGCCTTCCACGGCGCCGCCTCCCAAGCCGTCTACGGCTCTGCCCACAGGGTACACCATGGCTCTGCCTGCCTCTGCTCCGCCCCCAGGGTCTCCTACGGCCCTGCCTATGCCTCCTGCGGCGCCGCCACCCAAGTCTTCGACTGCCCCGCCTCAGAGGTCCTCCATGGCTCCGCCTCACACGGCTCCGCCAGCTCCCCAGTGGCCACACCTCCCAGGTCCCCTGAACCGGCCATTGGCCCACGACCACCTCCCAGGCCACCGAAGCTGGCCTCTGTCCTGTGGCCTCCTCCCAGGCCTCCTGACCCGGTCCCTGTCTTGTGGCCTCCTCCCAGGGCTTCTGACCCTGTTCCCGTCCTGTGGCCTCCACCCAGGCCTCCTGCCCCTGTTCCTGTCCTGAGTCCTCTTCCCTGGCCTCCTGACCCAGTCCCTGCCCAGTGGCCTCCTCCCAGGCCCCCGACCCGGTCCCTGTCCTTGCCAAGTGGCCAGCTCCCGGGCCATCTAAACCGGCCTCTGTTCTGCGGCCACCTGACCCTGGTCCCTTGACACACCCCCATAGACTGCTTGCCTGCCCTCTCGGCCTCCATGGTCTATCTATCTACCCTCTCCACCTCCCTGGACTGCCTAATGGCCCCCGCGGACTTCCTGCCTGCCCAGTGTACCCCCCCCTGGTCCGCCCATGTGCCCACTTGTCTCTGTCTGTTTGCCCCTGGTGCCCTCATTTTGGTTTTTCTTTGTGGGTCTTTTTCGTCTTTTGTTGTTTTGATCGTCTGGAATCCGATCCTTTAGGGGGGGGCTATGTAATGATTACCCTGTCTTGTCTCTCTGTTGCCCTCTCGTTTTCCATCTTGTTGTCACTTTAGTCCTTTATTTGATTCCACAACCCTCTGTTAGCGTTCGTATTCACTGTTCATTGTTTACACCTGCCCTGGTTAATTTGCCTTTGGTTTCTGGTTATCACCTTGTTACCTTGTTTGAGTTCTGTTCTTTCATTGGCCACCTTTCCCACGTTTGTCTATTTATACCCCGTGTCTTTGTGCTGTCTTTGTCGATCGTTGTTTGGTGTAAACCCGGTATGTGTTCCCTGCCCAAGTTCTCCGTTTGATCCTTCGTGTTTTAGTTAACTGTTTTATGCTTTATTTCCCCATCGTGGGTTGTTTGTTTGTGTTTCTCTTCTGTTTATTCAAATAAAGCCTCAGCTGCGTTTGGATCCGTAACTCCTTGTCTGCCTCGTTACTCCAACATTACAGATATGTTCATATTTTCTGGTTCTGCTCAGAATCCTGGCAGCAGCGTTCTGTATGAGCTGCAACTGTCTTATGGTCTTTTTGGGAAGGCCAGTGAGGAGTCCATTACAATAATCCACCCTGCTGGTGATGAAAGCATGCACAAGTTTCTCTAGGTCTTGACTGGAAACAAAGCATCTAATTCTTGCAATATTTTTCAGATGATAGTATGCTGATTTAGTTATTGCTTTGACATGACTACTGAAACTAAGGTCTGACTGTAGAGACACACCAAGATTCCTGACTTGATTTTTAGTTGTTTGACCCCTAAGCGTCAAGGTATGCATTCACCTTGAGAACGTCATCTTTGTTTCCAAACACAATGACTTCAGTTTTGTCTTTGTTTAACTGAAGAAAGTTTTGGCACATCCAACTGTTAACTTCATCAATGCATTGGCACAGGGAGTCAATGGGGCTGTAATCGTTAGGTGATAGGGCTAAGTAGATCTGTGTGTCGTCTGCATAGCTGTGGTAAGCAATTTGGTTCTTTCTCATTATTTGGCTCATTGGGAGCATATACAGGTTGAACAGGAGTGGCGCAAGAATTGAGCCTTGAGGGACTCCGCATGTCATGGACGTCCACTCAGACTTATGGTCTCCTATACTCACATAATAACCTCTCCCTTCTAAGTATGACCTGAACCATTTTAGGACCATCCCAGAAAGCCCCACCCAGTTTTCCAGCCTGTCAAGAAGTATGTTGTGATCAACAGTGTCAAATGCAGCACTGAGGTCGAGTAGTACCAGTACTGATAATTTGCCTGTATCAGTATTTAAGCGAATATCGTTTATTATCTTTATGAGCGCTGTCTCTGTGCTGTGATGCGATCGGAAACCAGATTGAAAATTGTCAAAGTATCCATTTGAGTTCAAGAATTTGTTCAGCTGATTGAAGACAACTTTTTCAATGATCTTGCCTATGAAAGGAAGATTTGAGATCGGTCTATAGTTGCTTAATATGGTCTTATCCAGATTGCTCTTTTTCAAGAGGGGCTTGACAACTGCAGTTTTCAGGGAGTTTGGAAAACTCCCAGAGAGAAGTGAAGAGTTTATCACTTCTAGGAGATCTGCTTCTAAACAGTTGAACACACTTTTCAAAAAAGATGTGGGAAGTGCATCAAGGGTGCAGGTTGATGTTTTAAGGTGCTGTACGGTTTCTTCCAAAATTTTGCCATCAATTTCTTTGAAATCAGACATAGTAACTACTTTCTCAGGTTGTGGTTTGATTTGTCTGACCCCAGCACAACTCAAGGATGTGCTGATCACCTTTCTGATATTATTGATTTTTTCAGAGAAGAAAGAAGCAAACTCATTGCACTTGCTGTCTGAGAGCAATTCACTGGGAATCTGGCTTGGGGGGTTTGTCAGTCTCTCTACAGTCACAAAAAGAGTGCGTGTGTTGTTTAAGTTGCTGTTTATAATATTCGAGAAGAAAGTCTGTCTAGCTTTGCCTAGTTCCATATTAAAAGCATGGATGCTGTCTTTGTAGATGTTATAATGGACTACAAGTTTTGTCTTCCGCCACATGCGCTCTGCTTTTCTGCATTGTCTTTTCATATTTTGCACTGCTGTTGAGTTTCTCCAAGGCGCTTTTTGTCTGCCACTCTTCTTCCTGACTTTCACAGGAGCAATATCATCAATTACACTTTTAACTTTTGAGTTAAAAGAATCAAGGAGAAAATCAACAGAGTCAGCAGATATACTTGGTGTTAAAGATATAGCCTTCATAAATAGTACACTAGTGTCCTCATTTAAGCATCTCTTCTTGACAGACACAGATCTAGCTTCAATGGCAGGAGAGATCAATATATCAAAGAAAACACATAAATGATCAGACAGTGCTACATCCTTAATAACAATCGATGAAATGTTTAGACCCTTACTGATAAGTAAATCTAGCGTGTGTCCATGATTGTGTGTGGGTCCATGTACATGCTGAGTCAGATCAAATGTTTTTAAAACAGTTATGATTTCTTTTGTCATATTGTTTTCTGCATTATCTATGTGAATGTTAAAGTCTCCAGCAATGGCAAAACAGTCAAACTCTGAGCTAATTGTTGATAACAGTTCTGTAAAATCCTCAGCGAAGGCTGGAGAGTATTTTGGAGGCCTGTAAATAATGATAAGTAAAATGCGTGGAGCACCTTTTAACACACTACCCAGATATTCGAAAGACGGGTAATTCCCAAATGATATTTGCTTACATTGATAGACATCTTTAAAAGAGCAGCTAAACCCCCACCTCGTCTACCTTCTCTGCAGACACTCAAATAAGTAAAGTTAGGAGGGGATGTTTCATTAAGGACTGTTGCACTACAGCTGTCTTCTAGCCAAGTTTCATTTAGAAACATAAAATCCAGGTTGTATGTGATAATTAAGTCATTGACTAGAAGTGATTTATTTTTAAGTGAGCGGATGTTTAAAAGTGCTAATTTAACAGTTTTTGTCCCCACAGCAATCTTAGTTTGGCGTGTAATAGGCACCAGATTAGATGGGTTTGCTGTACGGCTTTTGAAGGCCTTAGACTATGATGTAATCGAACAGCAATAGAGATTGATACAGGCACACTGGGTTCCCGCTTGTTTTGTAAACATTTGAGAAAGTTACTGTTATCATAGCAGGGACCCAACACATATCACTGAGAGCTGGTATAAGTTTTTGGTTCACCTCGAGCAGATGGAGGAGGGTGTGAGCCCTGGCGTTGTGGCAGAGGTCGAAGAGCTCTCACAGGAGGAGGGCGAGCTGGGCCCGCAGGTGCTTGAGGGGCCTGATGTTTTTTGCTTGATATCTGGGGGCTTGCAGCAAAAGAGTGGGATAGTTTGGTTCCAGCATACACCAGTTCTTCCATTTTCTCTGAGAAACACAGATGTGGAGATGCTGGAGAGAGGGATAACGTGTCTGGTGAGAGGGGCTGTAATATGCTGTCCTGGTTTCCCTGGATGTTTTCCAGAAAGTCTTCCTTGGGTGCTGAATCTTGGAGTAGTTCTAATATGTCACAGTCTGTCTGTGGTGAACTTTGTGGGCAGGGCTCAGATGAGATTGTGTCCATGAGCAGAAATTGTTGTGGCTGAGTGGTGTTATCATTGTCCTTGTGTGATTTGTCAACTGCATGTCCATTCAGGTGCTGAAGTGAAGTCCTGTGGTCATTCATACTGTGTCCAGGTGTGTGTGCCATTCAGATTGAGTGGATTGGCACACACTGCAGAAGGATGATTGAGGGAGAAGTAGATATTGTCCTTTAGCACTCTTGAACCAAGTTTGTTTGGGTGGTGGCCATCCTGTCGAAACAGTTGCCTCTGACTCCAGAAAAGATTGAAGTTGTCAATTAAGTTCACTCCTTTTATATTGCAGGTTTTTTGAAGCCATGTATTAAGCCCAAGCAACCGTGAAAACCTGTTTGTTCCTCTTGCTGGAAGTGGTCCACTGATGAAAGGTGGGACATGAACAGCCAGAACTGATCCATGCTCGAGAATCAAATTCTTGAAGATCCCGATTCATATCAACACACATTTACAAAGCAGTCTCATGCAAGATGATTTGCACAAACATGCACACATTCTTGTATGTTTTGGGGCACACCTCCTTCAAAAACCAAACTGTCCACTGCATCTTCAGGGCTCTATGCTGGGAGTACATGAAGACTCATGTTCCTTTTACAGCCAACAACCAAACTCATGAAGCTGAGACATTATTCTTCTCACCCTATTTGCTCCAGCTCGAGGAATAAGAGAGCACGAGAGCGAGAGAAAAAAAACCCCACAACGAGCCACGTCTCTAGAATTCTAGACATCAAACACCTTCTCTAACCATGCAAGCTTCCCCCCCTAAAGAAACATGACAGGATCAGGTCTATTTTCACGTCATTCCCTGGTCCGTTTGGGTCTCCTAACGCAATCTTAAGCACCATCAGTCCACCTCAATTTTGCCATGCTTATCATTCCTCAAGGCCACTACGCCGTATTTTTCACCTCCTCACACTAGCTCATTCCATAGACGGCCTCTCCTACCCACCAATCGATGAATTTCTGGACGACACGCCCCTATTCTCAGACATGGCTCCCTCCATAGGATTCAGGGGTTGCCGTCTAGGACCATGGTTCACAGGGGAATGGCCAGAATTATACTTTCTTCAATATAGCTTCCTACGCTCCAGACTCTCTCTTCGTAAGTATTCCCATTGCTAGATATTTAATAATTGAATGTATTTAACAAATGTTTTCGACCTACAATCCCTGTCTCGATGCGGCTCAGCGGAGGGAAGAAAGAAATGACACCGAGACCCAAGCTTCAAATCCTTCCTTGCCATTCGTACAGCACTTCATCATACGGTCCAGCAAACAACCTTCCCCTCTACCCTCCAATGAAATGGTTCTTTACCCTATACGGGGTAAAATATATGTTCGAGTTCAGAAATAGGAAATACACTCGCAGAACCACTGCAGCCTCGCTCCACGATGACACAGCAAGCTACATCTACAAAAGAAGTTTAAAATGGGACTTTCTTATTCCACACCCATCATCACGGCCAGCGTCATATGGGTTCCCTCCAGAAACCCAACGCATCGTAGTCATGCGACAATTCCGCAGTAGTTACTACAATCAATAAAGTCCGGCCCTCCTCGAACCATCGTGTCCCCTATGAGACGTCTGACATGGCAGTGCATTTCCTGTGACTTCATCATCCCAGCCAGACACATTCCCGGGTTTCTCAACTTCCCTCCCTCGCTTCGCAGGAGTTCCACAGACCAGCTCGACGGGCACCCTTCGAGGTATACCGGAATCTACTATGAAGATGCTCGGCCGCTGCTCTCCCTAATCGTACCTGAAATGGTCAACTTGACCCAAATCATCAAACAAGCTCAACTCTCCATCAGCCATAAGTTCTCATGCATATCTGGTGGTGGTCGGTGGCTCTTCCCCAGCTCATCCTTACCTGCACTGATTCTTCCCTCTTCCCTCGTCAGAGGGTTTTCATATCAAATGTCTTCAACGAAGGGGCTGCACGCAACGCTGCCATTATCGTATGGCTTATACACGTTCCCCACCTTCGGCAAGGATACCTCAAACAACTACTCTTCCCTCGTCTGAGGGTTTTCATATCAAATGTCGTCCTTCAACAAAGATACCGCACAGCAACGCCGGCCTAACGTAGGGCCGCATACCACGCTGCTCGCCTTAGGCAGATTCTGCACAACCAGGGGCCTCAACGGAGAGCCCAAAAACACACCAAAAAAAACCTTCCCATTGCAAAGGCTTCAAACAACCATACCAGAGATATCACAAATTCCATGTCAATTCTGATGGTCACATCACAATTTTTCTTCTCCAGAATGAATGCCTAACACAAGACCCGGTTCGTACTAAACAGGATCATCTCTCTTGGGGGTAGTATACTACTTTCTCTCTTTTTGGGGGTAGGCTCCTCGCCCCTGCCTCCCATCTCCGGCAGGACATGACGGTTCCGGGCACAACTCCCTCGGACCGCCGGACAGGGCCTACGCCAAAGAGAGAGACATTACCTTCTGTTTTACATTTATCAAATAAATGGCATCTTAAACCTCACTCAAGCCTGCTTGTCTTCCTGATAGAAATCACGTTTCTTCAAGATCGTTCATTACGATCACAAAATTCTGACCTGTTAATAGTTCCTAGAATATCAAAATCCACAAAAGGAGGTAGATCCTTTCCATATTTGGCTCCTAAACTATGATTCCCCTTCTGTTGCTCTCTCCACGTTGTGTCGGAGAAGTGACACTAGGGGTCTCTCTTGAGCACCGAATATACCTCTGATCTATGAAAAAAGGCCAATGAGAAGTTGGCAGCTAGTATTTGCATACCCCGCCCCCGGACATACGGGTATAAAGGCGAGGCAAATACTAGAGTTCACTCAAAAATTTTCTTCGGAGCCGATGGTTGTGCATGCTGTTCGCGTGAGATCACACCAGTTCCAGTATTCCTCTGATGCTCTGCATGCTGTTGGATTGATGGCACAATACAGCAGCGATTTCTCCTTCTTGCACGGCAGTGCAATTGCCCCTGTGTGCTTCGACAGTGCAGAAACCCAAACTCTAAGAGAGTTGTTTAAAAGAGTGATTTTCTCTAAAAGAGCAATACACAGCGGTGTTGAACGTCCTTTTCAGGACGCGTCTTTTTAAAGACGTGTTTCCGCCTCTGTGTAGTTTCTGGATGCGGTTCATTTCTCCCCACCTTCGACGGTCATAAAAGCTGCCTGGCGTACCTGGGCTGCGATTACACGCAGGCAGCGTTTTTATGAATGGTCTATGTTTTCAGGGCGAGAACATAGCCATAACAGCATTGCGGTCGTAGGCTTTCTTTTGTCATGAGAGAAAGCCACTTCAGCCGCCCCCCGCACCTCGCCTCTTTCCCACGATTTCGGGACAATGACGGGCTGTGTTCGCCGGGTAAGTCACCGCGAACCACCCGCCTCCCCAGCACGCTTGCTGGTTTCCGTCCGAGCTCTGGATGAGCAATTTCTCTCCAATGGGTTATGTTCTCAGTGCGAGAACGTAGCCATAACAGCATTGTGGTCGTAGGCTTTCTTTTGTCATGAGAGAAAGCCACTTCAGCCGCCCCCTGCGCCTCGCCTCTTTCCCACAGGATTGAGGCAGGCGCCGCGGGCGATAGAGGCGATTTGGGGAAAATGACGGGCTGTGTTTGCCGGGTAAATCCCTGTGAACTACCCGCCTCCCTGGCACGCTTGCTTGCTCCCATCTGAGCTCGGGATGACTGCGGCCCGCTTCACGGCTGGCCTTCCGGTCCCTTGAACTCCCGGAATTGGATGACGATAATCACCGCTGCATCAGAGAGTGTTACAGCGGCGTCTGATGTTGATGGCTCGTCTGCGCCGCCACCTTCGGGTCTGCGTGCCCAGTCTGAGCCTGATGCACAGAGGTCCGATATGCTTCCCCGGATAATCCACCGGAAAATCACGTCCCCCTCCCCCTCACGGCTATTTGATTGGTTCCACGGGCATGTACGCCGCTCACAGCCACGCACCCCATCATGGTTCCTTCCTTCCCGGACGTGCATGACGAGGTGAGCAAGCCAAGATTCCTCGCTCCTCCGCTCTCACTACCCTCCGCGGTAGAGCGGTCCCAGACCACTCCCCCCCTGCACGCCATGGCCCCCTCCTGCAAGTCTGCCGGGCCAAGGCACTCCAAAATTTGCACTTGGGTAGTCCTGTTCTTGACGTGCTGCAGGAACTGCACTCGAACAGGCGATGGCCACCCTCGTGGTCCGGAAACACAACACATGGACTGGAGCTGGTCGCAGTAGAGGAGGTAGACAAAGCACGCTTTCTCAAACGCTCCTGTCTCCCAGCTTCATCCATTCGGCGAGACCACATGACGACTCCACCCAGCAGTCCTCAGTGGTGAAGAAACAGACGGAGGCTACTTCACACATCCTGCCCTGCCGCAAACCTGCCGCAAACATGCCGCCAGGGGCCATGCCCTGTCTGCTCGCCGAGGGCGTCCTCCTGCGGCTTTCAAGAAAGGAAGAAAAGCAGTGCTCCACCTCAACATGCATGGGCCCAGCTCTCAGCCCCGGCGTCAAGCTCCCCGCAGAAGATGGATGCCCCCTCATCTCACAGACCCCCTCGAGGACCCAGAAGGCTCCCAGGCGCTCCTGTGATGACCGACCCAGAGACCGAGACGTTATCTCCAGAGCTGGTAAGGCCACTCCGTCCCCCGGTGGGGGGCCGGGAGGAGAATCTTTTGTTGAATTCATTTCATTTGGCTTTCAGTACCTTTCATTAGGTACTCACATTCTCAAAAATAGAGCTATTTCCTTTTTTGTCTCTGGGTCACCTGGCCCGCAAATGCCGTTCTCACGGCACTCTGCCGCCAGTCCTCAACAGTCCCGTCATGCTGGACACGGCCACAGCCCGCCTTCAGCCCCATGACTGTCCCCCGGCCGGCCGGTTCTGATGAGACTAGAGGACGCCTGCAACCGGACCTCCTCCTACAGTCACGAACCTGCCCCCTGCCAGGCACGGAGCAAGGTAAGTGCTTTGAGTTTGTTCTCAGCACCAAAGCCTCGGGATGCACCCTTGCCTCCCGACGCCACACTACCTGCTTCGCCCCGCTGTGAAGCCCCCACTGGGTACGTCCAAAATACTCATCCCCTTGGTACCCCCAGCACGGAGTTTGGAGGAGTGGCTTTCACTGCCCAACCCGTCACGCTGGCTGTACCGGACCATTTGACTCGGTTACGCAATTCAGTTTGCCAGGCCCCGCCCCCCCTTCGCGGGTGTCCGTTTCCGCAGTAGCCTGCAAACTTGCCAGATCCCTGCGCAAAGACGTGATAGGCCCTGTCCCCCCCAACCGAAATGGAGAAGGGTCTCTACAGGGGTACTTCATTGTACCCAAGAAAGGCGGCGGCTTACGACCAATCTTGGACTTGCGAGTTTTAACCGAGCACTGCTCAAACTCCCGTTCAAAATGCTCACGCAAAAGTGTATCTTAACATGCGTCCGGCACCTAGATTGTTTCGCAGTGGTAGATCTGAAGGCCGCGTACTTCCACGTCTCAATTCTGCCGCGACTCCAACCCTTCCTATGGTTCGCGTTCGACGGCCAGGAGTTTCAGTACAAAGTCCTCCCCTTCAGCATGTCTCTGTCCCCTTGCGTCTTCACGTAAGTCGCAGAGTCAGCCCTTGCCCCGCTCCGAGAAGCCGGCATCCGCATACTCAACTACCTCGACGACTGCCTCATACTGGCCCACTCCCGAGAGTTACTATGCGCTCACAGAGACCAGGTGCTTAAACACCTCAGCCGCTTGGGGCTTCAGGTCAACCGAGAAAAGAGCAAGCTCACTCCGGTTCAGAGCATCTCCTTTCTCGGCATGGAGTTAGACTCAGTCTCAATGTCTGCACGTCTCACCAACGAGCATGCACAGTCGGTGCTGAAATGCCTCGCAAAGTTCAAGCCAGGCACAACGGTCCCTCTAAAACTCTTCCAGAGGCTCCTGGGGTATATAGCATCCTCCGCCGCAGTCACGCCGCTGGGGTTGATGCATATGAGACCGCTTCAGCACTGGCTTCAGACTCCAGTCCCGAGACGAGCATGGCGCATGAGCAAGGAGTGCCCCTGCAGCAGGTGGTTGGGGCGCCATTTGCAACGGGCACGCAGCTGCGGGCCTTTGGAGAGGGGCCCCTCTGTGCTGGCATATCAATTGCCTAGAGTTGTTGACTGTTTTCTTTTCCCTGCGACAGTTCCTTCCGTTAATTTGAGACAAACATGTCCTAATCAGGTCAGACAGCACCACTGCGGTACCGTACATAAATCGCCAAGGCGGCGTACGCTCCCACAAACATGTCACGACTCGCCCGTTGTCTCCTCCTTTGGAGCCATCAGCAACTCAGATCACTGCGTGCCACTCACATCCCCGGCAAACTCAATGTGGTAGCGGATTCGCTGTCATGACAACGCTTGCCCGGTGGAGAGTGGAGGCTTCACCCCCAGTCGGTCCAGCTGATTTGGGAACGATTCGGCAAGGCCCAGGTAGACCTGCTTGCCTCCCGAGAGACCTCCCACTGCCCGCTCTGGTATGGCCGAACAGAGGCGCGCTGGCACACAGCTGGCCCACAGGGCTGCGCAAGTACACATTTCCCCCAGTGAGCCTTCTTGCACAGGTGCTGTGCAAGGTCAGGGAGGACGGTTGGTAAGCACGACTTAATCATCAGGTTCCTAAGAGGCGCCCAGAGGTTAAATCCCTCCCGGCCAAGCCTGTTCCCCTCCTGGGACCTCTTGGTAGTCCTCACGGGCCTCCAGAGACCTCCCTTTGAGCCGCTAGAATCAGTTGGACTCAGGGCCCTCTCTCTTAAGACTGCCCTGCTGATCGCGCTCGCCAGAAACTCATGTGATCCTAAGACCGCGACCGGGATACGTGCCCAAGGTTCCTACCACGCCCTTTAGAGACCAGGTAGTGAACCTGCAAGCGCTGCCCCGGTAGGAGGCAGACCCAGCCCCGTCGTTGCTGTGTCCAGTACGTGCTTTGCGTACCTATCTGGACCACACGCAGAGCTTTAGATGTTCTGAGCAGCTCTTTGTATGCTTTGGGGGACAGCGGAAAGGAAACGCTGTCTCCAAACAGAGTCTTTCCCACTGGGTAGTAGATGCCATTTCATTGGCTTATCACACTCATGCCATGCCCCCCCCCTTGCGGGTCCGAGCTCACTCGACAAGGAGTGTTGCGTCCTCGTGGGCACTGGCCAGGGGTACCTCCCTGGCAGACATTTATAGAGCAGTGGGTTGGGCGACACCCAACACCTTTACGAGATACTACAATCTCAGGGTTGAGTCAGTTGAACTCGGTAACACGCTGATGGGCTGGCCAGGTGAATCGCTTGCATATAGCGCCCTTTCCCTCGCTTGAGGTAAAACTGTGTGTCTTTTTTTTTCCAGGAGATTCCACTCAACTCGAATCCCTGGTCGATTCCTCCCTAGCCCTCATGGGTCCGCAGTTCGGCGGAGGAACTTGCCGACCCAATCGGACGTTGTGTCCTTCCCGGCCAGGTCGCTGAGCCGGGCTGCTGTATTCCTCACAAAAATCCTGAATGAACTCTAGTAATTGCCTCGCCTTTATACCCATATGTCCGGGGGCGTTGTATGCAAATACTAGCTGCCAACTTCTCATTTGCCTTTTTTCTTAGATCAGAGGTATATTCGGTGCTCAAGAGAGACCCCTAGTGTCCCTTCTCGGACACAACGTCTCGTTCCCTCCATCGGGGAATGGAGGTTACATTCGTAACCTACACGATAGTCTCCCTAACACTGTTCGAGATGCAGATACACTCCCTCAGTTTAAGTCTAGAGTAAAGACTTTAGTTTAGTCTGCCGGAACCAGAAACCAGAAACATTGATCATGATTGATCATGATCAGGAAACTTCCTTCCCTCCAACCTTAATATGGGCAGTGCAATTCATTCCCGCTAACCCTCTTGGCAAGTTGCTTGAAAGTGACTTATTACAAGTGTATTGGTTGGATGGATACTTGTCTAGGCTCCTTAGGGCAATCTTAGAGTAACTTGCATCATTTTCCCCAACTTAAGCAGGATCAGGAGCGTTATAACAGTTGCTGGCAAGGTAACATCTTCTCCACTGCAGAAACAATACCATGGATGGGGTCTGCTATTGGTCACACTACTATTTCTGAGCAGATCTTTTGTGTCTGACAAAGATAGCTTGTGCTTAGGAAGATCTCTGTAATGAGGGAACTTCTCAAGACAGTTTCTGTGTGTTTTTGGAGTAGCTTGGAGCTCAGCAAGCTGCCTCCTTAAGTTAGTGATCTCAGCCCTTTCTAGATAATTCTTTTTCACTTCTTGAGTAGCTGCAGCTTTCATGGTTATGACTTGGGTCTGTAAATCTGTTATGGCTTTCCTTAGTGTACTCACTTCATCATTTGTAGCATGGTTGGACTTGTTCTTCTGGCTAGGAGGCTTTTGCTGGGCAACAACTTGAGCTTGGAGTTCGATGACTTGCTTCTTCAAGAGATTGGCTTCAATTTTGTCAATGTCTGGTGCATTGAATGAGTGTGCAGATAGCTGGTGAGTTGACATTCATAATCTTAGAGGAACAGTGCTTGTTTACCACCAGGTGGTTTGGATGAGCACTACCAATTCAGCGAATGAAGGGGGGTTGGATTTTCTCTTTTCTAGCTGGAGGTCAGCAATGAGACCATTGTCCCAACAGCCAAAGCAAAACTACTTCAGAAGACAGCAGTCTCTTTCCCTTTCAGAAATGCCACTTTGCCTAATGGTTGTGATCAAGTGGATTTACAATCTGTGCAAATAGTTTGAAGGCTTGTAGCGTGGCCACATAAGGGGATGTTTTATATATAAGGTTTATGGCATTAAACTAATTATTGTTGTCATTATTGCCTATTAGTTATATTGCTTTCCCCTGTTATCTGTCATTCCCTCAGTTGTTGTGTGTTTATCCCCATCTCTGTTCACGCGAGATCTTCGCGTTGTTTTGTGTTACGTGTTTTCCTGCCACGTAAACAGGAAGTATCTTTCACTTTCTATTTAAGGAACCGCTATGCCGGTTTTCAGACGCTCATTTGCGATTACGCTTACACGAAACTTCATTCATACATTGGATTACACTGGTGACTGACCTGGAAGCGCTGAGACGCTGTTCCTCTCGTGGAGTATATTCGTTTGGCTCGTAGCCTGGATTACTTTGATCAGAGGACATTGGCCAGTCATCATTACTTCATCTCTTGATCGTGCTCACGGACTATCAAAAAACCCGGTGAGGCTGATCTGAACACTGTAAATAACTCTGGGCACTCTGGATTTCACTTTTACATGTATATACACCTTGTTTGTTATTGTTGTAAATATTATTGGTTTGTAAATACACTTGAGTTTATTGGTTGTTTCATCAGTGTTGAGTAATATTTTTTTACTCTACTCCATTAACTTACAATAGAAACAGTACTGTTGTTCCCAAAATAGTGTAGATGTGATGGGAATCAAGTATTAAGATGAATGCATTTTTTATATACCTTTTAATGTTATATGTTGGTTTCTTGATTAAGTGTTTGTATTGCTATGCTCGTCTTTCATAACACATCTGTTGACAGATTAATCAGGGACCTAGTGTCATAGGCTGGTTAGGGAAAGGGTGGAGACTGTTGCCCTTTAAAACCATGCTTGAGAGACTGAGGGGTGTGTCGTTTGTGACTGTGTCACTTACGTGGAAGTCGACGGCCTGTCGAGTGTTTTGTGCGTGCAGGTGCTGGCATTTGAGAAGGAACACGGAGCAGTGATAACCGAACCTTGTACGGCTGAGCGGAACGAGTGAGTTAGAGTGTTGTGAAAACGGTGACAGAGCAATCACGGCACAGCTGTGGGAGACGAGTGAGTCAGCGTGCAGTTGGAGTCGAGTGCAGCAGACGGCGAGCGGAGTAATCACGGTTGTACAGCTGTTTGGAGACGAGCGATTCAGCGAGTGCTGTTCAGAGACGAGTGAGTCCGCGGTTGGTGAAACGGCGCACGGCGATGCAGAGTTTTTACAACGCGGGAAATTGACTAGACTGGGTAGTGGGAATTGCTACCCGGTCATATTGTGAGTACAATCTTAATAACTGATGTTTGAAGATCGTCGGAGGAATATTATTGTGATTTCTTTTTGCATCTAATTCATCTAATTCATAATGAATAGAGATTAAGAACTAATTGCCAGTATACCAGCCATAGCTTTTGGTTTTCCCTTGTAGTGGTGTGATTTATTTGGGTTGTAGTGTGTATTGGTTGGTGTGGGTATTTGTGTGCACAAGTGAGAGTGATAGCTGGCTTATTGTAGCTTTTACTTGCATTGGACTGGAGATACTGGTAGTTGTTTCTATTTTCCTTCCAGTCAACTACTGTCTGGATCTGTGGAGACCTATGTGCAGAGGGACCAAACCAGGACCTTTATTCGTCGACCATAAGGCCATTATACCAGACTGTGCTAAAGACTGTCTTTTTTTGATAAATTGTTTTAATATTTAGATTATTTTGATTTTATAGTAATAAAATACTTTGTACTTCAATCTACTACTGTTTGAGTGTCAATAGTGTCCAGCCCTCAGTGAGAAATTGAATTGGGTGAACTTGGGTCCTGGGTTTTAGTAAACAACCTAGGTGGCGTAGTTGGCTATTTTTATTTTTCAGGGTTTGAAGACCAATTGTATTAGAAAAAGAGAGAAAAAAAACCCTTTAATCATTTCTGTTTGCCACGCTCTATTGCGCCACATAAACTCCACTTAAAGATTTTGGGGAGTGTTACATAGTGGTGGCCCGTACGGGGACTACGTGCTGTTTCTTTTTGGTTATAGTGTTTTTTTTGTGTGTCCATAAATATGGAGGAAGAAACACAGGTAAATGGAGCAGTAATTAAGGTACATACTGAGACTGATGTGCATGAGTTAAGGTGTAGCTCTGATGAAACTGAGGATGCTGATTTCACTGCGGGCCCGTTTGTTACCAGACGTAACCCGACAGATGAAATTGCATCTATACTAAGTTCTTTATATAATTCTGATGAAGATGCTGATGATGATGATGAAAGAGAAGTAGTGAATATAAATGTTGTACAGACAATGCAAATGGAGATTGATAAACTTAAGGTGGATTTATTGGCTCTTAATGCAAAAACACAACATAATGAACAGGAATTTAAAAAGTCTGTAGATAGTTCCCTTAATAGGGAAACTAGTTTCTGGGAGGCAGTGGACGCTGGCTTAGCAGACTTAGAAGATCATTTCCAGAGGTCTGTAGAGAAGTTGGAGAGAGCGGTGGTTGATTGTTTCCTGCGGAGAGATGCTAGATGGGAAAATCAAATGAAAAAAATAAGATTCACCAGTACCCCATCTCGATCTCAAATACAGACTTTTTACCCTGCCTCTTCCCAATCTACAGTCACTAACTTGAAAACTCCTGTACCAGCAACACGACTTAAAGTCCCCCCTGTAAACAGAGACAACGCTACCTATGATGTCACTGCTGGAGCACGAATATCTAACCTGGCTCACCCTTCATGTATGCCCAATATGTCATCTTTCTGTGGGAAACCCCCTATCCGTCTGGAATTTCCTTCCTTCGGTGAGTCTAGCGAGACATCCGACGTACTCCATTTCGTCGAACAGGTTGAAAATTATCTGGCCATTAGACCCCTGCCTAGTGTGGAGCTCGTTGGCACCCTGAGTACCATGCTCAAAGTACCCGCTTTAAGCTGGTGGAAGGCAGAAAAGAACAAGGTAACAGATTGGCAATCCTTCACAGATGCTTTCATGTCTGCTTTTCTTCCAGAGGATTACCTCACTGAAGTGGAAGACAAGTTGAGGTCACTGGTGCAGCAACCCAATCAGTGTTTGAGAGATTTCGCCTATGATTACTGAGCCCTCTGCCTCAAATGGAAGCCGGCCATCACAGAAGAGGAGATGGTGAGCCGTATTCTTAATAACATCAACCCAAGGGTTGCGGGCTGTCTGAGAGGGACGGTGAAATCAGTGGAACAGCTGGTGAAGGTGGGATCTATGGTGGAGAAGGACTGGATGGGAGCAAAAGATTACTGGCAGAAAGTGGGAAAATTGAACAGCAAAGAAACAACAAATAAAAGACCACCTGAATGCCATACCTCTAAAAATCTAGCAGGAGTATCCATTGCTCAACTCCACCCAGTGACATCCCTTCTAGTGGTGCCAATAACTTTAAAAGGACAAGAGGTGAAGGCGGTGCTGGATACACGGAGCACATTCACCCTTATTCAGGAAAGCCTGTGGAGACAGTTAGGAGGGGAAACGAAACCTGACCCTCCAGGCCCTCTTCAACGGTTCATTATGGCTGATGGAAAAATGCACCAGGCGATCAACAGGAAGACAGTCTGTTATGAGTGGCATGACAAGATATGCAGGTTGGACACCTATGTTATGAAGGATGCTCACCTGGCCTTTCCCCTTATAGCTGGTCTGGACTTCCTGAGAGCTGCTGAAGCCATAGTGGACGTGGGACACTGGAGATATGGTCTGAAAATGGGCAAAGGATATATTTATTATCCATTTCTAACTGCCCATCTTAATCCTGTATTGTCTTCACATCTGATGGGAGAAAACCTAGGCATGACCGCTGCGGTGAGTCTATATTATGCCTTACCTCCAACTTCATCCATTCCTTACTTACACACACAAGTTGTTCCCAGATGGGACTCCGACAATCAGGAAGAATTGAAAAAGCTGATGGATAATTGGCCTCGTACCACCTCTCAAGTCCTGGGAAAAACATCTGTGAAACAGCACAAAATTACACTGTCTGACGAAATGCCCATGAGATCCAGAGCTTATAGAGTCTCCCCTTTTAAGAAGAAGATGATCAATGAGCAAGTGGAACAAATGCTACGAGACCATATCATTGAGCCTTCTTTCTCTCCTTGGTCATCACCTGTAGTCCTGGTCCCCAAACCCGATGGTTCCTACAGGTTCTGTGTGGACTATAGGAAGCTTAATAGTAAGACCATACCTGATGCTTATCCAATGCCTATAATCCACGACATCTTAGAATCCATGGAAGGCACCTCCTGGTTCAGCACATTGGATTTGCAGTCAGGGTACTGGCAGGTTGAAATGGAGGAAGGTAGCAAAGCCAAAACAGCCTTCATCACCTCCCAAGGTCTATTCCAGTTCCGCTCCATGCCATATGGATTACAGAATGCCGCTGCCACCTTCCAGAGGCTGATGGAGAAGGTCCTAGCAGAGTTGAGAGGGAAGTTTTGTTTCGTTTATATTGATGACATCATAGTCTATTCAAGGTCTTTACCACAACATGTACAACACCTGAACACCATTCTGCAAAGACTAAACCAAGCTTCGCTTTCTCTGAACATGAAGAAGTGTCACTTCTTTAAGAAACAGCTGAAGTTTCTTGGACATATAGTCTCAGAGAAAGGAGTGGAGGTCGACCCTGAAAAGACCAGAGCGGTAGCTGAATATCCTCCTCCCAAAGACATTAAAGCCCTCCAACGCTTCTTGGGATTAGCCGGGTGGTACCACAAGTTCATTCCCCATTTTGCCGACATCAGAGCTCCATTAAACAATCTAAAAAAGAAAGGAGTGAAGTGGGATTGGACTCCTAAGTGTCAAATCAGCCTGGACAATATTAAACAAATATTACAGAACCCCCCAGTATTGATGCAACCTGACCTCAACCAACTTTTCCAGGTTCATACAGATGCCAGTGATGTGGGCTTAGGAGCCATTATTACCCAGCAAACTCCTGAGGGGGAACGAATAGCTTACGCATCACGAACATTGCGTGGACCAGAAGTGAATTATTCAACGGCTGAAAAAGAGTGTCTAGCTGTAGTCTGGGCGGTGGAAAAGTGGAAACATTACCTGGAAGGAAGACAGTTTGACATTTATAGTGACCATGCTGCCTTAACTTGGGCCTTCAATAGCCCTAAAACCTCCTCTCGGCTGACCCGGTGGACTCTTAGGTTACAGCAATTCATCTTCCAAGTACATCACAGAAGAGGATGTCTGAACCTGGGTCCCGATGCCTTGTCACGAGTCTGTGAATCCTCTGAAAGTGAAAGTGTGCCCTGTCTGGCCATAGTAAAATCAAAATGTGCCTCTGACATACCCCACACGTTAGAGGAAATCTCACAAGCACAAAGACATGACAATACGGTGTCTCTCCTCCAGCTGGCCAAAAAAAACAGAAATGTTCAAGAAAACCAAATTACCTTTGAGGTCCACCAGGGGGTGTTATATCGCCGGGTTCCTGTCAAGAACAATGGAAATAAATTCCAACTGGTTGTTCCTCAGGCATTAATTCCTGGTTTCTTGCATTACGTACACGATAACCCGCTGGGAGGACATCTGGGACGGCTGAAAACCTTACTGAGGCTCTTGGAGGTGGCGTGGTGGCCAACTGTCCATAAGGATGTCTGGCAGTACGTCAAAGGATGTGAAACATGTCAAAAATATAAACATGAAAATACAAAACCCAGCGGTTTCTTACAACAGACGCAAGTGACAGAACCACGTCACACCTTGGGGATGGATTTTATGGGACCTTTCCTGACCAGTAAGAAACAAAACACTTACTTACTGGTGGTTGTTGATTATTACACCAAATGGGTAGAGTTGTTCCCCCTTCGAGATAGTAAGACCCCTAAGATTGTCAAAATTCTCAGGGAAGAGATCTTTACCCGATGGGGGGTCCCAAAATACATCATTTCTGACCGGGGAGCACAATTCACTTCTAACGTACTGTCCGAGCTATGCAGATCCTGGGGAAGCATACAGAAACTCACTACCAGCTATCACCCTCAAACAAACCTCACAGAAAGAATAAACAGGACAGTAAAAACTATGATTGCGTCATATGTGGGATACCATCAAACATGGGACCAGTGGTTACCTGAGCTAAGGTTTGCTATCAACACGGCACACCAAGAAACAACAGGGAGAACTCCGGCTGAATTAATGCTGGGCAGACAGCTTCACGGTCCACTAGAGAGGTTGATCCTCAAAAACCCCACTCCTGACCAAACAGCCTATAATATAATTGAAAGACAGAACATCATGGCAGAGAAGGTAAAGCACCGAGTAGGGGTGCAACAATCTAGACAAGCTAGATACTATAATGCCCGACAGAAAGATGCGCAGTTCCAGCCGGGTGATCTAGTCTGGGTTAAAACTCACCCTCTCTCGTCTTCCTCGAATAAATACTCTGCTAAGCTAGCACCCAAGTGGGAGGGTCCAGCTGAAGTAATAAAAAAAATGGGGCCAATAAATTACACCATTCGTTGGGGAGACCCATGTAGAACAGAAATTTTAAATGTGGTGAACCTAAAACGCTGGTACGGACGATCTCCTCCTATGCCGATGGCTGGGGGGGGATCTATGTAGCGTGGCCACATAAGGGGATGTTTTATATATAAGGTTTATGGCATTAAACTAATTATTGTTGTCATTATTGCCTATTAGTTATATTGCTTTCCCCGTTATCTGTCATCCCTGTTGTGTGTTTATCCCCATCTCTGTTCACGCGAGATCTTCGCGTTGTTTTGTGTTACGTGTTTTCCTGCCACGTAAACAGGAAGTATCTTTCACTTTCTATTTAAGGAACCACTATGCCGGTTTTCAGACGCTCATTTGCGAGTACGCTTACACGAAACTTCATTCATACATTGGATTACACTGGTGACTGACCTGGAAGTGCTGAGACGCCGTTCCTCTCGTGGAGTATATTCGTTTGGCTCGTAGCCTGGATTACTTTGATCAGAGGACATTGGCCAGTCATCATTACTTCATCACTTGATCGTGCTCACGGACTATCAAAAAACCCGGTGAGGCTGATCTGAACACTGTAAATAACTCTGGGCACTCTGGATTTCACTTTTACATGTATATACACCTTGTTTGTTATTGTTGAAAATATTATTGGTTTGTAAATACACTTGAGTTTATTGGTTGTTTCATCAGTGTTGAGTAATATTTTTTTACTCTACTCCATTAACTTACAATCGAAATGGTACTGTTGTTCCCAAAATAGTGTAAACTCCACTTAAAGATTTTGGGGAGTGTTACAGGCTTCTCACCATGGTTTTGTAGAGTCCTCATATACTTGGCTTGTAACTCATCTCCATCTTCAACAGAACCATACACTAACTCCAGCAGCTCAAGATACACTGCAGGTAGGCTTTTAGTGAAGACATGTTTAATAATAGCTGCAGCTGGGGGAGCAGACTGTTTGATGTCAAAATCTGGCTCATTGCCAGGATGAGGGCGTTTACCAGAAAAGGACCGGAGGCGAATTGAGGCTTTTTGCGATGATGCAGCTTCACTAGCCTTCACAATGTGCTCTTCCACCACCATCTATACACTGAGTGTGTCTAGGATACTTGCTGGGATAGATGGATATGTTGTCGTGGGAAGATTTGTAATGTAGGGCTCCAGACTAAAAAATGACTAAGGAGCCATTGGCTTGTAAACCGAAACAATATGGAGCCAAATGGCTGTTTTTAGTCACCAAACCACAGAATTGCTCTATTTAGATTGCTGTTCAGAAACAAGAAAGAAAGCAGAAGAAAAGGAAGACAGTTAATAACCCATTAATCTGAGGTTTAATAAACAGCATACAATATGTACTTGAGAAGAACAATCTACATTACAGATAATTACATATAGTATGCATATAGTAGTTTGTTGTCTTCTTGAGCATCAATGAATGTGGCAGGGGGGAGGGCGGGGCCGGGTCGTGATTCTACATACCCGGTCCCTTATCAGGCTCATCAAGCCTCCGAGAGGGATAAGGCCGACTGCGGTGGGTTGTGCGGGAGAGAGAGATAGTTTACGGACATGTCCGTCATATGTGTGTTTGTTGTCTTTTAAGTTTATTATTAAAATATTATTTATATCGTCAAGCCGGTTCTCGCCTCCTCCTTTCCGGATTTCGGCACCAGTGTAAAGGAGGAGGCCAAAAGCCTGCACAGCCAGGCTGAGGGT
The DNA here is from genome assembly GCF_025860055.1 of Xyrauchen texanus. Lineage (NCBI taxonomy): Eukaryota > Metazoa > Chordata > Actinopteri > Cypriniformes > Catostomidae > Xyrauchen > Xyrauchen texanus. The sequence continues at coordinate 5,020,703 of NC_068278.1, read as the reverse complement.
GACGCGCAGATGTCCGATATGCTTGCCCGGGCCGCCATCAGCGTGGGGTTGGACTGGAACCCTCCATCCTCCCCACAGCACCACTCAAGTCGCTGCACGCCACTCACATCCCCGGCAACCTCAATGTGATAGCGGACGCGCTGTCACGACAACGCTGGCCTGGTGGAGAGTGGAGGCTTCACCCCCAGAAGGTCCAGCTGGTTTGGGAACGATTCAGCAAGGCCCAGGTAGACCTGTTTGCCTCCCGAGAGACCCTCACTGCCCGCCCTAGTATGCCCGTACAGAGGCTCCCCTCCGGGCAGACGCGCTGGCACACAGCTGGACCTCGAAGCTGCGCAAGTACACATTTCCCCCAGTGAGCCTTCTTGCACAGGTGCTGTGCAAGGTCAGGGAGGTCTAGGATCAAGTCACCCTAGTGGCTCCTTACTGGCCCACCAGGGCCTGGTTCTTGGACCTCGTACTCCTCGCGACAGCCCCTCCCTGGCGAATTCCTCCGAGGAGGGACCTTCTTTCTCAGGGATGGGGCATGCTCTGGCATCCGCACCCAGACCTCTGGAACCTCCATGTCTGGCCCCTGGATGGGATGCGGAAGATCAAACTGGTCTACGACCTGCCGTAATAGATACGATCAGCCAAGCCAGAGCCCCTTCTACCAGGCAACTTTACGCTCTGAAGTGGCGCTTGTTTGCAAATTGGTGTTCTTCCCGGGCTGAAGACCAGCAGAGGTGTGCAGTTTGGTCACCTAGCACCCTTTCCCTTGGTTGAGGTAAAATTGTGTGCTTTCTCTCCCAGGAGCTTCCGTACATTCGCTTCCCTGGACGATTCCTCCCTAGCCCTGTGGGTCTGCAATTCAGCGGAGGAATTCACTGACCCAATCCACTGCGGGTACTCAATATAACCTGTACTGGAATAGGTGCTCCGCAGGTCGAGACTCCTGCTTGGACTCCTCCTGTGAGTATTTTCCACAGTACGGTCCCCTTGCGAGTGGACCCACATCTCCCTTGGGCAGTTCCAGCTACCCCCCGGTCGCCGTGTTGTAGCAACCCCCCCCCTCCTTGAGGCTTTATCTACCACCACGCCATGTTTCCACATGTGACCTGAATGGCCATGTGATGTATTTGCCACTTACCTCCCCCTCTCTGGGCAGGTGTGGTCTCTGCAGGGTCTTTTCCCCCTGAAAGAATAGGAAATTGGGTAAGACCCCCTTCCCTCGATGTGTGAAGGGAACTTAGAGGGTTGGTGGAAAAAGTCCCATTGAGATCAACGGCCATTGTACGTTTGATGGATGCGAGGGACGATACCAGCTCCATGTACCGCCCTCCTGTAAACGATCTCAATGGACAGATGGAGCTTATGGGTCTGTGGACGGTCAAATTTCCATGGAGTCTGCGGTCCGGAATACATGACCGAATGGACACACATAGGGGGTGCTGTAAGCTGCTGTGAGACCCCCGGCATCCCACGGTCCCACTGTCTGCCCGCTGACCACTCACGATGACCAGTGACCACCCTGGGGGGGGGGGGTGGGGCTGTCCACAGACCCATTATCATCCCCCTGACCCACTATTTTACCCAAACTGACCAGTGAGACCCCCTGTGCCACCCTGGGGGGGGGGGGCGGGGCTGTCCACGGACCCATTATCATCCCCCTGACCCACTATTTTACCCAAACTGACCAGTGAGACCCCCTGACCACCCTGGGGGGGGGTGGGGCTGTCCACAGACCCATTATCATCCCCCTGACCACTATTTTTCCAAAAGTGACCAATGAGACCCCCTGACCACCCTGGGGGGGCGGGGCTGTCCACGGACCCATTATCATCCCCCTGACCCACTATTTTTCCAAAAGTGACCGATGAGACCCCCTGACCACCTGGGGGGGGCGGGGCTGTCCACGGACCCATTATCATCCCCCTGACCCACTATTTTTCCAAAAGTGACCAGTGAGACCCCCTGACCACCCGGGGGGGGGGGCGGGGCTGTCCACGGACCCATTATCATCCCCCTGACCCACTATTTTTCCAAAAGTGACCAATGAGACCCCCAGACCACCCAGGGGGGGGCAGGGCTGTCCACGGACCCATTATCATCCCCCTGACCAACTCTCTGGGATTTCACGGGCCACGCGTTTGGTGGCCGGGGTGCCCGCCCACACCCTCGAAATGGCATATTTTGAAGGTGAAAAAAAAAGAATGGCAGGAGGTGTCTGCCCTCTTAGTATGTGATAGAGGGGCACCAGGTGTGCAACCGAGTGAAATTTCGGCTCCGTCGGAGCTCGGGGAGCAAAGTTAGAGCACATCCCACGTACGATTTGTACATTGTATTTACACAGCGGGTCCGTGTACACGACCCCGAAAGGTCTGAACGGCTCCAAATTGACAACAGTAGCTTCTCAGGGGCCCCTGAGCCAGGTCCTAAATTTTGGAGGCCCTTGGGGCTTGCTAAGTATTAAAACCTCTGATGAATGTAGCGTTGCACACAGGCCTAAAATGCAGCCTGTCTCATTGATTCCTGTGACAGGCAGAGAGATCTGTTGAAAATAATGAAAAATGCTTGTTTACATCCTAGACCTTAGTCCTCTTAGTATGTCGATAAGGGGCTTTTGACGTGTCACCGTGTGACATTTGGGGTCCGTTGGAGCTCAGGGTGCAACGTTAGAACACGTCCCACTGACCATTTGTACCATTCATTTTCACAGCGGGACCGTGTACACGACTCCGAAAGCTCCAAACGACTCCAAATTGATATCAGTAGCTTCACAGGGACCCCCCTAGTCAGTGGGCAAAGTTTCAAGTCCCAATGGCTTCGTTAAGTGCTTAATTGGATGACTAATGTGTGTAATGTGACAAACATTTTCCTCTAATATTTTTCTTGATTTTTTTTAAAGTACTTCCTTAACTCTGAGGGACACACCTTTTTAATAGGTTGTTTCTGAGGGCCCAACAATGAAGCATTCGAAGCCCCCGGGTCTGAGCATCAATTTTAACCCCGTACACGAAACCGCTGTAGAATTGCATTGGTTCAATGGGCAAGTGGGATTTCTTGTAAAAAGAGGTCAAAAGGTCGCAGGACCTCGAAATTTGGGATTCTGGATCCCCAGGGGCCCCCAAATCAGTGCCTAAAATTTGGAAGCTCTAGACATTTTCCGAATGCACTCTTTCAGCTCTAGACCTTAAATGAACACCCAAATGACTTTGCACATGCAAGAGGCTCTTTCTGGCTTTGAGAGCAAAAGGCCTGTGAGGTTGATTCTCGCATTCAAGCCAAAAAAAATGGGAAAAAAATTCTTTCTAGAGAATTGCGCTTTTAATAGGACACGCTTGGGGCCCCGGACTACCAGCACGTGAAGTTTGGGGCCCAGAGGAGCTTTCTAGAAAAAGTCCATCTGCCATTAATTTCATTCATTTTCTACAACGGGTCGATGGACGGGGCACCGAAAGGTCCAAACGACTCAAAAACGACATATGCGCGTCGTCAGGGCATCCTTAGACAGCGTGGTGAGTTTCGTGACCTTTGGACCTTATTTTCCATTCATTTGGCCCATTTAGGGACGTTGTCCACAAACACGTTGTGAAAAATGCATGGATTCAAAGGGATAGTGGGACGTCTGGAAAAGAGGGGTCAAAAGGTCGCAGGCTCTCGAAACTCCCGAACTGCGAGCGTCCGGTCCCCACGAATCAGGAACCAAAGTTTGGGGTCTCTAGAACCTTCCTGAGCTTATATTAAAACCCTAACCCTAGTGGCCTCTCATCCTTCAAGAGGCTCTTTCAAGCTTTAAGTGCAAAAGGATTTTGAGGGAATCTTGCACAAACGCCCCCAAAAAACCTTTCCTTTTTTCTAGAGCCACGTGCTCTCGGTATGTGTTTCGGGGGGCGTCAGGCTACCGCCGTGTGAAATTTGGGGGCTGGGGGAGTTTTCTAGAAAAAGCCCACGTGCCATTCGTTTCATTCGTTTTCAACGAGGGGTTGGCGGACGGGGCTCCGAAAGGTCCGAACGACTCGAAATCGACATATGCGCATCGTCGGGGTGCCCTTAGACAGCGTGGAGAGTCTCGTGACCTTTCGACCTTATTTTCCATTCATTTGGGCCATTTAGGGACGTTGTCCACAAACACGTTGTGAAAAATGCATGGATTCAAAGGGATAGTGGGACGTCTGGAAAAGAGGGGTCAAAAGGTCGCAGGCTCTCAAAACTCCCGAACCGCGAGCGTCCGGTCCCCACGAAACAGGAACCAAAGTTTGGGGTCTCTAGAACCTTCCTGAGCTTATATTCAAACCCTAACCCTAGTGGCCTCTCATCCTTCAAGAGGCTCTTTCAAGCTTTAAGTGCAAAAGGATTTTGAGGGAATCTTGCACAAACGCCCCCAAAAAACCTTTCCTTTTTCTAGAGCCACGTGCTCTCGGTATGTGTTTCGGGGGGCGTCAGGCTACCGCCGTGTGAAATTTGGGGGCTGGGGGAGCTTTCTAGAAAAAGCCCACGTGCCATTCGTTTCATTCGTTTTCAACGAGGGGTTGGCGGACGGGGCTCCGAAAGGTCCGAACGACTCGAAATCGACATATGCGCATCGTCGGGGTGCCCTTAGACAGCGTGGAGAGTCTCGTGACCTTTCGACCTTATTTTCCATTCATTTGGGCCATTTAGGGACGTTGTCCACAAACACGATGTGAAAAATGCATGGATTCAAAGGGATAGTGGGACGTCTAGAAAAGGGGGTTACCGATGTCGCAGGACCTCGAAATTTCAGATATTCGATCGCCAGGGGCCCCCGAGTCAGGTCCTAGAGTTTGGAAGCCCTGGGGGATTGCTGAGTATTAAAGGCTCCGATGAACGGACTGTCGCACACAGGCCCAAAATGCAGCCTGTCTCGTTGATTCCTGTGACAGGCAGAGAGATCTGTTGAAATTAATGAAAAATACTTCTTTGCACCCTAGGCCTTAGTCCTCTTAGTATGTCGATAAGGGGCCCTTGACGTGTCACCGTGCGAAATCTGGGGTCTTTGGGACATCGGGAAGAGCAATCCCACTTACCATTTGTACCATTCATTTTCACAGCGGGACCGTGGACATGACTTGGAAAGGTCCAAATGGCTCCAAATGGAAATCTGTAGCTTCTCAGGGGCCCCTTAGTCACTGTGAAAAGGTTCAAGTCTGAATGACTTTGTTAAGTGCTTCATTGGCTGACTAATGTGTGTAATGTGACAATCAGTTTTCAGGAATATTTTTCTTGATTTTTTTAAAGTACTTGCTTAACACCGAGGGACTTGAATTCGTTACATGTTGTATCTGAAGGCCTCAGGAAGGAGTACTCGACGGCTGAAGTTGCTGGCATATGATTCAAGGCTTTTTTCACCGAATCATACAGGAAGTGCTCACTTCCAATTTGTTTGAATGGGACCAAATGCATGGCTCGTGGGAATTCATTTTTTATGCTCATTGTGCATGTTTATGAGTTGATAGTTGCATCAGCTTGTTATATTAGGCTGAGTTGAGTCCTATTTCATAAAGGAACATAATAAAGCATACTGTTTCCCCCACTCCAACCTCAATTGCATGTTTTGGCTTGTATTTGGATCCCCTCCCCCCCATCTCCATTTTCAAGCCAGATTCAATGGTTCTCCAACTATAAGACAATTACAGTGGTAATGATTAATCATTGACCTTTCAGTCTCACTCTGATGCTAACTGTGCATGTTTATGAGTTGATAGTTGCATCAACTTGTTGTATTGTGTATTCTGAGTGCTGCCAAAGGGATTTTGTCAATCAAATTGAATGTAAACGTTACTGTAAGTGTTTAAAATGAATTGTGCATGAACTTAGTACTCAGTTGAGTACTATTTCATAAAGGAACATAATAAAGCATACTGTTTCCCCCCACTACAACCTCAATTGCATGTATTGGCTTGTATTTGGATCACCTCCCCCTTCGCCATTTTCAAGTCAGCTTCAATGGTTCTTCAACTATAAGACAATTACAATGTAATAAGTGGTTTTTGGCTTGTACTTGGAGCTGCACATGCCTATATAACAGCTGCGATCTCATTGCGCATCAATATTCTGCTGTGATTCCGTGTCACCCATCGACGACTCTGCCAGAATTGACCCGAGAAGTACTGAGAAGATGCCGTTGGAATTGTGCCCTCTTTGCAACCGTGCTTTATCTCAGCTAAGCCAGCACTTGAGATTACTTCACAGCATCCACAACAAAGAGGAAAGGAGGCTTCTGCTTGCATTGGTGTCAGGAAGGATCAACGTCTGTCATGGACGTTGCCCCATTGCAGGATGCGGGAAAGACACGACGCGGCTGGACAGGCACCTGAAGCTCCACATCGAATTGACAAGGAAAGCTCAGCACGAGGCCTTCATGTTTAGCAAAAGAAGAAAAATCATAAGTGAGCTGTCAAAACTGAGGGCATCTAATCCAGCGGTGGCGATGATTTCGACATTGGACCTGCAGGAGGTGGAAGATGAGTTCCAAGTTATCGGCATGCTGGAAGAAGCCACCGTGCCCTTTGAGGAGGAGAAGGAGGAGGAGACTATGTGTGCTCTGGAAAGCTGCAGGGAGGAGAAGGATAATCTGAGATCCCAAGTCGACGACCTCAACAAACAGGTTGACACCCTCACAGAGGCTCTCAGGAAGGTAACCCGACGTTGTCGTATCCTCAAGAGGAGGTTGACGCCGAAGACGTTCGCCAAGGTGAGCTGGGTGACCAAGAAGCTCCTCGAGTCTCTCGGGCCAGAGGAGGACAGTGAAAGCTCAGAGGACCCAGATAAGCTCCCCTTTTCACTTTCCTGTGAATCCATTTATCAGACATCCACTCCAAAACCACCCACTCTGGTGGTGCCCTCTCCGCAGCCGCCCTCTCCGCAGCCGCACTCACCGCAGCCGCCCTCTCCGCAGCCGCCCTCTCCTCAGCCACCCACTCTGCAGCCGCCCTCTCCTCAGCCACCCACTCTGCAGCCGCCCTCTCCTCAGCCACCCTCTCCGCAGCCACCCACTCTGCAGCCGCTCTCCACGCAGCCACCCACTCTGCAGCCGTTCTCCCCGCAGCCACCCACTCTGCAGCCGCCCTCTCCACAGCCACCCACTCTGCAGCCGCCCTCTCCGCAGCCATCCAGTTTGGTGCCATCTACATCGCATTCTCAGCCCTACGGTCAGGAAAAGCAACAGGAGGAGATTCTCCCCCACTTTCCAGATCATGTGGCATCACTGAGTAAGAGCAGCGCATTTCCCAAACGCGCCTCATAAGTTTTCTTGAATTGTGCTAACGTGCTATCGCTCTTGTCTTTCTTTTGTGTCCATCTAGATGTTTTGTTGGAGGAGTACAGGGGCCACCAGGAGGGACCTGAGCCAAACCCAAAGCTGAAGGAGAACGTCGGGGGGAAAATATACCGCATTAAGAACTTCATCGCATTCGTGGCGGTGGGTCACACCAACCTCTCCTCTTTGCTTTTTCTAAACGACACCCCTAGGATTAGAGGGTAAGCCACGCAACCAGTAAAATATCCGATACCATGTCGGTGCACGATTGCCGTCAAGTAATGCGATTTGTGTGTCTTTCCGTCTCTCCGTAGGTGGATCAGCAGACTCAGGGCATGCAAAATGAAGGAGACCACGATAAAACACTACGTCCTGAGCGTGGCCCAGTTCATCAGCTACGTGAAGGAGACCCCCCCGTCGACCTGCCGACTTTCGAGGCAAATGATCGTGGGTCTGCGTCGCGAAATGAGTGCCATTTTGAGGTCCCTCAAAAGGAAGGTTGCTGTGCACCAAATTGCAGTGAAGCAGAGGAAGGAGGAGCGGGTGATCCCCAAATCGTTTTTGTTAAAGTGCCGCACTCAGGCCAGAAAGGCCATCCCCGACATTCTGAGTAAGTTAACTTTTCTTGCTGTTCTTTGGAAACAGACTGCTGTCTGCCTTGTATTTCCTGTCATGCAATCAGTGTTCTGTCTTGCACGCAGCTCATCTGGAGGAGAACTACGCCCAGAAGACGCAGTTCTGTTTCTACGGGCACCTCACTGCGTACCTATCCAGCATCTATGGCCACCGCTGTGGCGTATTTCAAAATATGCTCATCAAAGAGGTGGAAGGGGCCAAAAAGTCCCAGCAGCAGAACGCCTACCTGATTAACGTGAGTGTTTTCCTCTCTTTTGCAGCTCTGCGCACCACATTTCACCCACCTGTCTTCTAACCTTGCTGTGTTTGTTTCTTTATCTGTCTATGCAGGTCACCATGCATAAAACCAATCAGGCGTTCGGCCCTGCTCAGGTGTCCCTGGAGCCAGAGGAGTACGAGTGGTGCCAGCGTTTCCTCAAGATTAGGAACGAGCTGGTCGGTGGGCCGGACGCCAGGTTCTTTTTCTTTACCTCCACGCCCAATCCCTGCAAAAATTTGAACAGCTACTTCCAGGCGGCGTGGACGGAGATGAACTTGCCAGGGTGCCCGACCTTCACCGACATCCGGAGCTCCATACGCCACTCATGTAAGCCTCCCTCGTCCTCCTTTCCTTTCTCCTTTCCCTGCCCTTTTCTACATTGGCCTTCAACCGCTTACCTCTTGTTCGCTCTCTCTCCCCTAGGCGAGGAACGCGCACACTGCCGACGACAGGCTCAAGATATCTCGGTTCATGTGCCACGACACCAAAATCGCAGACAGGTTTTACGCAATAAATCTGAACCCCAGGCAGGCCTTGGAGCACCGGCGTCTGTTCGAGGCGGCTGGAGGGGCCCGAGCTGTCCCGGTCAAGCAGGAGCCCAAGCGCCAAGCACGCCGGGAGGAAGGCAGCCAAGCCCAGAAAGCGTGCTCGAGAAGAGGAATCGCCAGCTGACTCGCCCCGCTCCCAGTCCTCTGAAAGCAGTGCCAGTTCAGAGGGAGAAGACGTCGAGGCGGAGTCCCATACGGTGAGTTGGCCTCTTCTGATGAACTCGGATCAGTGGACTTTGTTTGGCTCGGCACCATTGCTGATTCTCTTCTCTCTTTTCTTTTCTTTCACAGGACTCTGACATGGAGGAGCAAGCCGAACCCGGCACCAGCGCCACCCAGATACAGGCCAGCCCCCGAAGGATGCGGCAGAGGGCTATGGTGATTCTGTCGCCGCTGAAAAAGAAGTCCTCCCCTTTCAAAGCTAAAGTATCAAAGTCCTTCACACCAGAGGGGCTGGCGAAAGCCAGTGAGGCCAGAGAGCGCGTGAAGGCGGTTCTTAAACTCCGCAGCGGTTTCTGCAGGAAGTGAGCTTTTTGGACTTATGCGCCGGTGCAATTTGGACCCTTTGCAATGCTGTCGGGCCGCATCGTTTTTTTAATAACGGTGTTCTTGTTTTTTTTGCCGTTCAAATTTGATTGTAAATAGTTCCTATCGCATTGTTGTATTGTTGTTTCACACCTGTTTGAATACAAGTTTTTTCTGTTCTTTGTAAATGTTTAATGATGTTTGTATTCCATTGTACATAGTTCCTATCACATTGTTGTATTGTTGTTGTTTCACACCTGTTTGAATACAAGTTTTTTCTGTTCTTTGTAAATGTTTAATGATGTTTGTATTCCATTGTACATAGTTCCTATCACATTGTTGTATTGTTGTTGTTTCACACCTGTTTGAATACTGAGTTTTTCTGTTCTTTGTAAATGTTTAATGATGTTCAATAAATGTGAGTTCTTCTTTACCTTGGATATGTCTCATCTTGTTCACCGAGTCACCTAAATGTGATAAAGTGCACCCTTCAAAACATACAAATCCCACTGACCACAAAACCTTTGTCTTTGTGACTTGGGCAAATTGTATGTAAGTGTTTAAAATGGTAAATATGACTTAAAATGACTTTGATAAAAAATGTTTTATTCTCTTTAAAAAAAAATCAATAACTACAAAAAATCATGTGTTTAGATGGTTGAAACACTGTTAACACATTAGAACTGGGCTGGTGCAAATTGCATATTATTCTATATGTTAGGAATAAGTGATTTTGGCACATTGGATAAATCAGGCTCTTAAGTCAAACGAATACATTTTTTGTGACATTTTAAGTTTGACATTCGACGCAGACTTATCTCCCACATGTAAGTAGCTTTCCAAAACATGTGTGTTTATTCCACATGTTTAGAGTTTCAGAGTATTTAAAAAAACATAGGAACTTATAACAAAAAGTGTGTTTGCCAGTAATGAAGGGTACGCAAAGGATGTTTTTCCTTTTCTATTGTTTTATAGAACATGGATCAGTTCTGCCTCTGCCCCAAGAAGCTGTCCCATTTGAGGCAGCACTTCAATACTTTTCATTCAGTTAAGAACAGCGAGGAGATCGTTAGAGATCATCCCCGCCCCTTGTGTCAGAAACAATTAAAATATGTGGAATTCCACATAAACAAATGGCTTCACAGTCACCTAAATGTGATTTTAAGTAAAAAATGTGATCCTGGAGTTATAAAAATGATCCTGGAGTTATAAAAATGAAGTCCACCAAGTGACGATTGTTGACCCATTCAATTGATTGGAAGTGGGTCTACCCACTTGCCATTTATTTGCATTGGCTGAAATCATCACTTGGTGGACTGCATTTTAATAACTCCAGGGTCCATTTTATGTCATTTAATCACATTTAGGTGACTGTAGGACTCCCCATGAACATAGTGCACCCTTCAAAACATAAAAGTTCAACTGTCCACGAAACCTTCATTTCTGCGATTGGGACAAATTGTACATGGGACGTCCAGATCTCAGCTCTCGGGCTACGACCTCGGGATTGACCTCGTTCGAAAGGGCTGCCTGAGACTGTCGTGGAATATTGCGACGAGTTTCTCTAAGTTGAAGAAAACTTTCAGAGTCTTGAGTTCCAGATGCCAAAGTTGTAGTTTATTGATCACCAACAAACAAGAGACCAATCAGCTGAATGTTCTGACTCTATCCTCCTAAGTTCTCAGTTATATACCTTTTTGTTATCTTCTTGCCCATTATCTCTGACCAATAGAATAATTGCTCTTGTCTCTTTCCTTCGCCACCAATATGTTCTATTTTCCTTACTAATTAAATATTGGTGGAAAATCCCCCATCTAATTATTTTTTTTTAAAAAACATACATCAACTGGTAACTCCACTTATTTTTGACATAAGTCATAGTTCATGATAAAAGTTCATCAATTTTAGAAACACCTGTGTATGATACAAACAGCCATGTCCCCATCACATACCTTTTACCTTTGCCCTACATTTCAGTGTACCCTCATAATGAGGCGGCCCTGTTTGTTCATACACAGTATCATTTGATTAATGAAAGAAAATACAAGCTCCAAAGATATTTAACTCATCAAGGTAAAACACCATGCCAGAAACATATCATATAAGAGATATCTAACTTATTAAAAGTGTTTTTGTAAGAAGTGCATCCTGTATTTTAATGAGATACACCATATATTTTAGAGATACATGTCAGCATAAAGGAAATACACCAAAGATATATGTCAGAATACTACTAATTAACAGAAACAGCAAAACACCAGCTGCAAGAATACAAGACACCATTCATATAATAACTGATTAAAGAAGTACATCCTGTATTTCAAGGTTGTATACCATTCTTTGTGTTCTCTGCAGCAACAACATTTTTAGTAACCTCATATGCTCTCTCCTGGCTCGCACAAAGGCCTAGAAACTCATATAAGTATTTTGATATCTAAGAATGATTATTATACCATCTAAAAATGATTATTCTACAATAAGACCTTTACAACGAGCCCAGCTTCCTCTCACTGTCCCACCAGGAACATAAAAAGGGCCCATGGTGCTGCCTGAGGGGGAGACAGCCTCTAAGTGGTGCTGAAAGGAAAGCATCATTTGCCAATGCATATAAATTGCATGTGGGCAGTCCCACTTCCAATCGAATAAACGGGACAAATTGTATGTGGGATCTCAGCTATCCCCGTCTGTGATTCTGTACTAAGAAATCCACATTTTAGCACTTTTGCACAGTGCAGTTCTCAATATGTCCAATGTATGTCTGTCTGTCTGTCTGTCTATCCTTTTAGCCCATTACTTTGATTGGAAGTGGGTGTACCCACTTGACATTTATTTGCATTGGCTGAAATCATCAGCCTTCATTTCTGTGAATGGGACAAATTGCATGTGGGATGTCCAGATCTCAGCTCTGGGCAGACTTGGTGTGCTCAGACCTCTGTTTCTGTGCTTCTCCAAGCCTCCTCTTTCTATTTTGTGAGTTTCAAGAAAATCCAAGGAAGTCGAAATTTGCACTCTCAAATCCTTAAAGGGGTATGCACGAAATTTTTGACATCCTCCGATCTTAATGAAATTGATACCATAGAAAGAGGAGGCTTGGAGAACAACAGAAATACAAGTTTCATACAAGCTGAGATCTGCACATCCTAACTCCAATTTGACCCATTCAAAGAAATGAAGGTTTCGGGGTTAGTGGAATTTTGATGTTTAGAAGGGCTTATGTTGTTCAGGGTGAGTCCTACAGTCACTAAAATGTCATTTTAAGTCAAAAATGTGATCCTGGAGTTATAAAAATGAAGTCCACCAAGTGATGATTGTTGACCCATTCAATTGATTGGAAGTGGGTGTGCCCACTTCCCATTTATTTGCATTGGCTGAAATCATCACTTTTTGGACATGGTTTTTTCAACTCTTGGATCAATTTTATGACTTCAAATCACATTTAGGTGACTAAATGGGCGAAATTTTCGACTTCCTCCAATCTTCTTGAAACTCTCAACATAGAGAGAGGAGGCTTAGATTAGGACAGAAACACAAGTTTCAGCTTCCTAAGTCAATCCAGAGCTGAGATCTGGACATCCCACGTACAATTAGTCCCATGTATGTATGTATCTATAGGATGTTTTTCTGTCTGTCTGTCTGTCTGTCTGTCTTTTTAGCCCATTACTTTGATTGGAAGTGGGTCTACCCAAATGCCATTTATTTGCATTGGCTGAAATCATCACTTGGTGTACTGCGTTTTTATAACTCCAGGATAACATTTTTGACTTAAAATCACATTTAGGTGACTGTAGGACTCCCCCTGAACAAAATCAGCCCTTCAAAACATAAAAATGTCACTGACCACGAAACCTTTATTTCTCCGAATGGGACTAATTGTACGTGGGATGTCCAGATCTCAGCTCTGGATTGACTTAGGAAGCTGAAACTTGTGTTTCTGTCCTAATCTAAGCCTCCTCTATCTATGTTGAGAGTTTCAAGAAGATTGGAGGAAGTCGAAAATTTCGCGCAAAAAAACTCAAAGGGCGTACCCCTTTGAGTTTTTTTGCGCAAAATTTTCGACTTCCTCCGATCTTCTTGAAATTTATACCAAAGAAAGAGGAGGCTTGGAGAGGAACATAAACAGAGAATTCAGCTTCCCAAGTCTCCCAGAGCTGAGATCTGGACATCCCACGTACAATTTGTCCCATTCGCAGAAATAAAGGTTTCCTGGTCAGAGGAATTTTGATGTTTTGAAGGGCTTATGATGTTCAGGGGGAGTCCTACAGTCACCTAAATGTGATTTTAAGTCAAAAATTTGATCCAGGAGTTAAAAAAACCATGTCCAAAAAGTGATGATTTCAGACAATGCAAATAAATTGCATGTGGGATGTCCAGATCTCAGCTCTGGACAGACTTCGGAAGCTGAAACTTGTGTTTCTGTCCTAATCTCAGCCTCCTCTTTCTATCTTGTGAGTTTCAAGAAAATCTGAGGACGTCGAAATTTGAACTCTCAAATCCTTAAAGGGGTATGCACGAATTTTAAGACATCCTCCGATCTTAAGGAAATGTATACCATAGATAGAGGAGGCTTGGAGAAGAACAGAAATACAAGTTTCAGCTTCCCAATTCTCTCCAGAGCTGAGATATGCATATCCCAACTCCAATTTGACCCATTCACAGAAATGAAGGTTTCATGGTCAGTGGAATTTTGATGTTTTGAAGGGCTTATGATGTTCAGGGGGAGTCCTACAGTCACCTAAATGTGATTTTAAGTCAAAAATTTGATCCAGGAGTTAAAAAACCATGTCCAAAAAGTGATGATTTCAGACAATGCAAATAAATTGCATGTGGGATGTCCAGATCTCAGCTCTGGACAGACTTAGGAAGCTGAAACTTGTGTTTCTGTCCTAATCTCAGCCTCCTCTTTCTATCTTGTGAGTTTCAACGCTATTCGGTTGACCGTATTCTGGACTCAAGGCGGAGGGGACGCGGAGTCCAGTACTTGGTGGACTGGGAAGGTTACGGTCCGGAGGAGAGAAGTTGGGTGCCTGCTAGAGACATCCTGGATCATTCCCTTATTGATGATTACAATCGACAGGTAAGGGAATCTGGGGACACTAGGAGGCGTTCCTAGGAGGGGGGGTACTGTCACGATTCATGAATTCGCTGTTTCCTTCATGTCCCGTTTTATTGTTGTTCTGTGTGTGTGAGCGCGTGTTAGTGGGCGTTACTGCTCGTTCCATTGATCAGCGTGCCAGCTGATCTCATTCCCTGCACCAGCTGCTGCCCATTCACTCATATGCATATATACTCATCACAATCTCCTCTCTTTGTCAGATCGTTGGTTTGGTGCCCTCAGTGTTGTCCTTCGTATGCCTGTCCATTATCCATTCTGGTTCATGTTCCTGTTCGGTGTCTTCGTGATTCACCCCCCCCCCCCCCGTATTTCTGAACTGTTTTGTGTTATTCTGACCGCTCATTAACGGAGTCACTTGCATTCTTGCTTCCGCCTTTTGATTATGACATCAATATAAGGGTAATTAGTGCTGATCTCAATGATGGGGGTAGCATTTCCTTTTAAAATGCTTCGTTGAACATTTCAAGCAAGTGTGGTAAAAGTTTCCCTGCAAATGTTTTATACATTTCCATTGGGATGCCATCAGGCCCAGGGGCTTTTCCACTACTCATGCCCTGTAGTGCCTCTGATAGCTCTTCTATGCTCAGATTCCTCTCTAGGTCACTTCTTGTCCCCTCTGATAATTTAGGAAAATTAAGTTTATCACGAAAGCTGTCTTGCCCTTCGGAATTGTTAGTGTATTCAGATTTGTACAGATTTTCATAATACAGTTTAAAATTATTATTTATTTCCAATGGATCTACAATATTCACCCCCTCTTCTAAATTTAATGAATTGATGGCTCTATCTGTTTGTATTTTTTTTATTTCTCCATGTAAGCAACTTTCCGGGTTTTTCTCCCTGATCTTAATAGGATTGTTTTAGCCACATCAAGCTCTTAGCTATTTTAGTACTGGTTAATTCATTGTATTGGGCTTTCAGCACCAGAAGTTCTTTTCACTTTACAGGGTCATAGTTGCTAAAGAGGTGTTCCTCTGATACCTTAATTTGTTTTTCCAGATTTTCTAATTGTGTCTGATATTTTTTTTATCTATATCTTGTATAGCTTAATATCTCCCCCCTGATATAGGCTTTGAAGGCCTCCCATTTGATTGAAGCACTTGTCTGATTTGTATTAACTAGAAAGTATAGGTCTATTTTGTCTTCCAGGAATTTAACAAAGTCAGGGTCCAGGAGCCAACTTGCTTGAAATCAAAATCTGGGAGGGGAAGATACAAGATTGTTCATTTGGAGTGTAAAAGTAACCGGGGCATGGTCAGATAATAATATACTGTCGTACCAGCATTTTCCTACTTTTGAAACTAAGCTGTTAGAAATTAAAAAATAATCTTTTCTCGAGTATGTTTTGTGTGTGTTTGAGAAGCACGAATATTCTTTTTTACTTGGGTTAAGATACCTCTATATCGCCACTAAATTCAGATCAGTTATATACTTTATGATCATTTTTGGTTTTTGGTGGCATTTCTGTTCAGCTGCACGTCATAACCGGAAGTCCGGAAACGTCTAGGTTACATATGTAACCTCCGTTCCCTGATGGAGGGAACGAGACGTTGTGTCCTCCCGGCCACGTCGCTGAGCCGAGCCGTTGTAGTGGGCGGACCATTTCCGGCTCCTCAGAAAAATCCTGAATGAACTCGACGTATTTGCCCGCTTTTATACCCGTATATCCGGGGCGGGGTATGCAAATACTGTCTGCCTAATTCCCATTGGCCTTTTTCCATAGATCAGAGGCATATTCGACGCTCAAGAGAGACCCCTAGTATCGCTTCTTCGACACAACGTCTCATTCCCTCCATCAGGGAACGGAGGTGACATACGTAACCTAGACTGATGAGAGCACTGCTGTTCAAATGCTTTTTGGATTGCATCATTTATATGTATAAATGTTTTTCATCTGAAAGGCCTAAATATTAAATGAAACAAATGACAATAAAATGCAAAGTAATCTCTTCAGAATACTAATACATAATCAAAATACTTTTTGAATCAAAATACATTTTGAACATAACTATATTCTAATTACCAATGATTTAAATTGTAACACTAGTGGAATACAGTTACATATATTTTGTATTTTAAATACGTAATCCCATTACATGTATTCCATTTCTCCCCAACTCTGTATATATGTATACTGTATGAATATACAGTACTGTGCAAATGTTTTAGGCACTTGGAAACATGTTGCATAGTGAGGACGTCTTCAAAAATAATACGATAAATTGTTTTCTTTTATCAATTAATATCAAACAAAGTCGTTTAAACATGAAAAAAGCTATATCAATATTTGGTGTGACAACCTTTGCCTTTAAAATGGCACCAATTCTGCTAGGTACCCCTGGACAGTATTTATTGGATGTTGGCAGATATGATGTTCCAAGCTTCTTGGAGAATTTGCCACAGTTCGTCTATCTATTTCGGCTGTCTCAATTGCTTCTATCTCTTCTTGTAATCCCAGACTGACTCATTATATATATATATATATATATATATATATATATATATATATATATATATATATATATATATATATGCTTATCACATTTCTTTTCACAGGATACTATTTTAACCCTTAGTGACCGAGGTTAAACCCTCCCCTGCTGAAAGTATGCAGGTACCTCTGCATGTATGGGGTTAACTAGTCAAGAGAGAGGAGGTCTGCAACAGGGACTGAATGACTAGGATGAGGGGCTTTCCCAACTGCAAGTACTGGAGTTGTCTTGGGGTTCCCGTGGCCTTAGATAGCGTCTAGGAAAGATATTCTCTTCAAGTTGCTCATCCTGTTCTATCTGGTCATTCTGAGAGTTCACTTCTGTGCTTATCTCACCTTGTGTCATCATTCTTTTTCTCTTGACAAAGCTTGTTGACAAATTCTCAGGTGCTTATATACATATTATGTTAAGCGTATCACATTTCTTTTCACAGGATACTATTTTAACCAGTGGCAGTTTCTCAGGGCCAGCAAAGCCCTCTCTACTGGCATAAAATATCTAATAAATAAATACATATTTTTTCATCTATCATTCGTATTCATGTATTTTCAATCGCTTTCCACTCCTACATTAATCTACAAACGAATAGCAAAAAACTAACAAATTTATACAATCAGAATTTACTCCTCGATGCTTACAAGCGAAGTGTGACAACTGTTTCACAAATCGCATGCCGTAACCATGCTCCCTAGCTGAAGCAGCCTGTCAAGCCTTCAGAATTTCCACAGAATCCCTCAACACTGCAGTGAATTGGCATCTAAAGTCATATTTTCAGATGCATCAGCCAATCAGATTGATTTATTTGTTCTTGTGGGTGTGGACTTTAGGATATTTCCCAGTCCAGAGCTGTGTCTGAAATCGCCTATTCGTTCACTAATTCACTATTTCCTATATAGTGAATGGCTGTGAGTGCACTATATTTCAGCAGTGAGTGAATGAAATGAGTGAGAGTTTTCACGCTGATGTAAATTCCATGCGTCAGAGAGCACTCGGGAGCAGTCGCAGACATGTCATGAACACTTCACCTGTGTGGCTTCATGAATTTTATAATCTCTGTAATATTCATATAGTTTATATATATATATATATATATATATATATATATATACATCAAGCAACCCCATCTCTTTCAGTACAGTTCTTTAATGCATGTAATGTAATAATTTAAATATTACTAATGACACTTATCAAATGTAACTGAACTCTACTAATATCTGAGGAAAAGTAATCAACAAACTCACTCCCATCCAAATTGGGCTGCGTCCTGTGCCCAGAGAAGAGATGCCCATTGGCCATCCTGCTTATTATGAGATGCGTAACGTCTTCATCCATCTCTAAACAATAGAAAATCTTTGGTACATTATTTTCTAAGGCATATGGGAATACAGTAGTTACATGTGATAAATAATATATGTGAACAATCCAACAAAATATCATTACCCCTCTGTCGCTCAATTCGACGTTGTGTCGAAGAAGCGACATTAAGGGTGTCTTTTGAGCGGCGAATATACCTCTGATCTATGAAAAAAAGGCCAATGAGAAGTTCCGCCCCCGGACATACGGGTATAAAGGCGGGAAAATGCGTCTGTTTCATTCAGAAATTTTCTTTGGAGCTGACGGTCGTGTATGCAGCGAGCTGTGAGTCACACACCTGTTCCTCTATCTCTGAGCGATACTGCTGTTGGATCTATGGCGCACTTCAGCGGATTTCTCCTTCTCTGCACAGAGGTGCAGTTTGTCCCTGAGTGCTTCGACAGAGCAAAACTGAAAGAGTGTTTTGATAAAAGAGTGATTTTCTCTAAAAGAGTATTTTCCTCTAAAAGAGCAATACACAGCGGCGTTGAACGTCCTTTTCAGGACGCGTCTTTATTAAGATGCCTTTCTGCCCCTGTGTAGTTTCTGGATGCGGTAGAGTGCTCTCCACTTCAGACGGCCACAGGCGCTGTCTCGTGTCTGGGCTGTGATCACACCGTGGCAGCGTTTGTGGATGGTTCATGTTCTCACTGTGAGAGCATGCCCATGGCAACGTTGCGGTCACGGCTTTCTTTCAACGAAGGAACGCCACTCCAGCCACCCCCCGCATCGCTCCTTCTTCCCGTCCGGGCTGGCGATGGAGGTGATTTCGCCGCATACGCCCCCGCGAGACTCCCGCCCCCCCGGCACGCTCGTTGACTCCCGTCCGGGCACGAGGTAAGAGCGGCTCACCTCACAACCAGTCTGCCTATCCTCTGGAGCCTCCCGAGCTGGATGAGCTCACCGCTGCATTGGAGGTCCAGTTCTAAAGGAGCGTTGTATTTAAGCTTGTCTGGGCATAATTCAGTTACTCTCTTCTCCAAAACATGAACCAGCAACTTTTGGGTGATCATATTTTATTGAGTCTTATTCAATCAAATATATTTATGCAAACTGAATAGCTGCTGGATGCAGTCAAAACTACAGACTTATTTTTTATTTAAAGCTGTAACGTAAGTGATGTCCTATGCACAACCTTTTTTCAGAAAAGATAAATCGATGATTTGGATGACGTTTCAAAGAAAATACACAGGAAAATTAGCATTTTATTCTCAATTATTTTCTGTAATGCTCGAAAAAGATTATGTGAATAATAATCCCCTCATTGAATGGGAGGATAATACAGAAAAAAGAAAAACAGACATCATGCTTTTTTCAGTTTTAGGCTACATTTACTTTTTGTAAAAATACAGTTTAACATTAGATCGCTATTGTTCTCTTAAGTGGGTTGATATTGTCAAAGATAGACTTAAGCAGAGCTAAATGCTCTTCTTCAGTTTTCATAAACAATAAACCTACATTGTATGTTTTTATTTTCAAAGTAAAGTTAATCAAAACCTATTTGTTATTTGAGGGTGTTAAGTCATGTTTGTTCTTAATTTTTTTAATCTTTTTTGTGTTTGCCTTTTACTGCTGTCAGTGGTGCCTTTTTCTCATAATACCAAATTATTTCAATTTATATTTCAAAGAAGAAAAACAATTTAACTTTACACAAAAAAGCACATTATAATAGGGATGCATCGTTACCACTTTTTCTCTTCCGATCCGATACCTATATCAGAAATCTCAGTGTTGGCCTATCCCGATCTAAAACCTGTTTTGTTTTTTGCATAATCCGTTTAGAATATCTTTATGGTGTGGAACAAATTGAGTGTTCTCTTTAATATGTAAAGCAACACAAACATCTATCTACAAATTATTTCAATATAAATGTATAACTTATTAAGAAAAACTTTATTTTTAACTATTATACAGGATAATGTAGCAGTAAAATTAACCGTAATTCCAGTATAAGTCATCAGTAGAAGTTTTGTTAAATCTTTTCAACTTGTATCTGGAATTCAGATCAATTAAGTTATCAGATATCAGCTAATTTGTCATTCACACAGTTATTTTTTGGAACCCATTCAACTTAAATAGTTATAATTTGTAAACAAATGATAATAATTGTAACATATTATAATTGTAATATATAGTAATACACAGTGCATCCGGAAAGTATTCACAGCGCTTCACTTTTTCCCACAAAAATTTATTAAATTCATTATTTTCCTCTAAATTCTTCAAACAGTACCCCATAATGACAATGTGAAAGAAGTATGTTTGAAATCTTTGCAAATGTATTAAAAAATAAAAACCGAAAAAATATCACATGTACATAAGTATTCACAGCCTTTGCTCAATACTTCGTTGAAGCACCTTTGGCACCAATTACAGCCTCAAGTATTTTTGTGTATGATGCTACAAGCTTGGCACACCTATTTTTGGGCAGTTTCTCCCATTTTTCTTTGCAGGACCTCTCAAGCTCCATCAGGTTGAATGGGGAGCGTCGGTGCACAGCCATTTTCAGATCTCTCCCGAGATGTTCAATCGTGATCAAGTCTGGGCTCTGGCTGGGCCACTCAAGGACATTCACAGAATTGTCCTGTAGCCACTCCTTTGTTATCTTGGCTGTGTGCTTAGGGTCGTTGTCCTGTTGGAAGATGAACCTTTGCCCCAGTCTGAGGTCCAGAGTGTTCTGGAGCAGGTTTTCATCAAGGATGTCTCTGTACTTTGCTGCATAAATCTTTCCCTCTATCCCGACTAGTCTCCCAGTTCCTGCCGCTGAAAAACATCCTCACAGCATGATGCTGCCACCACCATGCTTCACTGTATGGATGGTATTGGCCAGGTGATGAGCAGTGCCTGGTTTCCTCCAGACATGACGCTTGCCATTCAGGCCAAAGAGTTCAATCTTTGTTTCATCAGACCAGAGAATTGTTTCTCATGGTCTGAAAGTCCTTCAGGTGCCTTTTGACAAACTCAAGGCGGGCTGTCATGTGCCTTTTACTGAGGAGTGGCTTCCGTCTGGCCACTCTACCATACAGGCCTGAGTGGTGGAGTGCTGCAGAGATGGTTGTTCTTCTGGAAGGTTCTCCTCTATCCACAGAGAAACACTGAAGCTCTGTCAGAGTGACCATCAGGTTTTTGTTCAACTCCCTGACTAAGGCCCTTCTCCCCGATCGCTCAGTTTGGCCTGGCAGCCAGCTTTAGGAAGAGTCCTGGTGGTTCCAAACTTCTTCCATTTATGGATGGAGGCCACTGTACTCATTGGGACCTTCAATGCTGCAGACATTTTTCTGTACCCTTCCCCAGATCTGTGCCTCTATACAATCCTGTCTCGGAGGTCAACAGACAATTCTTTGGACTTCATGGCTTGGTTTGTACTCTGACATGCACTGTTAACTGTGGGACCTTATATAGATGGGTGTGTGCCTTTCCAAATCATGTCCAATCAACTGAATTTACCACAGGTGGACTCCAATCAAGTTGTAGAAACATGATCAGTGGAAACAGGATGCACCTGACCTAAATTTTGAGTGTCATGGCAAAGGCTGTAAATACTTATGTACATGTTATTTTTTTTGTTTTTTATTTTTTATACATTTTTAAAGATTTCAAACAAACTTCTTTCACATTGTCATTTTGGGGTATTGTGTGTAGAATTTTGAGGAAAATAATGAATTTAATCAATTTTGGAATAAGGCTGTAACATAACAAAATGTGGAAAAAGTGAAGCACTGAGAATACTTTCCGGATGCACTGTATCTCAATCGTGCACCTTTAACTTTAAAGGTCTGTTTGTCTGTTTGTAGGCAAGTTCACAGCAGCTTCTAATTTAAATTCTGGTAAAATGCTCCTCCAGTGGCGTTCTAAATGTGTATTATTAGTGAACCTTTCGAGCTATTGACCATTGTAAGGGGGTTAAGATGGGCAAGGAGGAGGCGAGAACCGGCTTGTCAATATAAATCATATTTAATTAAACTCAAAACCATAACACACAAACATAAACACACACATGACGGACATGCCCGTAATTCTCTCTCTCTCGAACCATCGTCACCAGCCACCTTTATCCCTCGCGCGCCCCATCAGGCTGACTGGGGACCGGGCGTGCGACATTCTAGCCCGGCCCCGTCCCCCTCCGCTCCACACTCCTCCAGGCGTTACCTCAGGCCGGGGTGCCACCAGCATGACCTACATCCCCCTCACTCTTTCCTTGGGGAGGGGCGTGCTTTGCGCCCCGTCAGGTCATCCCCGCCTTACTCGACCTGGGAGGAGACAGGAGGGGAAAACAACAACAAAAAATAGGCGAGGGAAGAGGCCAACACGGTGCGACAGAGAGAGAGAGAGAGAGAGGCGAGAGAGAAGAAGCTCACTCACCGGTTCTCATATACGCTGCAGCTTGTTCCTCGGCCACTCCTCCACCCTCTATCGGATGACAGCTGCGCCTCTCCGGGCAGATCCGAGGCAGACCTGGCGGACGGAACGCCCCGCCGCGTTCTCTGGGAACAGAAGGGGTCTCCCCCGCCAGTGGCAGCGGTTCTCCCGCTCCAGGCGGTTGGCAGTGAGCCCCTCCCCGCTCGCAGTCGGCGGTCTTAAACCCTGCTGCGTTTCAGCGGGCGGTAGGCGACTCCTGCGCCCCTGGCAGCGGACCCTGACCGCTCCAGGCAGTCGGTTAGGAGCCCCTTCTCCCCAAACGGCTGCTCTGTTGGGGTGGATGGTAGTGGCGAGAACTCTACTACGGCGTATCCCTCCTCCTTCCCGGGTTTCGGCACCAGTGTAAGGGGGTTAAGATGGGCAAGGAGGAGGCGAGAACCGGCTTGTAAATATAAATCATATTTAATTAAACTTAAAACCAAAACACACAAACATAAACACACACATGACGGACATGCCCGTAATTCTCTCTCTCTCGAACCGTCGTCACCGGCCGGCTTTATCCCTCGCGCGCCCCATTGGGCTGATTGGAGACCGGGCGTGCGACATTCTAGCGGATTTGGATCAGGCTCGTCGGACTGATACCCGATCCATATGAAACCTCAGTATTGGAGCTGATACCAATCCAGGTATCATATCCCTGGGGTATCCCTACAATAAAACAAAGAGCCGTCAATTCTTATGTAAGCTATATATGGTAATACAAGACAACATGTTAATGTGAACATACTCATATAAGCTATACAATGCTTAACAGTCTCTTGCGTATTATGCATGTATTAGTTTATTAATTAGAATACTTTTCATTGTAGCCTAATGAAAGGAACATTAAGACCTATACATTTAAATATATATTTAACATCAAGATACCATACCATGGTTTTTAATTCTTAATTCTCTGCACCATGCCAGCAAGAAACTTACCCTGATATACTGCACATTTTTTACATTTGTGGGACTATAATTACATTATATATATTACACATTTTACATATGTACATTATATAAATGTAAATATATTAATTTAAAGACTGGGTGCATGTTTTGTTTTTTGGTGGCGTGCCCATCATAAATTCATAGAATGCCCACATCTTCAGACATTACTACTCCACTGATACTGCTCTTGCTATTTCTGTCATTGACTGATGTCAGGAAGCCTGATTGGACACAATGGACTATTTGCACTATTTTGCAAAGCCAACAGATGTAGCTGTTGCCTGGTCTTGTCTGTTTGAACACATGAGAGCACGAATCCCTCCCAGGTTTATTAATTCAACCAGCTTGGAGAAAGGACATGGCTTCCAAACAATAGTACAGCTGCTGGGAGAAGCAGCAAACAAAATGGAACGATTTCATTTCTCGGTTGTTTATTCAGTGTTTGCTCACATCATGTTCACATTCACAATCATGTTTATCGTCTGTTCTGTTGTAGCATGCAACAGCCTGCAAACCAATGAAATTGAATCTGAAATACCGAAGTATGCCCATCTAATTTGCATAGCCAAAAGGTGATAATACAACAAGTGAGAATTCAGTGGTTGATAATAATAAAGAAGGGGCAATGGCATGATGGTTAAACATGAGTGAATGATTATCAAAAGGGAAAAACTTGAGGGTAATGGTTATACTTTGGATAATTGATGATCATTATTTGATGATCAACAGAGGTAATGGTTATATTCTTGATGTTAGTTAAATACGATTCGGATGCTTTATTCTGCCTTCATCGGAGTCACTCAACAACAAAAATGTCTCTTGTTTTGGTTTTTGGTGTGAACAATTCTCAAGTGAATGCTGAAGTGAAACTCCTACAGACTGTTAGTGTAATCCGCCACACTTCATCCACAGGACAGGCCCTTTTAACAGTATTCAACAACAAAGATTCTTACCTCTCGAGAGATCTGACCATGGTTTTTGTGAATTTATCGTTCTACGACTAATGACACACACGCAGTTGTATCACAAACAGATCCTGACCGTCATAGAGATACAAGGAGTTTAACTGGAATCGTTCTATAACAACATTTAATAGATATCTTACAGACAGGCAGAGAAATTAAAAAAAGATCCGGAGATATCCCACTTCTGACATCAGGACTGTTAGAAAAATATTATTCAGATGCTTTATTCTGCCTTCCTACAGTCAGTCTTCAATTAGGAGATGAATTCACCAGTGGGAAAAATACACAGACACAGATTGTCACAAGCAGTTCTTCGATTTATTAAAAGCAAGCAAGGGGTTTATATGGTTCTTGTCACACAAGGCTGGTTACAACACCCACCTCGAACTTTCTCAATCCTCCATATATGGGGTTGTTTCCTCTCGCTTACAGAAGTATATTCTTATCAAGTACATTTTGTGCTCAAGACAGTGCCGAAAACATTAAAAGCAGATAAGCAAGCATCAAGGTCACATTGTTCCATCTGAGGCCTATTTCTCATATTGCCCACTTTTGTCTCGTAGAGACAAGTTCCTCAGATGGCTATTCAAAAACCAAATCTTGTTTACCTTACATTCTATCTTTTACTCATTACCATCATATACCAGCCAATGTGTCCCATAACCATCTCTATCAGCATCTTCAAGGTTTATCAGAGCGTAATTAGCATTTAAAGCGTTACCAATGGTCCTATTGACCATTGCTTCAGCAAATCAGTAATGCTATAACAAGTAAAATTACTCCTATAGATGGTAAAACATAAAAAAAAAAAAAAACATTTCAACCATTTAAACATGTCAATAAGTCATTGACATCATCTACAGTTTCTCTCGCTGTCAAATCCGCTGCTATCTTCATCATGATATTCAGGCTCATTTCTAAGGCATGTCCATCTTCATTGTTTTCTGGAATGAAAGTACAACAACTCTGTGGCAGGGCAGAGGGCGGGGCCGGGTGGTGATACTACACACCCGGCCCCGCCCTCCGCCCTGCCACAAACTCGTTCCCACGATAACACGTACTCCTTCACTGGCAGCTGTTAACTAGTCAAGGAACAGTCTATTTTGGAGCACAATTAAGTGCTTTTAGTTCTTGGCATAATGCATCAATCGTTGTTTTTGTCTAATTTATGAATGATATCAGTTCATATTTAGTCATTTTATCTTCTTTCTTTATTACTGCAACACCCACATGTGGGAGCAGAGCTCCAAAGAATTTATCTGTTCCTGTCCATAATCTGTGTTCTCTCGGTGTGGTATTGGTTAGACTTAGATGACTACTTCTTCTGTTTGTTGTTTTCTCAATAGCTCAGACCACCATGGTGTGGTCACTAAATTCTACCATGGCACATCTAACTGTCCATAATTCCGGTAGAGAAGTGTAGAAACTATGACCCCATTGCCAATATCACTCATGTTCCTTGTTAAGTAGGCGTTATGGGGTTACCTTTACCGCTGGTGTAGATGCACTATGCAGCATATGCATAGCCTACATATAAAACAACTACCTATCTTTCACGTGTTTTTGGCTGTAAAGTTAGCTAGTTTCCACCACAAATTGGTAGCATAGGTATGTGATGCATCAACATCATCTATCCATGTCTCATTACTGCTAGATATACGAGTCTCGACTACTGTCATAAGAGAGAACAATATAATAAAGAACTTCATTCTTCATCCCTTCTTATTCTCAAATTCCCAGTTAGGCACTGGCGCTGCGTGTTCAGCTCCTCCAGTACTTTCACTGTTCACTTAAATAGTCTGGCTGTACCCTGGTGCAGGCTTCACGTGGCTTGCATGTATCCACTGTGGTTGCAGATCTGTCAGTACCCCCGTCCTGGTTACCGCCAGATACTTGTGCTCATCGAGTTCTACGACTAGTCACACACCCGCAGTTGTGTCACAGACAGATCCTGACCATCGTAGAGATACAAGGAGTTTAACTGGAATCGTTCTATAACAATGTTTAATAGATATCTCACAGACAGTCAGATAAATAAAAAAAAGATCCTGAGATATCCCACTTCTGACACCAGGACTGTTAGTAAAATATGATTTGGATGCTTTATTCTGCCTTCCTCGCAGTCACTTTTCAATCAGTAGACGAATTCACCAGTGGGAAGAAATAAATGGACACAGAATGTCACAAGCAGTTCTTCGATTTATTAAAAGCAAGCAAGGGGTTTATATGGTTATTGTCACACAAGGCTGGTTACACCCCCCACCTCGAACTTTCTCAATCCTCCATATATGGGGTTGTTTCCTTTTGCCAAAAACATACACAGCAGATAAGCAAGCATCAAGGTCACATTGTTCCATCTGAGGCCTATTTCTCACACTTGATTAATTGATAATCATTATTCAATGATTTACCATGATCAGTTATTATCATTAACCACACTTGTCACATTTAGTTTGCTATAGTGAATCACACTATATCTGCCTTTGATTTCATAGGTGGCTGATCCACAACAAGAAGAGAGAAGTGCCCAAATTGACAGCATTTGTTACACTCCTCCCATGACTGCACCAGCCTACTCAAGTCTATTTTCAAGGCGAGGCGTTTGGCATCTCAAACGAGCCTATTGTTTTACTCCTTTGTAATCAGGTCAATCTAAGCGAGAGAACTGGTGATGTCAGTTTACAGTGTTTCCACACCGTATCTTACCATCGGGCAAAGATATCACAAACCTATCATTTATCAGCACTTATGGGCTTGTAAGTTATAAATCTAGGATGGTTTCTGTCTTCTGTCTAGGATGGGGGGGGGGGGGGTGGTATTGTATTGCATGTGTGACCAAATGTAGTTGTTTTACATTCTTTACCATCATCTAAATTATTTCATTTTGAATAGGCGGCCCAAAATAATGGTCATGGATCTCACCATTTTTAATACGTCTGATGTGTTCTCACATTGTAGGGTCAAAATACACAATAATTTAAATTAATCCCAAAAAGTTCCCATTATAGGGCTCATAAAGTTTAGCATTTGTACCACATGCTTGATTGTGCTGTGCCAAGAAAATGGTCTGCAATTATATAGCACTTTTTTAACTTTAACGGCTTTCAAAGAGCTTTACACTGTGACTCAATCACCCATTCACACACACTCTCACACACTGCAGAGCTGCCATGCAAGGTAGCGGGCTAAAGCATATAACTGTTAATCAGAAGGTCACTGGTTCGAATCCCACAGCCACCACCATTGTGTCCTTGGGTAAGACACTTAACTCCAGGTTGCTCCGGGGGGATTGTCCCTGTAATAAGTGCACTGTAAGTCACTTTGGATAAAAGCGTCTGCCAAATGCATAAATGTAAATGAAAACAGGCTCTTGAATCACTATCAAATAATAAAGCCCCAGATCTAGATGGATACCCACCAAGTCAAGTCAAGTCAATTTTATTTGTATAGCGCCTTTCACAACACACATCGTTCCAAAGCAGCTTTACAGAAGATCAGGCATTAACAGATGATAAAATTGTAATGTCTATAATGTCGATGAATCCTCATTGTGTAATTAGATAAAATACGATTGTTAACCATGTTTAAAAATAAGTAATTAAATAATAATTGTATTAATAACCCCAGTGAGCAAGCTGAAGGCGACTGTGGCAAGGAACACAAAAGTCCATAAGATATTGATTAATGGAGAAAAATAACCTTGGGAGAAACCAGACTCACTGTGGGGGCATGTTCCCCTCTGGCTAACATCATGAATATAATGTAAATATTACTTATGTATAGTTAAATTCATGGTTTAAAATTATTAAACTAAGTAAGTGTTAAGGGTCAGTGTTTAAACATCGATTTAGTTTGAACTGTAAGATTAATGACCAATGTCTTTGAAGTCCATCCTGGATTAACTGCAG
Source organism: Xyrauchen texanus (assembly GCF_025860055.1). Lineage (NCBI taxonomy): Eukaryota > Metazoa > Chordata > Actinopteri > Cypriniformes > Catostomidae > Xyrauchen > Xyrauchen texanus. Next base: position 4,992,291 of record NC_068278.1, on the reverse strand, counting down.
AAATTTACATAGATGCAATTGTCCTTGTTAATTGGCTGATGAAGACTTTTGTTGGCAATTGTTAGTCTATGCATTCCATTTCAAGATCGTAGTCCATCAATAGACCGAGGCGATGCAGGCAGAGATCACGGATGTGAAATGCAGTTCAAATTGGCCAGTAATTTCAGTGAGGTTCGGTGTGGTCCATCCTAAATCCAAGGTTCCGACAATGGCATATGAAGTATCCCATGTCTTATGGTTGGACTTTTTTTTAAAATTTTTTTATAAATGTATTTATTAATGGAATATACAAAAGGATACAGCAATATTAATAAAAGTATACATTCCTTTTTTTCCCCCTTTTTTACAACTACTAAGGTTGGACACAAACATGAACAATCCATAACCCTCAGTAAAGCTTGACCCACCCACCCCGAGGAGGAAAATTAAACAGAAGTATATTTCCAAATTACACAATAAATAAATAAAATAAATAAATATTTCTAAAAATAATAAAATAAAATAAATAAATAAATATATATATATATATATATATATATATATATATATATATATATATATACATAATAATAATAATACAATAAAAATAAAAATAAATAAAGGGAAGAATAATACGTAACCACCCACAGTCCTTCCTGAATCTAGACAATTATACACAAAAAAAAAGAAAAAAAGGACAAATATAATAATAATAATATTAAATTATTGTATGTGTATGCATGCATGCACGAATGCATGCACGTACATGTACATATATATATATACACACACAAACACAAATATGAAGAGATATATTCATAGATTAATTAAAGATACATATTACAAATCAGAAAAGATATATGGTGTATTCTTGACAAAATTAAGTAGAGGGTCCCAGTTTTTATAAAATTTGTCAGTGGAACCTCTTAGTGCAAACTTTTTTCAATATATAGAAAAGACATCAAATCCTCTAACAATGAGAAAGTAGGAGGAGGTTTAGAAGTTTTCCAGTGCAATAAAATTCGTCTGCGACCTATCAATGAGGCAAAGGCAAGAATATTAGCATATTTTTTTGTATACTCATCCAAAACTGCTGGGACACCAAAGATGGCAATCAGAGGGCATGGTTCGATAGAAATATTAAGGATGTTAGAAAAAGTATCAAAAAAGGAGTACCGGAAATCTTCCAGCTTTGGGCACGTAAAAAACATGTGGGTATGATCAGCAGGAGCCAGAGAACACCTATTGCATGTGACATCCACGCCTGGAAATAGCTTACTTAGCTTAACGTTTGTAAGATGAATTCTATGGAAAACCTTAAATTGAATCAGACTCAGTTTGGCACAGGGTGACGAAGAATTAACCCTGCCAGCAGCCACTTCCCACCATTCCTGATCCAAACTAAGTCCGTGTTCTGTCTCCCATTGATGTGTAAACCGAGAAGAAGGCAAAACATAAGGAAGAATTAAATTGTATAAAATGGATATAGAGCCATGTTTCTGTATTAAGCACTTCTCGTATAAAGAAGGTTCAGACAAGTCTGGGAAGGAAGGACAGTGAGAATGAACAAAATTGCATACTTGGAAAAAAACGAAATAAGTTAGACTGTGGTATATTGAATTTCTTTGCAAGATCAGAAAAAGTTGTGAAAACTCCATCAATAAATAAATTTGAAAAATATGAGAGGCCTCTATTTTTCCATAAAACATAAGCAGAATCTAAGGTTGAGGGCACAAATAAATGATTATTGCAAATAGGTCCATAAAGAGAAGCAGCAGCAAGTTTAAAATGTTGTCTGAATTGACTCCAAATCCTAAGGGAAGAACAAACAACTGGATTTGTAGTGTATTTTGAGGGGCGATTGAACAAAGGAGCACACACCAAGGCAGAGAGCGAGGACGAAGCGCAAGACTGTGCTTCTAATACACACCAATCTATATGGGAAGAATTATACCAACTGTGAATTTTGCTGATATTTGCTGCCCAGTAATAAATCAAAAAATTAGGCAGAGCAAGACCCCCATCTTTTTTATGTCTCTGAATATATGCCTTGCTTAGCCTGGGAGGTCTGCCCTGCCATATATAAGTAGAAATAGCCCCATCCAACAGTTTAAAGAAGGACTTTGGTAAAAACACTGGAAGGGTCTGAAAAAGGAACAAAACCTAGGTAAAATATTCATTTTGATTGACTGAATTCTACCAAAGAGTAAGAGGTAGCTTATCCCAACGTTGCAAATCTAATTTGACTTGAGTGAGCAATTTGGAGAAATTATATTGATATAGTAGATCAAAGGAGTGCGAAATATATACCCCTAAGTAGTGAAACTTTGTGGAGGAAACATGAAAAGGCAGGGCCTCCGCTGGGATTTGTTTAGCCATGTTATTTACTGGAAAACATTCACTTTTGTTTATATTAAGCTTATAACCAGAAAAAGAACCAAAATTGTAAAAAATATTCAAAAGATCTGAGACAGAGCCGACAGGGTTCGCAACAAAAAGCAAAAGGTCATCAGCGTAGAGCGAGACACGATGTTCTATCCCTCCTCTAACAATACCTGAAAAAAGAGGGGAATTTTTCAGGGCTATGTAAAGAGGTTCTATTGCTAAAGCGAACAATAGAGGGGAAAGAGGACAACCTTGGCGAGTACCTCTTGAGAGCGGGAAATATTGGGAACACAAAAAATTTGTTCTCACACTAGCAACAGGAGCAGTGTACAAATGGCGTATCCATGACGTGAAAAAGGGGCCAAAGCCAAATCTATCTAATACAGTGAATAAATAATTCCACTCAACTCGGTCAAAGGCCTTTTCCGCATCTAATGAGATGATTATCTCACTAGATAAAGAGGTGGATGGAGAGAAAATAATATTTAAGAGTCGTCGAATATTTGATGATAATTGTCGTCCCCTAATGAAACCTAATGAAAAATTATTTTAGGAAGACAGGGATCCAGACGGCAAGCCAGCACCTTAGCCAATAGTTTAACATCAGAATTCAACAAACTTATGGGTCTCCAATTGCCACATTCTTCTGGATTCTTATCCCGCTTGAGTAAGAGTGAGATAGAGGCCTGAGTGAGAGTTAAGGGAAGAGAACCATTTGCTAAAGAATCATTATGCATATCTAACAACAAAGGTGCCAGATTTCTGGCAAACATTTTGTAGAAATCAATCGGAAAGCCGTCTGGGCCTGCTGCCTTACCACTTTGCATAAGCTGGAGACCTTTCAAAATCGCATCTAACTCCAGAGGCTTGTCAAGATCATCTGCTACGGCTACATCAATACGAGGAATATTTAAACTGTCTAAGAAACTTTCCATGAAGGAATCATCTTTAGGTGGCTCTGATTTATAAAGATTTGAATAGTAAGAGAAAAAAACATCATTGATGTCCGATGGATTTTTAGTTAAGGAACCAGAAGAATCATATACCTGAGTTATTAGACGAGAGGCAGTTAATCCCTTAAGCTGGGATGCCAGTAACCGACCAGCTTTATCTCCATGCTCATAATAAGTAGCTTTAGTTCTTCGCAGCATAAATTCTGCATTTTTTGTACTGAGCAAATCGAATTCTGCTTTTAATTCCAATTTCTTAGCACGCAACTCAGGGGTAGGATTATTAAGAAGCTGCCTATCGATCTCGATGATGTAATTAACCAGGTCTTGTAACTTTTGTTTCTTTTGTTTGTACTTATAACCAGCGTATGAAAGTATATAACCTCGAATTACCACTTTGAATGTTTCCCACAATAATGAAGGAGAAACAGAATCTGATTTATTAGTCTCAATAAACGTATCAATATTAGTACTTATATACTTACAAAATTCTTTATCAGACAGTAATCCTGAATCAAACCTCCACTGATTTGCCCTTCCTCTAATATTAGAAAAATTCAGGTTTTTAGAGTGTGGTGCATGATCGGAAATAACTATAGCCGAATATTCAGAGGAATGAACCAATGGCAAGAGAGCTTTATCTAGGAAAAAATAGTCAATACATGAGTAAGATTGGTGAACACTGGAAAAAAAAGAAAATTCCTTTTTTGACGGGTTCAAAAAACGCCATGGGTCAGCACAACCAATCTGAGTCATGAATGCTGACACTGCTTTGGCCATAGCTGTTTGCTCTAAAGTTTTAGGATTTCATCGATCATACCTTGGGTCCATCACACAATTGAAATCACCTCCCAAAATAAGGTAATGCGAGCTTAAGTTTGGAATAGATGAAAAAAGGGAAGAGAAAAAGTGGGATTATCCCAGTTTAGGGCATAAATATTTACAAACACAACTGACAAATGAAAGAGAATGCCAACGACTATAACATAACGACCCTCAGGATCCGCAATAATCTGTGATGGAGAGAAATTAACTCGTTTATGCATAACAATAGCTGTACCTCTGGCTCTGCTGTTAAAATTAGAGTGAAACACCTGGCCTATCCAGGGTTTTCTTAATCTAACACGATCTTTGACTCGCAGGTGTGTTTCCTGAAGAAAAATTATATCAGAATTCAGATTCTTAAGGTGAGAAAACACCCGAGAACTTTTAATTGGCCCTCCTAAACCTCGGACATTCCAACTAACTAAGTTAACAGAAATACCCCTACTACTCAGCCCTGTATTTAGGCCTAGTCCAGCCATTTCACTGATGCATGGAAAACAAAATCAGTAAAAACTACTAGAGAGAAGAAGAAAAAAAAGAAAAAAAAAAGAAAAAGAAAAAAAAACACAATTAAGTTATCCTTATCCTCCATATGAATATAAACAACCCCAAAACAGATAAAAAAACAAAAGAACATACATCCTAAACTCGCCATAGAAACCCACACGAGTTTCAGGAGCAAACTCGTGTGGGTTCTTGTTAGCAAACTGTAGCACAACCGGAAAACCATGCAGTGATGACCACTCCGATAATGAATAATATACTACTAATAGTGATGGTGATAATAATAATAAAAACAAAAATAATAAAAACTACATCCAACTAACACAAATGACTTGCCAGGGAGACAAAAAACAGTAAAAAAAAACTCAGTCCTTGCAAATAAGGGAGAGCATGAACTTATGTGATCCACGTAATCACGCAAATGAAGAAGACATAGACGTGGCTCAGTGGTTGAGGCTCAGGGTTACTGACCAGAAGGTCAGGGGTTCAAGCCCCAGCACCACCAAGATGCCACTGTTGGGCCCTTGAGCAAGGCACTTAACTCCAGGTTGCTCCAGGGGGATTGTCCCTGTAATAACTGCACTGTAAGTTGCTTTGGATAAAAGTGTCTGCCAAATGTGTAAATGTAAATAAAATGTACTCAGTTTATGAAATAATCTATTCACTGATGGTTAATAAAAGGGCATCAATTATGGAACAATTATCCATCTTGAATGTGATCCTGAAAGTAACGTTCAGCCGCCTCCGGAGTGTCAAAGACATGCTCACCGTTATGAGTGATGCGCAGGTGGGCTGGGTAGATCCTGCTGAAGTGTATTCCCTTTTTGTACAAACTTGATTTGACTTTGTTGAAGGTTGCGCGCTTCCTGGCGACACCCACGCTGAAGTCCTCATAAATCTTTATGGTGTGACCTTGGTATGAGATCTCTTTGTGTTCCTTGGCCCAGCGCAGTGCAGCATCTTTGTCCAGAAACCTGTGAAATTTAACTAAGACCGCGGCCGTTCAATCGCCTTGACGGGGTTTGGGCGCCAGACTCCGATGAGCGTGATCAATTTCAGGAGGGGCTGACAGGACGTCTTTCATAGTTTCAAAGAAAAAGTCAGTCATGAATTCTCTTGGATTTCTGCCCTCAATCCCCTCTGGAAAGCCCACCACCCGTAGATTCTGTCGCTCGATCGGGACACCAAATCCTCCACAGCAGAACCAAGCGCTGCATTCAAATCGGCCGCTGCCGTTAGATTGGCCTTGAGCGAAGTGACTTCGCTCTCCAACTCAGTGATCCTGCCGCTGTGGTCAGTGAGAGCCGTCTCCATCTCGGAAATAGTGGTGGTGTGAGAGGCCAAAGTGCTGTGAATGCTTTCCAACGATGTGTGTAATGGAGATAAAGAAGAGTTCAGCAAAGCTGTGAATTCCTCTGTCAAACTTCGCCTCGACTTCTCAAGCTCTGACACGAGCACTGTTGCTGTTAGTGGAACAGGCGCCGCCACCATTTTGGATGCCTCATAGTTGTTGCCAGAGGTTACTTGGTTTTTAGCACTGCCAGTGCCAGTGTTTAGTATTTTTGCCCATTTCTATATTAGCTCCGCTCCCTGATCACCAAATACACTTTATCACCTGCAAATGATAAGAAAAGACAGCTGTATTAAACACTACTTAAGCAAAAATTCAGAGCACAGACACCGTGCGACCTCTCACTACATCGTGAAACCGGAAGTCCCTTATGGTTGGAGTTGGCATCAGTTCATCCTCTGAAGTCCATCATAATAGACTGAAGTGATGTTTGGCTGGCACCGGCTGCATTTAGTCATCCTCATTCAGCGACACATAGCAGTGGAGTCCAACATGAAGCAATAGCATTGATGCCATTCAATTTATGGCAGAGTTATAAATCATGATCAATGTTTCTGGTTTCTGGTTCTGGCAGACTAAACTAACGCAGCCTAATTGTGGGTTGGAGGATAAATTAGGTGTATGCCTGGCTAAATAGATGAGTCTTTAGTCTAGACTTAAACTGAGGGAGTGTGTCTGCATCTCGAACAGTGTTAGGGAGACTATTCCATAGTTTAGGTGCCAAATATGAAAAGGGTCTACCTCCTTTTATGGAACTATTAACAGGCCAGAATTTCAGGGAATATAGCATGGTAGAAGGTCACTTAAGTACTGTGGAGCTAGACCATTCAAAGCTTTGCACGTAGTTAACAGAATTTTAAAATTAATACGGAATTTAACAGGTAGCCAATGTAACGATGATAAAATGGGGCTAATATGATAATATTTCTTGGTTCTTGTTAGCACTCTGGCTGCTGCATTTTGAACCAGTTGAAGTTTATTTATTGATCTTGCTGGACATCCTCCCAGTAATGCATAACAATAATCTAGTCTTTAGGTCATGAATGCATGAATTCGTTTTTCGGCATCAGCAACATAGAGCATGTGCATTAATTTAGCAATATTTATTAGGTGGAAGAATGATGTTCCACAAACATTGGTAATTTGATTTTCAAAGGACAGATTGGTATCAAATATAACAACTCAATCAAATCAAATCACTTTATTGTCACACTACCATGTACACAAGTGCAACAGTAGTTGAAAGTCTTGTGTGCAGTTCCGAGCAACATAGCAGTCATTACAGTGATGAGACATATGCCAATAACAATAAACAACATATTTACACAACACAATTTACATTTCAAATGTACACATAATTACACAACACAATAAAAATTTAAAATAAAGAGTATATAAAAAATATATATACAGTAGTTGTATTATGAAGAGTATATTTGACAGTCCAGTGTGAGATATAAGATTAATGAAGTGCAGTGCTGATTATTGGTCATGAGAGATCAAGTGTTCAAAAGTCTGATAGCTTGGAGGAAGAAGCTGTCACAACAGCATTCTCTCATATGTGTTCCTTTTTTCCAGGTGGGAGAGAGCAGTGTGTATTGTAGATGCAATGGTGGAGCAGTTGTTGCGGTAGGCAAAATGCAATGGGTCCAGAGAGGTGGGCAGCACAGAGCAGATGTGATCTCTGATTAGCCTCTCAAAGCATTTGCTGATGATGGGGGTCAGAGCAACATTTGCTCATTTAAACATGTTATTTTTGATTGCTTTTGTACAGGCACAATGATGGAAGTTTTGAAGCATGTGGGGACTACAACAGGGAGAGGGACAGGTTGCCTGTACTGGCGTTTGGCTGCTCTGATAGAGTTACAGAGGGTATAACTGGCTTGTTTATGCTCCTCCGCGTTCCTGGAATTAAAAGTGGAGGTCTGCGCATTAAGTGCCGCGCGAACATCGTTACTGTTAACCCATGGTTTCTGGTTGGGTTAGATCTATATTGTTTTGGTCGGAACAATGTCCTCTACGCACTTCCTAATGAAACACGTTACGCTATCAGCGTAAACCTCGATGTTGTCATCAGAGGTGGACCGGAACATCTCCCAGTCCATGTGATCAAAACAGTCTTGTAGCATAGAGTCTGATTGGTCCGACCAGCACTGGATCGTTCTGAGAGTAGGTGCTTCCTGTTTCAGTTTCTGCCTGAAAGTGGCAGAAGCAGAACAGAAGAGTGGTCTGATTTGCCAAATGGTGGGCGGGGGAGGGATTTGTAGCCATCCCGGAAAGGAGAATAGCAATGGTCCAAAACCCGGTCCCCTCGTGTGTTGAAGCTGATGTGTTGGTGGTATTTTGGTGTGATTGTTTTAAAATAGGCTTTGTTAAAGACCGCGGTAACAATGAGCATGGCCTCAGGGTGTGCGGTTTCCTGCTCACTTATGCTCCCATACAGTTCCTTGAGTTCCCGTTCTGTTTCGGCTTGTGGGGGGATGTACACAGCTGTGATAATGACCTCTGTGAATTCCCTCGGTAACCAGAATGGTCGGCATGAGATATTCCAGATCAGGAGAGCAGAAAGACTTGATAAAATGTACGTTCCGCTGAACACAATGATTTGTTGATCATAAAACATACACCACCACCGCTGCTTTTACCTGAGAGGTCTTTCGCTCTGTCCGCTCGGTGCACGGAGAAACCCGCGGGTTCGATTGCTGAGTCTGGAATCTCCGCAGACATCCAGGTTTCTGTAAGGCAGATAATGCTGCAATCCCTCGTCTCCTGTTGGATGTCCAGAGACTGAACATTTGCCAGTAGTATACTGGGTAGCGGGGGTCAATTTGCGTGACGTCTTACTGTGATGAGTACGCCGGCTCTTTTTCCCCTCTTCCTTCTGCGTTTCCGCGGCCGGGCAGCCCAGACAAAGGGCTCCGCTGGCGTGTTTGTAAAGAGCGGGTCGGCATTGAGGAATTTGAAGTCCAGTTTTCGGTGTGTAATTGCAGAACCAAAGTCCAAAAGCGTTTGTCTGTCATATAAAATAAGGCAGACAACATCCAAGACAAAAAAAACAAAAAACTGTAAACAAAACAAACAATAAACTGCAGTGTTGTGTCGGAGCTTGCAACGCAGCAGCCATACTCGGCACCGGAGCTTGCAACGCAGCAGCCATACTCGGTGATGGTGCCGAGTATGGCTGCTGCGTTGCAAGCTCCGACAATCCCTAACACATAAGTCCTTCGCTGTTGAAGATGATGTAACAGTACATCCATCGAGAGTCAAATTATATTGTAGTGGCTTATTTTTAGAGTTTTTTGGTCCAATAATTAGTACCTTTGTTTTGTCAGAATTGAGTAGAAGGAAATTTCTGGCCATCCAATCTTTTATTTCATTGATACACTCTGCTAATTTGGAGAATTGTGAAATCTCATCAGGTTTTGAAGAAATATAAAGTTGTGTATCGTTGGCATAGCAGTGGAAACTTATTCCACGATTCCTGATAATATCTCCCAGGGGAAGCATATACAAGGAGAAAGCAGATGCCCTAAAACTGATCCCTGTGGCACTCCATATTTTACTTTTGTTTGGTTTGACAATTCCTCAATTACATAGACAAAGTGGTAGCGGTCTAACCATGCTAATGCAACTCCACAAATGCCAACATAATTCTCTAGCCCATTCAAGAGAAAAGACAATAATCATGTCACTGGATGCAGAAAAGGCATTTGATAAAGTCAGTTGGTACTTCGTTCATACAACACTTTAAAGGTTTGGGCCACTGGCTTGTGGACTGCTTGTGTCATGGTTGGCGGAAGCTTTCAATTCTTTAATGATTCTGTATAAACGTCTAACAAAAGTGGAGCCAGTTCTTTAGCATAAGATCTAAAAATGTCAGTGTGGCATGGGGGGCATGGTCATGTGTCGGTCTGTGGGAGACAATGAGGTAGGTTCAAGGTTAGTACTTTTAATGTTGTACTTTGTCACACACACGACGGTAACCGTCGTTACAATTATATTTCTCTTCCGACAGGGCACAGGTTTCCACTCTGGCTGTCGTGCTTCACGCACTCACTCTCTCCCTCTCTCGACATTTGGCGTCCCTTAAATGTCTCTCTCCGTATCACTATAACAAGACACAGGTGTTAGAGGTAATTACAAACCAGATGACAAGCCTTACCGCTCTCTCTCTCTCCCGCAGACCGACACATGACCACGCCCCCCATGCCACAGTCAGAGACAAAGCCATCTAGCCATGGAGCCTTGCCTCTTGGCAAGGCCTTAATTACCTCGCCAAGCTCCTCCAAGTTTCTTGGAATCAAGAAAATCCTTTAAAATGATGCTCAGTCATCACTTTAGGGCGTTCTAATGGTTCTACAAAGCTCCTAATATTTTCATCAGTAGATGAAGACGCAGAACTATAAAGATAAAGATAGAACTCTTTAAAAGCATTATTAATATCAATGGCTGAGGTAAATATTTTACCACCAGCAGATTTCACTGAGGGAATGGTAAAAAAGACTCTCTCTGCTTTATATACCTAGCCAAAAGTTTTCCTGCTTTGTCCCCTGACTCAAAGAAGTCTTGCGGAGGGCGGGGCCGGGTCGTGATTATACACACCCAGTCCCTTATCAGGCTAATCAAGCGTCCGAGAGGGATAAAGGCCGACTGGGGAGGATTATGCGGGAAGGCCTCCATTCCATTGACTCCTTTACACTGGTGCCAAAACCCGGGAAGGAGGAGGGATACGCCGTAGTAGAGTTCTCGCCACTACCGTCCACCCCAATGGAGCAGCTGTGGCCATCTGCCAGGGGATGAGGAGCCCGGCCGCCGACCGCGAGGGGAGAAGGGACTCCTAACCGACGGGCTGGAGCTGTCAGGGCTGCTGCCAGGGGCGGAGGAGTCCCCTACCAGCCGCTGAAATGCGGCGGGGTCTGAGACCACCTACCGCGAGCGGGGAGGGGTTCACTGCCGACCGCCTGGAGCATGAGAACCGCTGCCAGGGGCGGGGGAGACCTCTTCTGTTCCCCAAGAACGCGGCGGGCGTTCCGTCCGCCAGGGGCTGGAGGTCTGCCTCCGATCCGCCCGGAGAGGCGCGGCTGTCGTCCGTTAGAGGGTGGAGGAGTGGCCGAGGCACAAGATACGGCGTATCAGATAACTGGCGAGTAAGTGTTTTTTTTTTATATTTTATCTCTCTCTCTCCTCTCTCTCTCTCACTGCAGCTCCGCGTTGACCTTTTCCCTCTCATTTAAAGCCTTACAATTAAACTAACAGGAGAATTAAGTCACACCCCATTATCTCGCATTTGCACATGGTATGGACAAAAGTGTCCAGGGTGTTTAATTCGAACATTTCTTTAAATGCTGCCTTGAGCATATGGCTGAACCCAAAATTACGTATTAATAAGTCTCCTTTCTGCTGGTCAGAGTAGATGGTGAGGGAGGTTAATATGCTCTGTGATCTATATGAGAGTGGAGTGTTGAGATCTTTTGAAAATATGGTTCAACATTTTAGGTGTCACGTCTAGATGTGTTTTTGTTAGATTTTTGTGTTAATGACTTTTATTTTGAAAATAATTCCATGTCATGTTATTTCCTGTTTTCCTGCCATGTCATGTGATTCACTATTTCCATGTCAGGTCACGTGTTCATCCTGTTTCCCTCATGTTCATTGTGTCTGTTTCCCATTGGTTCATAGTCTTGTTATTTGTTCTATAATGTCATTGGTTTATGCTCATTGTCTTGTAATGGGAGGAGTGGCAGCTTTAGAGGAGGTGATTATTATAAGTCTTGGAAAATGGAATTTGTTTGATAAGAAGTGGAGTGGATATTAGGCTTTTTTGGGGGGGTTTCTCAGGGAGGGGCATCAGAGAGGGATTTCTAGTTTGATGTGCATGTGCATTCTTTTTGTTTCTTGAAAGGGGGGTAATTGATTCCATAATTTATAGTAGTTAGTTTATTTGTCTTATGAATGGAATCAATAAAGATTGTTAAAAAAATAAAAAGATTACTGAATCACCACTAGTTTACTCTGCAATAATCAGTAACATAAAGGTGAGGAAAATGGAAAAGCTTTTCAACCTGACAGAATTACATCAACTACGGCCGCCATCTTGCCCGACACCATTTGGCTGATATTGACCTGATTAAGTGAGGTCACTTTTTCCTCGCAGCCTGCATATTTGTAAACATTTGTGCCATGAAGCAATGGCTGTGAATGGAAAAAAACACCCGTGATTTTTTTTTTTATGGCCAAAAACTGAAATTAATTGAAAATTAAATATTTTGTTTCAATCGGAAAGTAAATTTTTTTTTTTTTATTGACCCATGTATGCTATATACAAATTTTCGAGGGGGAATGCAAAGTGGAGTGGTGAACGAAAAGAGAAGCTGATTCAGCCTCAACTCCTATACATTAGGTGGCAGAATGCGCCTGAACTGCTGGCTGCACGATGTTGCCTACTAAAGAAGAATTTTCGTCCTCAGTTTTGGAATAGCGGCAGCAAAAGGACCCATTTCATAAAAACTTATTATAGTTTTTAGACTCTGTGGTACTTTACAAAAATTGTTTGATGCCGGCGAGTCGAGCGAAAATTGTAGATTCAAAGGGATCAGAGACACATAATAGTACGTGCAATGAAAGCAAGAAATATCATTTCTGAAAGTTAGCTTTATAGCTAGCTTTCCCTATTCAGACAGCCGTACAGGAATTAACAAATTTTTCTTCCGTATAAGATGTTGGCCAAACGCATGTTGAACTTGTGTTGGTAGCTAACTCGCGTCTTTTATGTGCTGCTGTCCTGTTGAATTTTATTCATAATACCAAAAGCATTTAAACTGGTATGTCATACCGAGGAGTTTGAATGTTTCTTAAAGTTAACTCTAGTTAAACATCCAATTTGGACAAAGAAATACGCTGAAATTTAGTGGGTTAACAGTTCATCAGCCAACATGAACATTTTATACAAGCCGGCATCTTAACTCGACTTGATTAAACACCACCTTGAAGGCTTGTTGAAAACCTGTTCGAGCCTGTTGGAGCAAAAGAGTGCAGAGCGCTGTGAAGGTGTCACCGTGAAAATCATGTCCGAGGACACCAACGTGGACAGGTTCATTAAGGTAACTACAACATGTGACTACTAGCAGGTCAATGATGAACTAGATGTGATGTCTTTCCTTCTCAATAACAACTAATAATCCTAAATAGCATTAAGCAAGTATTTATTGGTGTACCATATGGTGCTCCCATTGCTGTTGTATTTAGAATTTAAAGGTTGTGTTCCGTCAGAAAACGTATTGGCTATTTGCAGTTCACAGTTTGTTTAATGTATATACAATAATAGACCCATTTACTTATATACAGTAAAAACCCTGACATGTTTCTTAAAATCTTATTACACCTGTGAGTTGAAGAAAAAGTTTACCTCAGATGAACACGATTACTAATCTAAGATGATCTTTAAGAACTTGTGAAATATTGGTGTATGTAAAGGTTTATTGAACTACGGAGTATATTGAAACAAGACTGTAACAAGACAATTCTTTGTGCAAATAAAAAAGTTTATTAATGTTCAATGGATTAGGATTTTGACATGGCTATGAAAATCAAATTTTTTTTTGCAAATATTTGAACAAGACAATTTTATTAAAAACTTTAAATTAAATTAGTTTAATGTGTTTTTGCCAAGTATACCAGTTCTTTCTCCAAAAAAGTAATGTTGCAACCTTAATGTTAATTTAAAATAATATCTTACATTTACATGCACAATATTTTAAAGTTTTTAGTTGTACAGTGAAGTGTTTTTAAAATGAGTGTGCACTTAAAAAAATAATATTTTCATATTTAAATAATACAATTATACATCATTTTTAATTAATGTCTGTGGGGTGGTTCAAACAAAGTGTTCCCAAACTGTCTGTATGTTCATCTTATAGGAGACGTCTATTTTGGAAGAGTATAACATCAACTGGACACAGAAACTTGGAGCTGGAATCAGTGGTCCTGTGAGGTATGGGGGTGTGAAGGAGGGGAGGGGAGGGGGTGCGCAGGGGGGTGCAGGTCTAACTCGATGAGATGTTTAGTCCAAAACTTCTCTTGGAACAGACTTAATGTGCCTGGCTTTATGATCAGTGAACAAATGTAAATATAATTTATTATGTGTACAGGGTTTTTCCTGGGTCACTCTTCAGTGGTGGCTGACATATAAGGTCATTGACATGCTCGGAGATGTTTTTTTAAAATAACTGCAATTAATGAATGTATAACGTAACATACGGAATTGCATTTGTTGGATACAAGTTATTTTTCATCATCTAAGCACCTGGAACCATTTAAATTATATTTCTATATGACTAGTTATAATATTCTGACTGTACCAATAAGTAGATCACTTCACCTTTTTGTTTTTCACAGTTGGGACTGTGAAAATGATTATTTCCTACTCCATAACATATATTGTTTTCCTTTCTTCAGGCTCTAAACGATTCTTTGGTCTGTTTCCTAGTCCAAAAAAGTGTCATGTGTTGCAACCTTAATGTTAATTTCAATAATATTTTACATTTACATAACATTTTAACAAAGCCATTCACACATCTGGCCAAAGAAAGATATGGCTCTATCTGAACATCAACACTCTTTTATAAACATATCTTTTCAGTTGAATCAGTGTCATCATAAAGTAAAATAACTGTGCACTCAGCGTATGGCCCCATTAGCGTCATGAATTCAGAATCTAAATGAGACAAATTAAAAATATTCTATTGCATATATGTCACTGTAAATCATAATCAAGTGTTTATAACAGCTATTGTTTTACTGTCTTCATGTGCCATCAAAGTCATTGATAACACATTTTAATGTCACATTAGTTTAGGTTTTACTGAGTGTCATCATATTTAAATTCTCCTTTAAACATCTTCCACAGTGGTGTGACCAGTGTCTGAATGTTTTCAAACAGTAAACCATTGCTCGACTCTTTAGAATTTCTTTTTACCCCTGAATGAAGAACGAATAAGAACTTTTCTGGAAGTATATCTTTGCTTTTACTTGCTGTTTGAACTAGCATAGGCAGCAGTTTTCAGTTGTTTATTCTCTGTCTTAATTGCTGTCTTGCTGTTAGTTGTCAACAGGGTAAGCACAAGGTCCTTAAAGTGCTTAAATTAAGCTTTTAGATATTTAAGGACTGCATACCTGGAAAATCGCTATTCGATATACAGTGATTGCCAGATTATATAGGGAACAAGAACCTATCAATCAGAACAACCCAGCGAGCAAAAAGTTGCCTAGAACACGTCTAAAAGACGTAATTGTTAGACATCCAGAAGACGTCCTCACAGGAGCCAGAATGAAAGTGTTTTTTATACGTCTTTTCTGGACATTGTATAGACGTCAATTAAAGACGTGCTACAGTCGTAATTGTTAGACATCCAGAAGACGTCCTCACAGGAGTCAGAATCAAGGTTTTTATACGTCTTTTCAGGACATTGTTTAGACGTCAATTAAAGACGTGCTACAGACGTAATTGTTAAGACATCTAAAGGCAGCCAGAATAAAAGTTGTATTAGACGTGTTTTCTGTAGTAGAAATGTCAAAGAAGACTGTTAAAGACCCATACTGACATGGAAATCCCATCTGTGCATATTTGCAAGGATCCAACTTTTAATTTTTTTTACTTTAAAACAGTGGCAGTGAGTTAGTTCTCACTGAGAAAAACCCAGTTGCTCATTGTTAATGGTTGTCGTGTCATGAAACTGCAGACACACAGACCATAGACCTAAATTAGATTTTAAAGAATATTGATAATATTGAATATTCAATTGAATAACTGTGTATTGTATATACTAGTCTTGCATTTTTATATCTTATCAATATAATTGTAATAAACTGCTAAACATTTTCCTGTAAACCAAACTGATCACTCCAAGAAATAAATTATTTAAATCTCAAAATATATTTTTATTACTAATTTTACCCAAACTTAAAACCAGAACAGTAAAGTATAAATTAACACAATAAAACTTAAAACCTGAACAGTCAAGTATAAATTAACACAATAACATTATAAAACTTAAAAGCCAGAACAGTAAAGTTATAAATAAAAGTGCTATAATATGTTGTTAAAACAGTAAACAATTAACAAAATGTGGCTGCCTTAAGGTCCACAATATATTCATTTATAGCCACCACCCCCGACTCTCCTGGGGGCATGTTTCAGATGATCAGATGCAGCAGACTTTATTTGGGCCTCTGTAGCAGCTTGGTCCCATTTCATGACAGCAGCTACAATCAAAGCAAACAAATACACATGTAAAATAAATATACAAATGCCACTGTTGTGGTCTAGCTTGCAGCAGAGATACATGGTATACATAGATGAAAATTTGAGTACTCGAATCAATTAAATGAAATAGCCTAGTTATCAAATCGCAAATCAAGTCAAATTACATCAAGCCTGATACCACGCACAAGCTGATTCCACGCACACATACATATATACACACTTTTTTTTAAATTACCATAATATGAAGCTTACCTTTTATTGCTGAAAACAATTTCTTGTCTTCAATTCTAACATGGTAACATGATTTTCCATGCATGGTGACTGCAGGCTGCGTTTCTCCTATAAGTTGAATTGTCTCAACTTTTTTCTGCAGGAATTCAAAATAAATGACAAAAAAAAAAACAGCGATTTTGTTAGAGCATCATGGCATTATGCACAGCCATACTATTTTTACCTTTGCCTGAAAACAACACTATACAATATAACCATACAGATCTCTACATACATCAGACCTCTTGCTTGGCTGAGATGGACATAGGACTGCATAAATTAGCCAGCGTCAGCCTTAGGCTGGCTACACACTGGCCGCGTTGCATGAGCCTGGCGTTTCTGTTGTGTGGCGGTTGCGTGGAGTTTTCTATGTCTTTGTACACCAAAAACGTGTCTGACGCTGCGCTGCTGCTGCTAGTCTTGTCTATTCACACGTATGTTTCCAATTGATTTACTGCTCTCAAGCAGTAGTACATTTCATGTTAAACATAAATACATACTGATTTGATTTGAAGATAACTTCGGAAGTATTGACGGCAAAATAGGCTACAGAATATTTTGTTCTGTATTTACAGGTGCAATATATGAAAATATTTTTCCCTATTTTGCAGCGGCACCAGGCAAAGCCACGGTGCCGCTGCAAAATAGCCTCGGGAAGGAATTTCTTTTGGAGGAACGTGCACTTTCAAAAGTTGTTTTAGTCGTGCAACAGAAAACTCAGATTGGACAGATAGTCTAGCTAGCTGTCTGGATTTACCCTGCAGAGATCTGAGGAGCAGTTTACATAAATCGACCGGAGCTTAAATTCATTTTAAAGAAAGGTAACAGACATCTGGCCGGAAAGAGTGAAATCTGGTGGAATTTCTGAGCAATTCCGGAAGTGGAACGTCGTAGATATAGACTAACTGTACAGTAACAATCGGCTTTCCGATGAAAGACCGTTTTTGTATCATAAACTTCAGTCCATCGCATGCTCTCTCTTCTCCATGAGCCCCTGTCTGTCTCTCCTTCTCCCTTTCTTAATCCTTCTTTTATTGCTGTTAGAAACAAGAGATAGGGCTTTTTTTATTCAACGTAGGGAATAAAACACATGGAGGTAAACGTCTGCATTTTATTTTAATGACAGTCCGTTTAAATAAAAGTGCATATGACATCTCACAGGTGGCTTTGACTTACAACTACATATTTAGCCATTTTCATAAAAAATACAATATACAGTATATCTTTTAGCAACATTTAGCCAAAAAAACACCAAGATATAATGTTTTATCCATATCGCCAAGCCCTAGCGCACAGTCCTGCTCCTTACTTAAACAATCAACTAAACCAAACCCCCAAATCAACCACCATGTGAAAACAAAATGGGGACACAAGAAAACCAAAGCAGAGCTGAACTAACATGATCAACTGTTCTGGTCAAATGTCTAAAGACCTGTGTCTGTTAAGTTAATGTGTAAATAAATACCTGTCCATCACTTTGTGCATGCAGTCCTTTACATCTTTCCCCCTTTGTTAGCACTATTTTCTGGAATTCTGGCAATAATGAGAAATTAAGAAAAAATCACTGTAATCATGGTTCTCTTGTAACAGCAAGGCATTTCAGCTTTTCAGTAAAAGAGTGCTCTCTAGCAATCCCAGAAAAATGAATGATTATTCAATTAGCTACTTAACACTTTATTCAACAGGGAAACCTTAACCCTGTATTTGACAAATCAGTTTCATTAAAGAACAATTTTATTAAGAGATGGTTCTAGACTAAATGTCATAAATGCCAAAGCAACAAGATGAAAACCTGAAGTCTGATTTACCAAACAGTTACAAAGAGAATGCAATGTTATAATACATAAGTAATTAGTCTGGGTGTCACATGAAAATATTATTGTACTTACCATACTCGCTTCTGACAGGGGGAATGTGGTTGGCACAGCCCTATTGTAAATGGACCTTTCATGTGAAAGACCTAAGCAGGAAAGAAAAAAGGGTGTGAAGCAATCAATATATTTAGAACATATGTACAATGTGCCTCATTGAGTGATACAACCAATGACATTCACCATCTATGGACCTGCTCTCCACAGCTTGGGACCTGGGTACATCTGAGAAGCCCAAACCACCAACATTAGTCAGTCCAGTAGCAATAGTATTCCTCATGCTAATTTGATATTCAATACCTTTTTATTAGATACTTGTATTTATTCCAAATGTTACTAGCAAGATTATTTATTTTACTAGCAAGATTTTTAATTGAACTCTACAGTGGCCGTTCTGACTAGTCATAGCTAAAGAATAAGCACTAGTAGCTAATGAATAAGTACTAGTAATTAATGGAATAGATACTAGTATCTAAAAAATAAGTAGCGTTTCTAGTAGCATGAAAATAGATACTAGTCGGTTTCAATTATTAAATGTTAAAACGGCTTGCCATAGAAAGTCCAGTTTGAGGCTGATTGGCGCCAACTGAGCTAGCTTAAGTAGCTAGCACGTCAATTTAGAGGAAAAAACATTTGAATGATGACTTGGCTGGACCAACTGGGACTAACAAAAAAAGCTTTATGATAACATTTCGGGAATCACTCACTATTAGTATTACCAATATTACAACATACTTACAAAGTCCTTGATGGGGACGTCAAGTGCAACATGAGACAGCGACACGACGAGACGAAGACAGCCTTCCTTGGTACGGACTGCGGAGCATGCTGCGCAGATTGTAGTCACATATCTGTCCACCACAGAACTGGAGAAACTTGTATTCCGAGCATGTTTGATCAATATAAAAAAATCTCAGTATCATGTTATAAAAGTTAAAACATTTGTTCAAAATAATGTATACTTGACACACAGTCCCTATTATTTATTATCACTATAAAGGTAGAACTGTTTTTCACAGGGGAGGGATATCATAATCTACTTGAAACCGGAAGGAGTACCCAATAACCGCCTTTTCCACCACACTTAATAAGAAAAAAACGAAAGAAAAAAAACACTATTATCCGAAAAACATCTACGGTATGCTTATATCAGTTTTTTAATATACTTTTACTAAGCAGCATACACATAATTAAAAAAACAAATAACAACAAAACAATATGTAGGCTATAAAATAAATGGACAAATGTAAATTAAAAAGGCTGACATTTGGAGGAGTATAATTGTTATGGGTGAAATTTATTTTAAACATATTTCACACATATTTGGGCTTGGTCCCATGTTGCTGAATGGGTCAAGGTGTCTCTTTTGGAACCCCAGGCCTTCAAAGAGCACTGAAGGCCCAATATAGCCTAAGTGGAAATAGTTACCCATCACCCTCAAACAATGACGAATAAAAAAAGACAAAAAATGAATCACTTTTTCTAGAATATAAATATAATTTTATATAAAACTTTAGAATAAATATAGTCCATATGGACTGAAAGAAGTGTCACCGTCTGCCTTTGTCCCCTAGCCATATTCCCAGTTCCCAAAAATCATGTGGCTAGACTACGTTTCATTTATTTTGGAACTGCTCTTTCACAGTGACATTTTGGTACGACATTTGTGATTTTATCAAATGTTATGTGAATCCTAACTTTGAATTTACATATAGAAATGTAATTTTTGGTTTTCATGAATGTGAAAAGAAAAGTGATATTTATTTTATAAACCTTATTTTTCTGTTCTGTTCTTATTTTTCTGTACATTCACAAATGTAAATTTTCTAAATGCAATCCTCTATTTTTAAAGATTTAAAGATGAAATGAAAATGTATTTTGAGTCTAAACTTAAACGCTATAAGAACAGTGGCTGTGTTTAAGGACTTGGCACTTAATCTGGATTGAAAGATTTTAGGAAATTAGTCTGGATTGAGGGACTCTGGAGTAGCTATGGTTGTAATGTTATGACAATGACGATGGTTGTTATATTTTTTTGTTGTACTTGCAAACTTGTTGTAGTTTTCTTCTACAAGCATTTAATAATAATAAATAAATGACATTTCAATTGTGGCCTTAACATATTTTCTGTCATTTATTGACTAAATCTGGATGTTAACGGACGTTTAGATTGTGGCCAAATTGGACATCTTTATTCACGTCATTCATCGACTAATTCTGGATGTCAACAGACGTACAGATTATAGCCAGTATGAACGTCTGTTCTCAACTAGTTCTGGCTGTCAGTGGACCTATAGATTGTGGCCAGATTGTATATCTTTATTCACGTCATTCATCAACTAATTCTGGATGTCAACGGACGTCCAGATTATAGCCAGTATGAACGTCTGTTCTGAACTAGTTCTGGCTGTCAGTGGACCTATAGATTGTGGCCAGATTGGACATCTTTATTCACGTCATTCATCAACTAATTCTGGATGTCAACGGACGTCCAGATTATAGCCAGTATGAACGTCTGTTCTCAACAAGTTCTGGCTGTCAGTGGATGTTTAGATTATGGCCTGGGACATAATTTCTCAGTGTCATTAATCGACTAATTCTGGCTGTCAATGGACGTTCAGATCATGGCCTGGACGGACGGACGAGATATCAACCTGTTTTGTATGTCCACAGATGTCGCTTGCTCAGTGGGAAACTGTGCTTAAAAGAAACTGAATAAATAAAAGCCAAATGGCATAATTTTCCAAAATGATATGAAAAATTACAATTTCGTTATTTTACTAACCCAACTAATGACTCGTCAGCGCTTTATCAGTAGGTTGCACGACACGTGAAGCATTTTTTTTTTTTTAGCTTTCACTTAAGAAGAGTTGTGCACTATTTATTTTAATATATCTCTTTACATAAATACTGTTTTCCACTTAAAAACTATAATTTCGTTATTTTACTCACTGATGAGCAAAAGGTCGAGGCAGAAATGACCATGTACCTGCAGGAAATGGCCATTGATGGGGAAGACTTGGTGGAAAACGAACGACAAAAGGTTTCCGTTCATGGCAAGATTAGCACGGAAATATCTGTGCATATGTGCTACCAGTACTCCATCAGAGTGGGTCTTCAGAGCGGGTAGTGTAGTTACTCCAATCCGCAGCTTATTAAAACCAGATAAAGTGAATATGTTGGTATTTCTGGCCAGAAACATCGAAATTTAAACATGGTCTATGGTGAAAGATATTAGACTTCTTTACGCATTTTTTCGCCATCCGTTGTGGAGCTATTCGATTTTGCATATAGTTTTTTAAACGTTCATTTGTGTAGTTCATATGACCACTTTACAATATTTCAATAACATAATTTATTTTGTAGCCTGTGCTGAAGTTAATTGTGCTGCTAATTATAAGTGAAATGTTAATGCCGAGTTTCGGTCTGAGTGTTGTTCCGTTTTCTTGTTCTTTATTTGTTGTTCTTCTATGTTTTAATAAATGTGTGTTATTCATATTCACCTTGTTTCTTTCATTTGATTTGACATTATGGATTTATGGCCAAGGACATTTTTCTTTAAAAGTATTAACCAGACAAAAGTTATTTGACGTTCGCTGGTCTGGGTTTATCTTAAACTGCGGCTACAGTGTATACAAGAGCTATGTGACAATGAGCAAGATTTTCTGAGACACTACAACTACTAATAGTTAATTAATAAAGTATTTTCTTGTAGCCTACAACATAAAATATTTTAGTCTAAATGTACAGTGTAAGACATGTAAAAAAAAAGACAAGAAGCTAGCAATGTCAAGATCAATATTTGTGCAGCCTGCCTGACACGGTATTTTCACAGACTGTCATGTCTCTGGCATATACCACAGTATTTAAAATAGCATATATGCATTAGTTATATTCTCAATTTAATTTACAGAGCAATCCCTGCAAAGTTTTTAGGTTAACTATAGAAGAGACTAGGATTAGTGAGTCACACTAGCAAGACTCGCAAAAGGGGGCGTGGCATCACGATAGTGGCTCTACATCGTGATGTTGGTCAGCCATCACGATGGATGATGATATCGTCCATCGGCACAACCCTAGTTGGCACTAGTTCATTTTCTGTGAACTCCATCTTAAGGACCAAGATGATGAAATGCAGTGTCAGTGAGGGTTTTCCTTGCGTTCTGGCTGGTAGTTGGCAGTAGTTACAGTTTAAGTCAGAAGTTTATGTACACCTTAGTTTGAAGTCATTAAACCACTTTTTTTTTTTAACCACTCCACAGATTTCATATTGGCAAACTATAGTTTTGGCAAGTCGTTTAGGACGTCTTTGTGCATGACACAAGGAATTTTTCCAACAATTGTTTACTGACAGATTGTTTCACATTAAATTGTCTATAACACAGTTCCAGTGGGTAAAAAGTTTACATTACACTAAGTTAACTGTGCCATAAAGCAGCTTGGAAAATTCCAGAAAATTATGTCATGCCTTTTGGCAATTAGCCAATTAGCTTCTGATAGGCAATTAGAGAATTAGAGTACCTGTGGATGCATTTTAAGGTCTACTTTCAAACTCAGTGGCTCTTTGCTTGATATCATGGGGAAATCAGCTCCGAAAGACTAAATTGTGAGACTAAAAGGCTAAACTTATTCTGGACCACCATAATTCTGGTTAATCTGGAGCAAATTCCAAATGCCTGAAAGTACCATGTTCATCTGTACAAACAATAGTATAAACACCATGGAACCACGCTTCCATCAAAGCGCTCAGGAAGGAGATAAATTCTTTCTCCTAGAGATGAACGTAGTTTGGTGCAAAAAGTGCAAATCAATCCCAGAACAACAGCAAAGGACCTTATGAAGATGCTGGAGGAAACCGGTAGATAAGTATCTATATCCTCAGTAAAACGAGTCCTATATCGACATAACCTGAAAGGCTGCTCAGCAAGGAAGAAACCACTGCGCCAAAACAGCCATAAAAAAGCCAGACAGTTTGCAAGTGCACATGGGGACAAAGATCTTACTTTTTTGGAGTAATGTCCTCTGGTCTGATGAAACAAATAATTTAACTTTGGCCATAATGACCATTGTTATGTTTGGAGGAAAAGGGGTGCAAGCTGAAGAACACTATCCCAACCGTGAAGCATGGGCAGCATCATGTTGTGGGGGTGCTTTGCTGCTGGAGGGACTGGTGCACTTCACAAAATAGATGGCATCATGAGGAAGGAAATGTATGTGGATATATTGAAGCATCAAATCAAGACAACAACCAGGAAGTTAAGTCTTGGTCGTAATGGGTCTCCAAATGGACAATAACCCCCAAGCATACCTCCAAAGTTGTTGCAAAATGGCTTAAGGACAACAAATTCAAGGTATTGGAATGGCCATCACAAAGTCCTGACCTCAGTCTGAGAACATTTTTGGACAGAATTGAAAGGTTGTGCGAGCAAGGAGGCCTATAAACCTGACTCCGTCACACCAGTTCTGTCTATATATCCTAAATCTTAAAAAGATAGTCCCATTCTACCATATTAAATGCCTTTTCGGTGTCAAGTGAGATGGCAGTGACTGGAGTCTGATCATTTGCCACTGACCACATAATATTGATGAAATGCCTAATGTTATCAGAAGAGCTGCAGCCCTGAATAAACCCCACCTGATCTATAAGAGATGTCATAACTTAATCGGTTTGCCAGAATCCGGGAAATTGGACGGGAACTCTTTCACTCACTTGGATCTTTGTCCTTTTTAAGGATCAGTCTGATCCGGGCTTGTGTCATTGTTAGCGGAAGCTTTCCATTCTTTAATGATTCCATGTAAACTAACAAAAGTGGTACCAATTCTGTAGCATAAGATCTAAAAAATTCAGCTGCAAAACCATCTAGCCCCAGAGCCTTACCTGTAGGCAAGGCTTTAATTACCTCGCCAAGCTCTTCCAAGGTTATCTCAGACTCAAGATGATCTTTTTGCTCAGTCTTCAGTTTAGGCAGTTCTAATGGTTCCACACAGTTCCTAATATCTTCATCTGTAGACAAAGACTTGAAACTATAAGATAAAGATAAAATTCTTTAAAAGCATTATTAATATCAATGGCCAAGATAAATATTTCCCCACCAGCAGATTTCACTGAGGGAATTGTAGAAAAAGACTCTCTCTGCTTTATGTATCTAGCCAAAAGCTTCCCTGCTTTGTCCCTGACTCAAAGTATGACTGTCTTGCCCTGAATAGCCAAAACTTCATCTTCCATGACTAGGGCTGGGTATCGAGTTCGATACATTTTAGGCACCGACCGAATTGCCTCTAAACAATCGAGTATCAAAACATTCTTGTCGTTCAGAACCAAATTTCGATACCTAAGGTTAATCTCGTCAACATCAGTGATAAGCATGTAACATGCTTGATGTGCCCAAATCTAAAAATGCTGGTGATTGGCTGTGTTTAGGCATCAAGGAAAAACACTAGTATCAGAAAATGGTTTGAGTTACAGGGCTGAGAACGAATGTTATCAGTAAGATTGCTAACACTGTTCTACATTACAGTGAAATACTAAACTGTGCATTCGCTTGTAAAAATTATATTTTAAAGTCTCATTATTACAAAGCGAGCCACAGCGACACCGGGAAAAGTGGTAATGATTCTGAATGTGTCGGAAAAAAACAGCTAGAGACTATCTGAACATTTAGTTAATTTATAGAGAGAAATATACATTCGGTTGAGCAAACAGAAGATGATCTCGGGATCAATGATGGTCAGAGTGATCACCAATAGCTGATGCCTTTGAACATGTCATGACAATATTTGATTCGTTTTTCCATTAATCTGTTAAATTATTATTATTATTAGACTATTATTATCATCAAATTAATATAACAAATAATATGCCCATAGACACAAAGACACTCGTTTGAAGAAACACTTTTTATTATATTATTAAGTACAGCTGGCAGAAAAGCTTCTATGCGCATGTATGACGCATGAGGCGTGCAGTTTCGTGGAACAAACGTATCTAAGGATTTCACTCTGTTTCTTCCTGAAACACTCTGATTTTTATAAGTGCTGCAAATTACCTCAGACATCTCAGTTCAGGAGGTGCTTTGAGTTCAGTTCACTTTATTTCCACAGAGCAGATTGTTGTGAACTCCACTCTGCAGCCTGTAAAATAATACAAACTATATAAAATAATACAAAATGTATCAATTAATAAAAAAATATATTCACCTCGAACCATGATTTATATTTTAGTGATTATTATCATCATTATAATTATTATTTTTTACATTTTATAATTGTTTTTATATCTACATTTGGGTAAGTAATTTTCCGCCTGCATGTTTAGACGGATTCTTGCCTGACGATAAATGGAAAGGTTACGTGTATGTATATGTATGTATGTATGTGTGTCTCACTTTATTATTTATTTATTTACTTTAACATTTCATTTGGTGTGCAATTTGAATTTAGAAATGTATTTCATTTTAAGTTTTATAAATAAATTATTTAATTTTCAATGCAAAATCAATAAAGCAAGAATATTCACTAATCCCTCCACCCGAGGTTTCCGATGTAATTGGATATATGTATATCGTGAAGGAGGGAACTAAACTAATTTATTTACACACGCGATATATTTTCCTGGATAACGAAATACCCGGCGGGTAGAGAATGCACGCATGAAGCTTCTTTGCCAGAGAGATGTTCACAAATGTTGTAAAGCCATCTTTCAAAAAGTTGAACAACACATTTTAAATGCACTTGTTTTTTTTCCAGTTTCATTTGAACTTTTAGTTAAAATAAATAAAAAATAAAGTTCAAAGTTTGAAATCAAGGTGTCTTTTTATTGTGTAAGCTTAACCCTAACCATGTTTACTAAAAATGATCCAATAGTACCACCTAGCGTCCAACCAGCGGTAATACCGGGGTTCGTCGTTTTCCTGCTGAGTTTTTCTTTTTTTTCCCTACCAAAGTATCGAAAAAAGTATCATATAGGAACCGGTAGGGATATCGGAAATTTTTTAACGATACCCAGCCCTATCCGTGACAAAATAGTATTATATCTGTATTTCAATCGTGTCAATTCTCTGAGACCATCAGATGACATTCTGCACTTTAGCTCTGCCTCAGCACTTTTAATATTCCCTTCCAAATCCACAAGTTCTTAAGCTTTGGATTTTTTGGTGAATGATGCATACTGTATTATCTGACCCCTAAGAAACGCCTTAAGTGCCTCCCAAGCCACGCCCACAGAGGATACTGAGGACCAGTTGGTCTCCATATAAACATTAATTTCAGCCTTAAACATTTGTTGAAATTCATGATTTTGCACAAGGGATACATTAAAGTGGCAACTACTGTATATTATTTATTTTTTCGCCATATGTGGCAACACCTCTAAACTCACCAGGGCGTGATCTGAGATGTTTCCAATTGGGCAATCAACAACAGATGAAATGAGAGACTTCTATTCTAGAATGAATCTTATGGACTGATTAAAAAAAAGATAGTCCCTACCAGATGGGTTCAAAAGTCTCCAAATATCTGTAAGGCCAAGATTTTTACACATCCTGTGAAGGGGCTTGCACACTTTCGCTTAACTATGATCAAGGACTGAGTCCATCAAAAGATTGAAGTCTCCTCCCAATATAATATCATGGTGCCAGTTGCTTGCAACATCTTATAAAAAAGCCCTGGTCATCAGTGTTAGGTGTGCGTAGATATTAGTCAAATCAACCTTTGCCCCTGAATTTCTGCTGAAACAGTAATGACTCTTCCTAATTTATCTTTAATCTTTATCTTTAATGAGACATTTGTATTGTAGATGTTTACTTATCAATGTAATGACTCCCCTGCTCTTGCTTACGCCAGCACTAAAGAAAACATGTCCACCACATATCTTCCCAAAGTTTCCAGGTTCCTGTGGGGAATGATGTGTTTCTTGAAGAAATACTATATCATATTTCCTACATTTAAGAAAAGATGCGCAGGTTGACTGTCTCAGACGGCTGAGATTCATCCTCTGACATCCGGATTGAGGCGAGTCACTATGCCACTACTAGGACTTAGAGCACATTGGGAATTGGGCATTCCAAAATTGGGAGAAAAAGGGGAGAAAATAAAAAAAAATTCTGATCGGCGCATCTCTAAACTCCAGCAGACCTGGCTAATGCAACAAAACTATGGGTTGAGGGAAAGTTACACATATGCCTGTCTAAAGAAATCCAGACTAGTTTAGTCTAGACACAACACTAGGATTAAGACACAGTCTTTTAGTTTAGTCTAGACTAAACTAAAATACTGTGTCTTAATCCCCAACATTGCCAGGAAGGCTATTCCATAGTTTAGGGGCCAAATATGCAAAGGAACTGTAGAGAAAACACTAGAAACCTACA
Source organism: Xyrauchen texanus (assembly GCF_025860055.1). Classification (NCBI taxonomy): domain Eukaryota; kingdom Metazoa; phylum Chordata; class Actinopteri; order Cypriniformes; family Catostomidae; genus Xyrauchen; species Xyrauchen texanus. The sequence continues at coordinate 4,964,530 of NC_068278.1, read as the reverse complement.
TTAACAAAGCAGTCATTCGGAATGTGTGGAATTATGCTATCTTTGTCACTCTCATGCTGTAACAAATAATCCTGTAGTTCTTTAAACGTGCACTCAGTATTTTTTTATCTGGCCTAAATGACACTGCAGTGTTTCTCTTTGGATTGATGAACACCTACTTTTATAAATTGAATCATTCTGACAGTGTGACTAAGTTGGGTCTCCCATACAGATTTCTTTCATCAGGCTCTTACTGATTGGACTACAGTCATCTCTAGAAATTTCTGAAAGCAAACAAAACAACTCTCATGTAATGCTCTCATGTAAAGACAATTTACCATAGTTCTTCCATAACATCCATAGTTTTAACAATGATATTTGTAATAAGATCATGTAACCATAGTTGAAACCATGCATGTTTAGTAACTATGGTTAATATACACTCACCTAAAGGATTATTAGGAACACCTGTTCAATTTCTCATTAATGCAATTATCTAATCAACCAATCACATGGCAGTTGCTTCAATGCATTTAGGGGTGTGGTCCTGGTCAAGACAATCTCCTGAACTCCAAACTGAATGTCAGAATGGGAAAGAAAGGTGATTTAAGCAATTTTGAGCGTGGCATGGTTGTTGGTGCCAGACGGGCCGGTCTGAGTATTTCACAATCTGCTCAGTTACTGGGATTTTCACGCACAACCATTTCTAGGGTTTACAAAGAATGGTGTGAAAAGGGAAAAACATCCAGTATGTGGCAGTCCTGTGGGCGAAAATGCCTTGTTGATGCTAGAGGTCAGAGGAGAATGGGCCGACTGATTCAAGCTGATAGAAGAGCAACTTTGCCTGAAATAACCACTCGTTACAACCGAGGTATGCAGCAAAGCATTTGTGAAGCCACAACACGCACAACCTTGAGGCGGATGGGCTATAACAGCAGAAGACCCCACCGGGTACCACTTATCTCCACTACAAATAGGAGAAAGAGGCTACAATTTGCAAGAGCTCACCAAAATTGGACAGTTGAAGACTGGAAAATGTTGCCTGGTCTGATGAGTCTCGATTTCTGTTGAGACATTCAGATGGTCGAGTCAGAATTTGGTGTAAACAGAATGAGAACATGGATCCATCATGCCGTGTTACCACTGTGCAGGCTGGTGGTGGTGGTGTAATGGTGTGGGGGATGTTTTCTTGGCACACTTTAGGCCCCTTAGTGCCAATTGGGCATCGTTTAAATGCCACGGCCTACCTGAGCATTGTTTCTGACCATGTCCATCTCTTTATGGCCACCATGTACCCATCCTCTGATGGCTACTTCCAGCAGGATAATGCACCATGTCACAAAGCTCGAATCATTTCAAATTGGTTTCTTGAACATGACAATGAGTTCACTGTACTAAAATGGCCCCCACAGTCAGCAGATCTCAACCCAATAGAGCATCTTTGGGATGTGGTGGAACGGGAGCTTCGTGCCCTGGATGTGCATCCCACAAATCTCCATCAATTGCAAGATGCTATCCTATCAATATGGGCCAACATTTCTAAAGAATGCTTTCAGCACCTTGTTGAATCAATGCCACGTAGAATTAAGGCAGTTCTGAAGGCGAAAGGGGGTCAAACACAGTATTAGTATGGTGTTCCTAATAATCCTTTAGCTGAGTGTATAAAGAACTATGGCATTTTTGTGATGAAAAGCAGTAGTCTAAATAGGGTTGCAATGGTATGAGATTTTCACAGTACGATAACCATCTCAGAAAATATCACGGTTTCATAGTATATGGTATTACACAATTATTATTTTCAGTAACAATGACCCTTAACCCTCTGCGGTCAATGGACGTCCTGCTGGATTTTTTCGTCATTACAGCGGAAACAACTTAAAATACTCCGTCATTTTGGGGCATACAGAGAAGTGTAAGACATCATTAGAGACTATAAAGGGTCTACTTTTATTTGTGTACCCTCACAATAACAACAAAACCTTGTGCTTTTGTAAAATAAAGAAAATAAAAAGGGTCCTCTTTCAGCAGTCTATGTTCACGAGCATATTTCTGAAAAATGGCAAACAAATGCTGAAACTGAAACTCTGCGAATACTTATCACACAAACATGAAACATATGTCTAAAGACATCTTAAAATGTCTACTTTTAAATAAAACAAATATTCTCCTTCAAAGTAATCTGTATGAAACAAATTGATGTACAGTTTCTCCTGGCTCAGCTAATTATCCATAATGTGATCACCCACGGGCAGAGGGCACTATTCATACGGTTATGAGCTGAGCAGTGCAATTGGTAAATGCCCCGACTGTGCCTTAAAAACATCTAGGTCATTCACTTTATGTACGTTTGAAAGATGGCACAATACACAGGTGAGGAAACTCCTGGATAGTGACGAAGAGTTAACATTTTCCTCAGAAGAAGAGCGGGACTCCGATGAACGTTTGTATTTTGAAGAGAGACTTGATCCAGCCGAGGATACCATTTCGGACGAGTAAGTCATTTAGTTTTCATTAGCTGACATGCTATTTTATATACAAATTTACATATTTTACTAGTGGGACTGTTTCCAGACTTGCCAGCCAGGATTCAGAGTATTGACATTTGAAATATGTCCTAATAAGCAAGTTCTAGTTACATTTAAAATGCTGTTTCGGCTAAAGCAGGTATTTAAATTGTATGCTGTATGATATAACTATGATATGTAATATGATATAAAAATATGAATGTTTAGATTATATTTTATCTAGTGTTTATGCTGCCTCATTATCTTCAACAAAGCTTGTGCTTGCAAAATCTGTTCGGGTGTAAAATGCTCTTTAAATATGCCCATATTAGAAAATCAGCATATTATAATGATTTCTGAAGGATCATGTGACACTGAAGACTGCAGAAATAATGCTGAAAGTTCAGCTTTGATCACAAAATGCATTTGACTTTATATTCAAATAGAAAACTGTTCTTTTAAATTGTAAAAGGAGTTCACAATATCACTGTTTTTACTGTATTTTGGATCAAATAAATGCAGTCTTGGTGAGCAGAAGAGACGTCTTTTAAATGGTAGTGTAGGTCTTAAATGGTAGTGTAGGTCTAAAATTATGTCAAGTCTTTATGTAAAGAAAATAGTCAGATGACTTCAGATAACTTAAAACTTGATTTTGATCATTAAGTCTCCTCGCATTCATTCTCTATCCCTCATTGATAGGCCCAGGGGAGGCGTCTTTTGTCTCTTCTGATGTAAATTACCTCAATGTTCATGATCGTTCACGCCAAGTTGTTTCTGCTGTAATGATGAAAATATCCAGCAGGACGCGCCTGAGAGGACCCCAGAGGGTTAAAGGAGTGAAAAAGTCTCCCTTTTTGAAAATAAATAAATAGAATAAATAAGAAAGCTAACAGAATTATTATAATAATCCAAATTATAAACATGATAAAATAACTGCAAGTAACTATAACATGTTATATAACTAAAGCATGTTACTTTACATGTTAGCATAGCATGTTAAATTAACTACTAAATGGAAAAATAACATCAGCTGTGTGAGCTTTTAAAGTAATGTTCTATGATTATTAACAATTAACATATACTGTAGGTGCGCAACAGCGCAGCCAGACTGCTCCTGTCTGTACCTATCTGGTTTTGCTTCAAGACCCAGATTTTACATTGGAAATCAAGTGGCGACCCACCATAGTAAAAACGTAACCTGTATTTAACATACCCTGGGTTAGATTATTTCATATGAAACCTATACATCTTTGTCAAAATATTGCAGTTACTTTTACTCATGTAAAATCATGAAACAATTTTGTAAAGGTGATTTCTTTTCTTTTTTTAAATAGCGCTTAGCACAGTGTTGCTCTTTTCCTCCTCAGTGCTTTTTGGCCTCAGTTACTGTTTGAAAGGTTTGACTTGACTTCCTCTGTAACACTTTAAACTAGAAAGGTCTCACTAGAATTGAAATTGAGTTTTTGCACGCGTGCACCAGAGAGAAGAGTAGATCAAGATTGCGAGCTGGTTCAGTTACACTCTTGCAAAAGTGCATATGAGAAGCCTTTAGCTGATTGCAAGATTATTTCTAAATCTGCCTCGGCAGTCCTAAATGGGGTGTCACTTAGGCGGCCGCCAAAATATCTTCAATAGGAGAACCATGGCATTTTTCTTTCCCTGCTGTCCGCAGCTCAATTAGGTCTGCTACCCACCATTTGAGAAACACTGCTTTAACTCGCACACACACTCACTTATGTCAGACCCCCTCGCCTCGCTTCTCTCTGACATGTTCTCCGCTGCATGTGTTTGCGTGGTGCAAGTTGACGAGTCTGAAAGTCAGTCGAGGAGGAAAGATGTGAAGATTGCTAGTGTCTGTCTGCTGGACGGACACTGTGGTTGCCCATGGATGCGTTGCAAGAGATGAATCCTGAGCTGCTCTCTGAAGGAGATTTATTTGGACACAAGAAATGTAGCATACCATAACTGTGATCTGTAGCCTGTAAAGATGTGAATTATACATCTTCACAAGCTTAAAATATCATGAAGGTCTCCAATGCATTTTACTGAAGCCAAAGCAAGAAGCAGCACAGTCTTTAGAGAGAGTAGCCATAAGCTTACTATATCAAGTGGCTCGAAAAGGGAATGTGAAAACACGTAGCCAGCGACAAGTCCCAAATCAGGATCCCACGCCTTGCAATAACTTGAAGAACAAGGAGTGCTTGTCCACAGACAAACCGCCTAGGGGGTTGTGGGCAGTCGTTATAGCAGCAACATTCACTTTAAGTCTGGATGGAGTAAGTCCTGCTTCCACATTCCTGACATGGATGCCAGGTTGTGCCATTTGCTTGCAAGATCAGGTCCCTCCTCATTGGAATTTTCCACAGGGGGCATCCAACAGCTCCACCAGCTCTGGAAACAAAGGGCGGTTGGGCCAATCTAGGAATAACTAAAAGCACTGTTTTCCTGTCCTCCCGGACTTTGCACAACACTTGGGGAGGCAAACGTCCTATCAACAGATGTCTTTCACTTCAGAGGAGAAGCTAGTTTGCCAAGTTCATCATTGGATGTCATGAATTCCCCCCTGGTTGTTTATGTAAGCCACTACTGCAGTGCTGTCCGAATGGACCAGTATGTTATGTGAAAGCCTTGCACTAAGGACCGGAAATCCCTCAGAGCTAGAAAGGCTGAAAGCAGTTCTATAAGAGAAGACTGGAATTAATATGAATGTAGAGATACTTCTGTCATTTGGCATAAGCCCCGTCCTACTGATCAGCGCTCGGATACATGCTTGAATTGTCAGATCCTGCTAGAGGCGATGATAGCAGGGGTGCGGACCTAAACTGGTTGAGATGGGCTGGAGAGGTGTGAAAACAATGGAAGTATGTAAACAATGAAAAACAGCTCAGCAGGCTTATAAAGCAGAGGCTGTATTGTGATTGGACCAGATGCCTCATAGAATTAATCCAGAGATCTTCCTGCTAGAACTACGTTTAAGTTTCCATTTCTATAAGAAAACACTCAGGATGATTGGAATTAATACGACTATATAGATAATTACGTCATTTTGTGTAAGCCCCGTCCTACGGTTCAGCCCCCCGATAGTTGCTCGAACTACCAGATTCTGCTAGAGGCAATGATGGCAGGGGAGCAGAGTTTACCACAAAAGGGATTGGAACCTAATTTAACAATGATTCAGAACAACAACCAGGTCATCAGAATGTGAGGGACAAATCTGAAAAAAGATGCAAACATAAGCCTTTACAAGACTGTATGACATGCTACTATTGTGCCATGCACTGCAGAATGGTAGGCTAGTTTATGAGAATTGTAGCGCTTCTGTGAATGGGTGAGCATTGTTTGTGCAATATCTTTGCAGAAGGGTAAACAATGCTTGTGATTGAGCCCTAATATAAGGGCGATGTCATCTGTGCAATACCCCTGCAAAAGGACAATCGACATTTGCATTTAAGCCCCATGATAAGGGCAATGTTGTTTGTGTAAAACCCCTACAGGAGGACATAAGACGTTTTACGTTTGAGCCCTTGATAAGGGCGATGTTGTTTGTGCAATATCTTTGCAAAAGAATAAACACATTTTGCGTTTGAGCAGCATTTTGTGTTTGAGGGAGAGCATTATTATTATATATATATATATATGTGCAATAACCCTGCAAAGATGAACAATGTTTGCTGCGTGAAGAGAAAATAATGCTTTTTTTATAAACCGCATTTGCTGTGTTGTGAGTGTCCCAAAAGACATAAGAGCAATTCCATGAAAATGCCAACCATGCCATGGAAAAAGTTTAAAGCAAAGGCACAAACCCCTTCTAAATTGTTCAGTTAAATCTGCATTTTACTGTATTGTAGTGCTATAATGGACTTATTTTAGGAAATGGCATTGTTTATCTACTTCACGTGGGTGCACCATTTCTAAAAAAAAAAAAAACATTTTCAAACAGCCATATTTTATAATTACAAAAGAGGGATCGAAGGACTGTTTATTTTCACTTTGTTAGCAAAAATCATTTTCCAGAGAGACAAGGAATGTTCTGAAAAATATATGCACACTTTGTCATAACTGCTCTTTTTACATTATAAGAGCAACATTTATGATGTCGCTGTATTTCTGTGCCATATCATGTCCATAATGTTTTAGAGGTTATATTTATATTACTCAAGCAATATTCACAAACTTTCTGTACAAAGCTAACTTATGTTGATGTAAAGTATGATGAACTTGAAACACAAAAATGTGTTACAGACTTCACCATTACGGACACTTTGTATCATATGTTTATCAGTGAGAGAATCAGAAACCTCCACCGCTCATTCTTTCCCATGATGGTTCTGATAGATCACTGGCTTGCTTTGATCTGTGACTTGTTTCAAGCTATTGCATATAGCCAGCATTTGGGAAGGGACAGTTTTTCCAAACTTTGCATTTTGAATTGTAATATGATAAACTTAATCTAATATTGCTGCGCTAGTCTGTTTGTTCCACTTATACTGTTCTTCCGGCAGGGAACCACTCGCTTCTGCAGCACTGTCTCAAGTGGTCAATGCAGACTTTTAATATGCAGCCTTTTGTGGCTTAGTATTCATGCAAGGCTATATCACAATTTCAGTCTTATTGCAATGTATTATGCAGCATTATATCAGTTTCTGTGAGGACGTGCATCCCTACTAGGACTTTTTTATCATTCAACAATGATAAACCATGGTTTACTGGAAAACTCAGACAGCGTCGTCATGCCAAAGAGGATGCTTACAGGGGTGGGCAGAAAGTCTTGTATAATCAGGCCCGGAACACACTGAACAGGGAAATCAGAGTGGCTAAAAGAAGCTACTCAAGTTTTCAGTTAACGGCCCTGCATCAGTGTGGAGTGGCCTGAAACAACTTACTAATTACAGGACTCCTACCCCCAACCCTGTGGTGGACCAACGCCTGGCTGACGACACCCCACACCCGCTCTGACATTCACTACACACCAACACCACCTGCGATCTGTGAAGAGGATGTGTGGCGCGTCTTTTGGAAGCAAAAGATGAGGAAGGCTTCAAGCCCAGATTGCGTCTCGCCAGCATGCCTTCATTCCTGCGCTAACCAACTGGCCCCCATCTTCACACTTCAATAGATCACTGGCGCAGTGTGTGAAGTCCCATGCTGCTTCAAATGCTCATTTATTTATCCCTGCCCCTAAGAAACCAAAAATCACAGGACTTAACGACTACAGACCTGTTGCCATGATGTCTGTGGTCATGAAATCATTTCAGAGACTGGTGTTGGCCCACCTGAAGGACATCACTGGACCCTTTCTAGATCCCCTTCAATTTGCTTATCATGCAAACAGGTCTGTGGATGATGCAATCAGCACGGGGACATATGCAAGGATCCTTTTTGTGGACTTAAGTTCGGCTTTCAACACCATCATCCCAGCTATTCCCTGTTCCCATGTCTATCTGACAGTGTTCTGATGGACAGTCAGCAGCTTGTGAGACAGGGGAAATTCACTTCCAGCACCTGTACAATCAGCACTGGTGCCCCCCAGGGATGTGTGCTCTCTCCACTACTCTTCTCCCTCTACACCAATGACTGCACCACCAAGGACCCCTCTGTCAAGCTCCTGAAGTTTGCAGACGATATCACTGTCATCGGCCTCATCCGAGATGACGATGAGTCTGCATACAGAGAGGAGGTTGAACGGCTGGCTCACTGGTGTAGTCAAAATAACCTGAAGCTGAACACGCTCAAAACGGTGGAGATGATTGTGGACTTCAGGAGGAACACCCCAACAGTGACCCCCTCACCATTCTAAACAGCACTGTGGCACCAGTGGAGTCATTCAGGTTCCTGGGCACTACCATCTCACAGGACCTGAAGTGGGAGACCCACATTGACTCCATTGTGAAAAAGGCCCATCAGAGGTTGTACTTCCTTCACCAGTTGAGGAAGTTCAACCTGCCACAGGCGCTGTTGATACAGTTCTACTCAGCAGTCATTGAGTCTGTCCTCTGCACTTCAATAACTGTCTGGTTTGGTGCAGCTACGAAATCAAACATCAGAAGACTACAAAGGACAGTTCGGACTGCTGAGTGGATTATTGGTTGCCCCCTGCTCCCCCTTCAAGAACTGTACACTTCCAGATTGAGGAAAAAGGCTGGTAAAATCACTCTGGATCCCACTCACCCAGCCCATTACCTTTTTGAACTGTTGCCTTCTGGCCGACGCTTCAGAGCTTTGTGCACCAGAACCGTCAGGCACAGGAACAGTTTTTTTTCTTCAGGCTATCCATCTCATAAACTGTTAAAGCCGCCCCATTGAGCAGTAATTATGTGCAAAACACTTTTTGCACTGTACATTGGTGTTGTCACGGTACCAAAATTTCAGTAGTCGGTACGAATACCAGTGAAATTTCACGGTACTCGATACCATTTTCGGTACCAAAGCAAAACACAAAAACAGGATACTAAACGACACTCTTTTAATAACAAAGTCTACAAAACATTAGCAGCAGAACTAAGAACAAAAATATGCCATTGAGCAACACTTTAAATAGATTATTTTTTAATTATAACAAAACTGAACAATGTATGCTTAAAGTATTTTTGAACACTTATATAAGTTTGGCTTCAACTTTTGCAACTTTTAATTTACATTTTTACCAAGTATAAAAAACAAAACCTAAATAAACAAGAATGCAATAGAATGAATAAAAAACAATTTCCAAACTAATGTGCAAAGAAGTGCTCTTATTAATAAAGCTGCATTTTGCCATTTTTCTTCATGATAAATGCATAGGGACATCTATATAGATATTATGATTAAATAAGTTGCGCGCAATATCGTTCTAATCGAGCTGCATTAAGTGTGTGTTCTCGAGGGATGAGCGTCCCCGAGGCAGAGTCTCTCTTAGCCGGGTGTAGTTTCAATCTCTCCCCCTTAGATTGGGACATTCGCGCAACTTAAAGAAGAGACACCAACCACACAGAGAAATGCCAGTTTCTGAGGTTATAGTTATTAACATGAGCTGCTTCTGTATTATTTGAACTTTAATAAAGCTATAACGCATTAAATTTTTCTGCATTTAACACTAGAACTACCACGGCGGTCATTTAAACCGTTTTTAAGTTTTTTGTTGAAATAAACCCCATATAACCATAGGACCATGACTTTTCTTAAATGTGTGTATATTTTATTCTAACATTATTTTATTCAAATTTCAAAACAAAAAAAAAAAGAGTTCTGAGTGTTTCTACCTTGAATGGCCATAACGGTCATTTTGACCGCACGCATTTCAGCATTTGCTACGTAAAGGAACAAAGGGCACTCTTCACCACAGAGGTGCTGAGAAGTGATAATGCAACGCTCACAGTCTATCAGTGCAAAAGAAGGAAAGCACTGTCCACACAGCTGTTGCCATCACAAGTGGCTAAAAGGCTAAACCAGAGACAGTCACATACTACAACAGAACCAAGTTTGGAGTAGATGAGATCGAATGGCAAGGAAATACTCTGTGAAAGCACCACATGTAGATGTCCAGTGGCTGTGTTTTATAATATCCTTGACCTGGCTGGGATTTTAAATGCTTCCATCATGTTCAAGAAATGCACAAATGAGAGAATGTCACAGAGGAACTTCATAATGCAACATATGAACTTTGCTACGGCCATATGAGAGCAACAGCCACACAGCTGATGGTGCGAGGACCCATAGGAGCAGCTGATGATGGAGAGGGGAAGGCAGTGCCAAGTGTGGATAAACTGCACGAAAAACAAAACTAAGGACACTTGTGACAAATGTCAAAAGGTATTGTGTGGGAGCTGCACATAGAAGGTAGAGAGTCCATGTTGACTTTGAGTAATCGATGCACAAGCGTTAGTGAATGATGTGCGGGGTTTGCCCCAAAACAACCAGATGCCTTGTTCAAGTGAGCCCACTTTTAGGAGAATTCGTTCATAATTATTTTACAGCATAATATTTTCATTATAGTTTTACAGCATGATATTTTTGCTCACTGTAAAACAAATATTGCTTTCTAAATCAGTTCGTTTTCCCACAGTTTAGCGAATGTTCTTTTTTGTTTATTAACCGTTTTGGCTATTTTGGGTTAGGCCTATATGTGTTTCATACATGTCTAAGGTTTTTACTATGCATTGAAATACACATTGGTGATGTTTTTATAAGCTATTGTATTGATTTGTTTTTATTTTACAAAGAAAATAATAGAATATAAATAATAAAATTTGTATATGTAATAAGCTACAGTAGCAAGTTCTGTGATTGTTGATGAACTAATACATTTTCACATTCATTAGAATTTAAATTTCGTGTCCTGGTGTTTATTATTAATATAAAGGATTCATTTATTCATGGATTTTGATTCCAGTGGTGGCTGCATAGGATTGTTTCCGATTCGTGTTGTGCAAACATTTCCAATAAATCCAGAGCATTTTAAAGTCCAAAAGTCAACATGTTTTGAAAAAGATAGATGTAATAATTTCCAAAATTCACAACATGTTTTTATCTAACAAAATATTCTGCCCCAAGGGCATTTAGACTTTCAGAAACATTTTCACTGTGGAGGAAAAAACTTGCTGGACACGAGCGAGGCAGTCTAGCAGCTATTATATATTACAAAAAAGATTGTATTATGTAGGCCTATCTGTGTTCGCTTGGTGCTCCTTTTATTCAAATTGAGGATTTTGTTAGAGGATTTTTAAATTTTTTGGGTGATGACGTCATAAAACATGACAGACATTAGAAGCTTCATTCTAAAACCTCAATAGAAGTTTCAAATGTAAATATTATATGAAAAAAATTACATTTGGTACAGTCTACTATGAACGTTCAGAATGACTGCTATGGTCATTCTAGTAGTTATAGAATTCTGTTAGTTCTAGTGTTAAGATGTAATGCCGGGATGTTTCCTTTTAAAGAGCTCCGCCTCTGATTATTTCAAAACGGTACATGCTTCTGAATGTACTTTTTTTTATTTAATTTTTATTCCCTAATAATTTGGGATCTACATAAAATAAACTGAAAGTTTAGAGTGCATCTGGACTGATCTGTGTAATTCTTCCTCCATCAGTTGTGAACTGTTGCTCTCACGTGTCATCATTAGTTTATTGTGATTTCTTGTTATGTTAAATGAGATCAAACGACTATTCAACAACGAGCATTTTTCTCGTCAATTTTGTATTTGACGATGTCGACTAAATGTTTCAGCCCTAATGCAAATGATAATATGCTTTTAAACTCACCTGCTTTAGTTGCTTGAATAAATCCGTGTGTCTGTCTTTCATGTGCTTTATTAAGTTTGATGTGTTTCCTCCTTTCGTCAGAAAATTGTGAAAGCAGCATTTACAAATAGGTTTTTGCTTATCTATGATGTGTCCCTATCCTATGAATTTTCAAACCTGGCTTTTTTCACTTTTCTTTTTGACAAGATTCAGTTGAGACTCTGCAGCAGCAGCTTTACTTGTAGTCATCTTTTGCTTGTGAGCGTTCCACAGTTCCCGACTCTGCATGGGTACTGAGTGCATCAGAGTGCGTAAATAATTTTTTGTTTGAGTACCGACTTGGTACCGGAGTACCGATGTTTTTGACAACACTACTGTACATAACATACTGTATTTTTGTCCTTTATATAACGGATTTGTTTTAGATTTGCACTACGTATGTATGTATATGTATGTATGAATGAAGGTGTGTGACTGTGTATGTTAGTATATGTATAATTATATAGATATTTTTTATTATCTATGTCTTGCTGCTGTTTTTGCATTGTTTTTTTGTATTGTTGTGCACTGGAAGCTCCTGTCACCAAGACAAATTCCTTGTATGTGTAAGCATACTTTGCAATAAAGCTGATTCTGATTGATGGATCATACAGATGTTTTGGAGATCAAAGTCTACAAGTTTGAGCATTTTGGATGGTTTTCTCCTCGTTATGAAAGTACTGCTTACAAATTTCACATCCGTAAAACAAAGAATTGTCATACTCGTAATGACAGTTTTCCCCCATTTATGTGAAAACAACATTTAATAAAAACTAAATAGGACATGTTCTTAGGAGTGCCAACCCTCCTAAATTATGTGGCTAGTATTCTTTTTCTAATTGTGATTTTTAATTCACATAGTTTTGCAAAGTGTGCTGTCTTCAAAAAACGTATATATTTTAGTGACGTTTGTATTGCAAGTTCATTTCCTGATCTAAAGTGGAAGAAAACTTATTTAAACTGAAAATCTTCTGATGTCTGGATTCTATCTTCAGGTTTTCCCTGCAAATGTCACTTCTGTAATGCTGGAATTGCAGCACCTACAGAAGACATTTGTGCTGCTTTGGAGATGTTCTGAGCCTATAGCAGAAAACACACCAGTTGCTGTGTCGTTGGACGCTTAGTCACATGGCAAGAAAGACAAACCACAGTTGCTGCACCTAGATGGCACATCTTTGCTGCTTAGGAGAAGAATTAAGCCACTAGTAGTAGCATCATAGTTGTGGTGTCACAAATCTTTGACACGCTGTCCGAATAGAGAATAAAAATGTGATTCTATTCTCATACAGCAGAAAATAGAACAGCAGAAAGGAGCCCGACACTCACAACTGTAAGTGGACACATAAGCCCCCTTGTGTCTACTGGAACTGAACACAGCCAACCCTCTGTGAGCGGTCGTGCATTGAGATTGTTTTGGGAATTGTTTTGTGTACATGTTTGCACCCCAAGTACAAACTGCTGCAAGACAACTGGCTCCACTTTTGCTAGAAGTTTATACGGAATCATTACAGAATGGTAAGCTTCCACCAACCATGATGCATGCCCGGATCTGAGTCTGATTCTTAAAAAGGGTAAAGATCCAAGTGAGAGTAAGAGTTACCATCCAATTTCACTGATCCAGGTAGACGTTAAAATATTGTCAAACATGTTGGCTAACCGATTAAGTGAAGTTATGACATCTCTTATACGTACATATAGATCAGGTGGGGTTTATTCAGAGCAGTAACTCTTCTGGTAACATGAGGTGTTTCATTAATGTCATGTGGGCAGTGGCGAATGATAAGACTCTGGTCGCTGCCATCCCATTTGACTCCGAAAAGGCATTTGATATGGTAGAATAGGATTCTTTTTTTTTTTCTCTCTCTCTCTCTCTCTCTCCTTTTCTCCCCAATTTGGTATGCCTAGTTCCCAATGTGCTTTAGGTCCTCATGGTGGCGGAGTGGCTCGTTTCAATCTGGGTGGCAGAGGATGAATTTCAGCTGCCTCCGTGTCTCAGAGAGTCAGTCCATGCGTTTTACCACGTGGCTTGTTGAGTTGCGTTATCGCGGAGATGTAGTGTGTGTGGATACTCACCACAAACCCCACCGCGAGAACCACATTATAGCAACCATGAGGAGGTTAACCCAACATGCCTCTACCCATCCTAGCAATCGGGCCATTTGGTTGCTTAGGTTGGAGTCACTCAGCACGCCATGGATTCGAACTTGCAACTCAACGTGTGGTAGTCAAGTCAGTGTCTTGCTGAGTTACCCAGGCAATGCTGGTAAATCCACAGGATTATCTTTTTAAGATTTTGGAAATGTACGGGTTCGGGAATACTTTTTTGCGTGGATTAAATTACTTTATAGACTTCCTGTAGTGGCGGTTCAAACGTGGATTAATTTCAGATTATTTTACTGTGGATAGGGTCACCCGGCAGGGTTGACCTCTTTCCCCCTTTTTGTTCTGTCTTGCCCTGGAACCATTAGCAACCACAATAAGAGAGGATGATGAGGGGTGGTGGCAGGAGGTGTGGCACATAAGCTTTTGCTTAACGCAGATGATATTTTACTATTCATCTCTGACCCTACTAGATCTATGCCTTGCCTCAACAGAATTATTAATTCCTTTTCTAAGTTCTCAGGATACAGAGTAAATTGGTCTATATTCAAAGCTTTGGCTCTGACAGCATATTGCCCTGTATCAGCTTTTCAACAGGTGCCTTCCAGTGGACAAAGCAGGGCATTAAGTATTTGGGCATTTTATTTTCAGCAAATTTGAGTGATTTAGTTTTGTCCATTTATTAAAAAGGTGTTCAAGTGATGTGGACAGGTGGGCGTCACATCATTTATCTATGACTGGGAAGGTTAATGTTATAAAAATGAATTGTATTCCAAAATTCAACTACCTACTACATTCTCTCCACTTTGAAGTCCTCCTCTTTTATTTTAAACAATTTGATAGAATAGCTAAAGATTCTGCCTAGTTTTTATTTGACTCCCTCTAGATTGTGTAAGCTTGGCCTTAAATACACATCTACTTGCTGGCGATGCCAGTTGGAGGATGGGGGCATAGCCCATGTATTTTGTATTCTTTACTAAGATTCAAGAGTTTTGGTTGGGTGTTCAGAATTTTATCTGTGAGTTCTTGAGCACTCAGATTTTTTTTGAAAAAACTGTCCTTACCAGCATGATCATCAGCAGGCAGGTAATTCTTAGGGGATTGAAGTCGCTGGTGCGCCCAAATTTCATGAGTGTTGCACAGAGTTTGGCAGAGTGGTGGCTTTTGAAGAGATGTCACATAAATGGCTGGGTAGTTTGGGTGCTTTTGGTAAGAAGTTGGGAACTTATTTGGTCTTCCTAGAAGGTTGCCAGTGAGGAGGAGTGGAGAGGGACAATTATGATTAAAATTAATATGTGGAACCCTTTTCTTTATGTAGATTTAATTTTATACGCTTTTGTTATATCAAGTATTTTCTGTCTGTTTGTTATTCAGTGTTCGACTACTGGGATGTAAACTCACCTAAAGGATTATTAGGAACACCTGTTCAATTTCTCATTAATGCAATTATCCCAATCACATGGCAGTTGCTTCAATGCATTTAGGGGTGTGGTCCTGGTCAAGACAATCTCCTGAACTCCAAACTGAATGTCAGAATGGGAAAGAAAGGTGATTTAAGCAATTTTGAGCGTGGCATGGTTGTTGGTGCCAGACGGGCCGGTCTGAGTATTTCACAATCTGCTCAGTTACTGGGATTTTCACGCACAACCATTTCTAGGGTTTACAAAGAATGGTGTGAAAAGGGAAAAACTTCCAGTATGCGGCAGTCCTGTGGGCGAGTTGATGCTAGAGGTCAGAGGAGAATGGGCCGACTGATTCAAGCTGATAGAAGAGCAACTTTGCCTGAAATAACCACTCGTTACAACCGAGGTATGCAGCAAAGCATTTGTGAAGCCACAACACACACAACCTTGAGGCGGATGGGCTACAACAGCAGAAGACCCCACCGGGTACCACTCATCTCCACTGCAAATTGTAGCGTCTTTTTCCTATTCGTAAGAGCTCACCAAAATTGGACAGTTGAAGACTGGAAAAATGTTGTCTGGTCTGATGAGTCTCGATTTCTGTTTAGACATTCAGATGGTAGAGTCAGAATTTGGCGTAAACGGACCACTGTGTTACCACTGTGCAGGTGGTGGCGGTGTAATGGTGTGGGGGATGTTTTCTTGGCACACTGTAGGCCCTTTAGTGCCAATTGGGCATCGTTTAAATGCCACAGGCTACCTGAGCATTGTTTCTGACCATGTCCATCCCTTTATGGCCACCATGTACCCATCCTCTGATGGCTACTTCCAGCAGGATAATGCACCATGTCACAAAGCTCGAATCATTTCAAATTGGTTTCTTGAACATGACAATGAGTTCACTGTACTAAAATGGCCCCCACAGTCACCAGATCTCAACCCAATAGAGCATCTTTGGGATGTGGTGGAACGGGAGCTTCGTGCCCTGGATGTGCATCCCACAAATCTCCATCAACTGCAAGATGCTATCCTATCAATATCTAAAGAATGCTTTCAGCACCTTGTTGAATCAATGCCACGTAGAATTAAGGCAGTTCTGAAGGCGAAAGGGGATCAAACACAGTATTAGTATGGTGTTCCTAATAATCCTTTGGGTGAGTGTATATTGGGTGATGGGGGCACATACTTGATCAAAGTTGATTCCATGTATTCTTCTGCTGTTTGTTTAAAAAGGAGTATGGAATCAATAAAAATTATTAATGACAAAGATTGTGTTGCTTTCATGGTCATTATGGTTGAAAGACATTACACAAACAACACATAGTTTAATGGAAAAATTAAGGCTTTTTTCTTCATAGTTTTACATTTGTATTCGTCTTTTAATGGGAATTTATAGAGTGAAGATGTTGCAATTGGGACAGCCGATACCCTGATCAGTGCCCTGGCTACTGAACTAGGGAGCTGATTGCAATGCACCTCCTGTGTCTATCATTGAATAAGCATATTAAAGGATTAGTTGACCCTAAAATTAAAATTCTCAAAAACCCCAATGCCATTCAAGATGTGTATGACTTTCTTTTTTTTTAATGAACACAATCAAAGATTTTTAGAAGATCTCCGTTCTGTTGGCCCATACAATGAAAGTCAACAAGGTCCAAAACTTTGAAGTTTAAAAAGCATATAAAGGCAGCATACAGTAAAAGTATTCTTCAGAAGTGTTATGATAAATTTGGGTGAGAAACAGGTAAATATTTAAGTCCTTTTTTACTATAAATCTTCACTTTCAAACAGCTTTCCCAAGAGTTCTAATTTTGTTTTTGCCGATTTGTATTCTTGGTGCATATCGCCACCTAATGGGCAGAGAGGAGAATTTATAGTAAAAAAGGACTTAAAATATGTATATATTTTTCCTACCTACACCTATCATATCACTTATAACGACATGGATTTAATCACTGAAGTCGTATGTAGGACTGCACAATTAATCGAAACTAATCGCAATTACGATTATGGCTGCCACGATTATGTAATCGTGAAAACTAACGATTACAGCGTTCAATTAAAGTCTGCTCCTATTGCATCAATAGTTTATATTTACAATGTGTTTTTGCAGCGGTTGAGTATTCTAACCAATCACTAACATGTCAGTTGAGCAATGAAATGGCAATGGCCAATCAGAGCCGCTTAGATTAGTCCTCCGTCCTGTCAGTAAAGACAACTGATCCTAATGCGCAAGCTTTAACCCGTCTTAATGCCCAGATGCTTGCTTTATGTTCTAGCTCTGTTCACGTGGCACATGAAAAATTAATAATGGAAGAAACATCACCTGACACTTAAAGAATCTGTAGAACAAGGGCAAAAAGAATACGTTCAGATTTGTTTGCATATTGCACCGCTCGCTTTGAACATGGGTGTTAAATACACAGAAAATTAGCAACACGAAAAACTGAAGCGATCCCGTCCTTCAAGGCACAGACGCAGTGTAAATAATTGTTTTATTATGCTGATTAGACAGCTTTGTTTTTAATGAGAGCATTCGCAATAGTGCAGAACATTGTGCGGAGTGTCACTGGACTTAAAGGCTTACTTAATGCAGTAACTTGGTCAATTTAAATCAGCTGTTAATAAGTTTGAAAATTGAATATGCCGTATTATTTACTGTATGTGGACTAATAATTTATGCAGTAATTTAGCAATACTTTAATTTATTCTATACCATAGATATCCATTTAAAATATTTATTTATTTGCCTTACCTTAACAAACATTATTACATTATAAATTATAATGCTTAAAAGATGCTTAAAAGAAACTGTATCCACCATTGAAATCTGCTACTCTAAAGAACCACACGGGATATAAAAAGAGACATTTTTCAATGAAACTTGAGTGTGTGGATCTCATCTTTGGAAACATTGCACGGAACACTGAGTCAAAGCAAACTTTACTCGCATAATGTGTATTGACTAACATGTAAAATAAATATTTGTACAAGTTCTCAAATTCAGATCTACAAGCTCTGGAGTTTTGAACAGACAGTGTTACACTGGTCTGTAAATGCTGTGACTTGAAACAGAATAAATTTTTTTCCCACACCTAGTGTTTTCTCTCTAAATAATGGGAGATATAACAATGACTGAAGTAAATGACACCTGCAGATGTTCACATGGTGCACCAAATAGTTTTAAAATGTGCTATTCCTGAATGTACTTTTTTTTTCCCCTCAGGTTATGTGTGAAGAAGTCAACACAAGAACGATTTGCTCTTAAGATCTTGATTGACAGACCGAAAGCTCGCAATGAGGTAGCATGCTTCGTATGGATGATTTTGTTTCTTTTATTTGGAGTACATGCATTTCAACTTGCTACCATTTGGTGTCGGGGCTTGATTATAACAGCATTCTTTATCTGGCGTGTCTTTATGTCTCTGAAAATAATTGTCAATCGTTTGAATATTTAGAATTTTAGACTGTACAGAACATCTCTTAGTGCAGCTTTAAATGATCTACTTTGATTTTTATTTGTAGGTGAGACTTCATATGATGTGTGCCTCTCACCCACACATTGTTAAAATAATGGAGGTGTACGCAAACAGTGTACAGTTTCCACATGAATCCAGTCCAAGGTAGAAAGCCCAACTTGTGCTCCCAGCACAGTTTTGCCTATATGTGAATATCCAAAGTTCCCTAACAAAATAAGCATATTCTACTATTCTGTACTTCTATTTAATGTCTAAGGGCAAGGCTATTGATTGTCATGGAGATGATGGAAGGTGGCGAGCTGTTCCACAGAATCAGCCAGCACAAGCACTTTACAGAGAAGATGGCCAGTCAGGTCACAAAACAGGTACAGTATTTACAGTTCATAACCATTACTGCTGTATCATAGATTAGCATTAATCCTTCTCTATAGGACTAGTTACATGACATTCAACAAAGACACGACTTACTGACTCTGAATTCAAAATTGTGTTGCAATGGGCACCTGTAATTTCCTTATTTCATGGAAACATTGCTTTTTAGCACTAACTTTAGCTCTGTACTAATTTCGTCAAACTCATTGAAAAATACAGTGGTTATTGAACCTTGCAGGCACACCATCGTTTTTTTTTTGTTGGCACCATCGTGTGAAGAAAGTGAGTTAATATGATTAACATTGTTAATATTATTATTTGTATTTTACATTTTGATTTGTTGAAGGCGATCTAAAAATGCAAAATTAATGGCAACATTTTAACTGACCTGTTTCAGTGACATCACTTTTTCTCCGTTGCTGCCATATTTGAGACCAACAGCGGGAGAAAACAATGGCGATGAATGGAAAACACCTGTAACACAATATCAAGAAAAACCTAAAAAAACGCCTTTGATCAATGCCAAGTCCAAGGAAACGTAGAAACATGTCTAAGGTCAGCACAGATATGGCCAAATTTGACTTTCACGGACGTATTGTATCCATGATTTGTATTTTATGTAATGTAATTTATCCACGATTTACCGCTGTACGCCGGCGAGTCTGATGTGTGACAAGCGAGTACACATGCCTTACTGGTACATTACCATGAACATCTCTCATTCAGAAGTTATAAATGGCTGTATTGTTTTCTGCTCTGATTTTGTCACAATATTACAAAACGTCTGTCATGATTCCCTCTGTATGAATGTAAGAGGTGCTTTTAACTCATGAAGAATACACAGAAAGCAACCAAGGAGTATTAGTGCATAAGACTAATATGTAGGTCTGCCCCCTAATTGTCAGCCAAATGTTAGTCAATGAGAAGATTCTTGGTCGACCAATTTTGATTGGTCAGTTGGTCGCAAAAAAAAAAAACTCCACAGGAAACCGACGAACCGCTGGTTGGACGCTAGGTAGTACTGTGGGGTAAATTTAAAACAGGGTTAGGGTTAAGCCTGTACAATAAAGCAAAATCAAAAGTTTGATTTCAAACTTTGAACTTTTATTTTAAATTTATTTGAACGAAAATTTCAAATGAAACTGGAAAAAAATTAAGTGCAATTAAAATTGTGTGTTCAACTATTTGAAAGATGGCTATACAACAGTTATAAAGGGCAACATGTCTGGCAAAGAACCTACTTCATCTGTGCATTCTCTACCGGTCAGGTATTTCATTGTCCAGGAAAATCGTTGTGTGCGAATATATTAGTTCACGAGATCCATCTAAACATGAACGTTTTAAAATAACTTGTTACATATGAAGACATAAAAACAATTATAAATGTAAAAATAATATTTATGATGATAATAAACACTGAAATATAAATCATGGTTCGAGGTGAACGTGTTTTTGTATTATTTTTAATCACAGATGGTCACAATTATCTGCTCTGTGGAAATAAAGCAAACTGTACTCAAGACTCGTAGACAATACTTTTCTTGCAAAAAATTATTCAGAAGACAGAAACAAGGAGTGAGAACCTTTTATATGCGGTGTGTTCCATGAGACTGCACGCCTCCGTACTTACAGTGCAGCATACTTTCGCATAGACTGCTTTTCTTTCATCTATTCTTAATAATATAATAAAGTGTTTAAAGTGTGTGTCTACAGGCAAATTATTTGTAATATTAATTTGATAATAATATTATTAATAATAATTTGACATTAATTGGAAAATTAGCCAAATATCATCTTGACATGGTCAAAGGCATCAGCTATTGGCTATCACTCTGACCATCGTCAATCCCCGAGATCAGCATCCGTTAGCACAACTCTAATGTGCATTTCTCCCTATTAATGAACAAAATGCTCAGACAGTCTCCTTGCTGGTTTTTCTGACACATTCATAATCATTACCCTACTGTCGGTGTGGCTGTGGCTAAAATGTATATTTTAAAGGCTCAATATTACGGTTTAGAATTTTTCTGTAATGTGTTAACAATGTTACTTATAACATTCTTTCTCAGACCTGGAACTCAAACAGTTTTCTGATGCCCCCCAAAATATATGTAATATATTGTTTATTAATTTTCCAGTATGTTTTTCACAAACTAGTTAGCAACTTACCGTGAAGACAACTCTTAACTCCGCACTGTCTGCAGCTCCACTTTTTAAACAAGTCAGAGTGCGCTATGCTGGACAAACTACATTATGACATAAATTCTAAATCACCTCAAGCATTGTTTTCTGCGTTATATGTTCTGAAATATAAGTTTTTGCCGATACCGATATATCTGTGAAAGGCTAATACCTATAAATCAGTCGGGCACAGCTATACAAGTCAATATGCAGTTCTACATACACTGATCAGCCACAACATTAAAACCACCTGCCTAATATCAGGTAGGTCCCCCTCGTGCTGCCAGAACTGCTCTGGCCCATCGTGGCATGGACTCCACAAGACCTCTGAAGGTGTCCTGTGGTATCTGGCACCAAGATATTTGCAGCAGATCCTTTAAATCCTTTAAGTTGTGAGGTGGGGCCTCCATAGATCAGACTTGTTGGTCCAGCATATCCCATAGATCCTCAATCGATTGAAATCTGGGGAATTCGCAGACAAAGTCAACACCATGAACATTGTCATGATCCTCAATCCCTTCTTGAAAATTCTTTGCTGTGTGGCAGGGCGCATTATCCTGTTGATAGGGGCCACTGCCTTCAGGGAATACCGTTGCCATGAAGGGGTGTACCTGCACTGCAACAATCTTTAGGTTGGTGGTATGTGTCTAAGTAACATCTATATAAATGCAAGGACCCAAGGTTTTCCAGCAGAACATTGCCCATCCGTACACCGCCTCCGCCGGCTTGCCTTCTTCCCATAGTGCATCCTGCTGCCATCTCTTCCTCTGGTAAATGACGCACATGCACCCGGCCATCCACCTAACCTAAAAGAACATGATTCATCAGACCAGGCCACCTAATTCCATTGCTCCATGGTCCAGTTCTGATGCTTTGATGCAGTGGACTGGGGTCAGCAGGGGTACTCTGACCAGTCTGCAGCTACGCAGCCCCATGGGCAGCAATCTGTGATGCACTGTGTGTTCTGACTCCTTTCTATTATGGCCTTCACATAAATGAGCCTTGGGCACCCATGACCCTGTCTCCAGTTCACTGGTTGTCATTGCTTTGACCACTTTTGTTAGGTAATAACCACTGCATACCAGGAACATCCCACAATCACAATTTGGCATTTGTCAAAGTCGTTCAGATCCTTACGCTTGTCCATTTTTCCTCCTTCCAACACATGAAATTCAATATCTGACTTTTCACTTGCTGCCTAATATATCCCACCCCTTGACAGGTGCCATTGTAACGAGATAATAAACGTTAATCACTTCACCTGTCAGTGGTTTTAATGTGGCTGATCAGTGTATTTAATCAGTGTATCAGTGGATCAGTGTATATACTAATGCCGCCCACACACTATATGACTTTCAAAGTTGGCGGATTGCTTTTCACACTACACAACTGTCTGTCTATAATGGGGTATCTTGAAGTTGCTGTGGTTTGCACATTACACGAGGGATCGGCAACAGCGGGTCACACATTACAAAAAAATTCAGTAGGAAGGATCCCAGATAACTCTTCTCTGGTCTCAAAACTATGTTTCACAACAAAACACACGCAAGAAGTGGTACAGGAAATTATGCAAGATCACACGTGAGACAGGAGTTCTTTCCTCTAAAAATTGTGGTCTGCAAGAAACTTGCGATCCAAGATGTGTGTGTACTGATTTGCAATATATTAAGATAAAAGAAAAAGTATGTTGCAATAAAACAATATTGAGGAGAGAATGGTTGAGGAATCACGGGCAGCAAGGATTGTCTGTTCTGCAGAGAGAGTTGGATGTTAATAAATAATTTAGCAATGAACGCAGGTAGATGTCTCCTGGAGTTGTGGCTCAAAAAGGACATATTTGTGCTTTTTTGTTTCAAATAATTGAAAAGCTTATGTATAGGCATATTTATTCTGATAGAAACTGTATTATTGTGCTTACCATACAAATAAACTCCCCTCACTTTCAACTGCTTTTATTATCAGCAAAATTAAGATGTGTAAATATTTGTATGAACATAAAAAGATTTAACAACTAAGACATAAACTGAACATGTTTCACAGACATGTGACGGACAGAAATTGAATAATGTATCCCTGAACAAAGGGGGGGTCAAAATCAAAAGTAACAGTCAGTATCTGGTGTGGTCACCAGCTGCATTATGTACTCCAGTGCATCTCATCCTCATGGACTGCACCAGATTTATCAGTTCTTGCTGTGAGATGTTACCCCACTCTTCCATCAAGACACTTGCAAGTTCCCGGACATTTCTGGGGGAATTGGCCCTAGCCCTCACCCTCCGATCCAACAGGTCCCAGACGTGCCCAATGGGATTGAGATCCAGGCTCTTCACTGGCCTTGGCAGAACATTCCTGTAATTTTCTGTAGGGAATCACACACAGAACGAGCAGTATGGCTGGTGGCATTGTCATGCTGGAGGGTCATGTCAGGATGAGCCTGCAGGAAGGGTACCACATGAGGGAGGAGGATGTCTTCCCGGTAACACACAATGTTGAGATTGCCTGCAATGACAACATGCGAAGTCCGATGATGCTGTGACACACCACCCCAGACCCTCCACCTCCAAATCGATAAACACGAGTCCGACCAGCACCCCTGGTGAGACAAAACTGTGACTCATCAGTGAAGAGCACTTTTTGTAAGTCCTGTCTGGTTCAGTGAAGGTGGGTTTGTGCCCATAAGTGACGTTTTTGCCAGTGATGTCTGGTAAGGACCTGCCTTACAATAGGCCTACAAGCCCACAGTCCAGCCTCTCTCAGCCTATTGAGACAGTCGGAGCACTGATGGAGGGATTGTGCGTTCCTGGTGTAATTCTGACAGTTGTTGTTGCCATCCTGTACCTGTTCTGCAGGTGTGATGTTTGTATGTACAGATCCTGTGCAGGTGTTGTTTCACGTGGTCTGCCACTGTGAGTACGATCAGCTGTCCTTCCTGTCTCCCTGTAGTGCTGTCTTAGGTGTCTCACAGTACGGACATAGTAATTTATTGCCCTGGCCACATCTGCAGTCCTCATGCCTCTATGCAGCATGCCTATGGCATGTTCATGCAGATGAGCAGGGACCCTGGACATCTTTCTTTTGGGGATTTTCAGAGTCAGTAGAAAGGTCACTTTATTGTCCTAAGTTTTTATAACTGACCTTAATTGCCTATCGTTAATAAGCTGTTGGTGTCTTAACGACCGTTCCACTGGTACATGTTCATTAATTGTTTATGGTTCATAGAACAAGCATGTTAAACTGTTTAAACACTTTACAATAAAGATCTGTAAAGTTATTTGGATTTTTACAAAATTATCTTTATAATACAATGTCCTGAAAAGGGGAAGTTTCTTTTTTTGCTGAGTTTAGATGCTTGAAAAGACTGGCTTCATGGAGCTGCTACACATAAAAACACATTTCACACTGCAGGACTTGGAGTTGCAGGTAGGTTTATATATTTAACCTGCTAAATATTTTTCGGGCATCTGTGATGCATCAGCGCATCTTTCAGATCGTGTCTTTTAAAATTCACACATAGCGATCGTCGCTTACGGGAGCGAACACCGATTTGCATCTGATTTTGGCATTTTGTCGGCGATCTCCATTAACTATCTGCGAGTGGAAAATCAGGGCTAAAATAGTGTAGTGTAAACTCGGTATAAAGTTAGTCAATAAATAATACGGCATAAGATTATAAAGAGCAGGCTTTATTCATTGTTGTCATTTTCACTAATATGCCTCGTTTGCTTTCTTTGTAAGCAGCCCTTACACTCATACAGATGGGATCATCACAGACATTTTGTAATATTGTGTCGAAAACAGAGCAGAAAACAGCACAAAGACATTTGTAACTTCTGAATAAGAGATGTTTATATAGTGATATACCGGTAGGCATGTCACACATTATAATTGCATAATTACGGTGGTCAATCATTGAAATAATGTATTATAATGTCTGTGAAAATTTAATTAGGCAATATTTGCACTGACTTGAGACCTGTGTACACCTTTTCTGGGACTTGGCATGGATCAAAAGTTATTTTTTATGTTTTTCTTGATATCGCTATACAGATGTTTTTCCATTCACCGCCATTACTTTCTCCTGCTGATGGTCACAAATATGTCGGCTGCCGAATGTTGCTCATCTTTATTGTTTGTAATAAATACACATTTGACCATATAAAATAACATTTGATATTGCTGAAGTGACTTTCATCATTCAAAACAACTGCATACATTATTTCAGCATTGCATGGTTTTTATTTACATTTCTTCAATTTTATGCTGTGGCTGGGACTGACTATGTAGTAATATTATTGTTTGTCATTTGGTTTTATACTGTATATCATTTATACAGTTAATCTTACCTTTGTCACCATGATTGTGTTTTAAAAGGTAAAACCATAAGTGATACAGTCGCATAGTGTGGCAGCGTTCATGATTATGATTAAATACATTAATACGGAACAATAGCGTGATGCTAGAACACTTCTATTTTTCAAAGGATCCATATGAAAATCGAAAAGTCCAAATCTCCTTCAGTCTTTTGAAGAGTCACAACCCCCCCACATTACCTTTGTCTGTGTTTGCATGGGGGATGGGGTAAATAAAAGCACACCTTTAACGGCCACCTCGAGCATAGGATTGTGTCATCAGAGAACTCAGATAATTATTTTATCTTAACTTGAATTAAAATGTCAAATGTACCCAACAGACAATGTGACATGCCTTTTTTGCATATATACACAAAAAATTCAATATGATTAAAATATTACACCATATTACTGTAGAAACACCATGGTTAATTGCTTCAAATCTATGTTTCTGTCAAAACAACATGTTTTCAACAATATAACTATAGTAAAACAAAATTTATATTCATTTGTCACTATTGAAGGAAATATTAAGAGTGTAGACCAGAAACAGAATGGGAAAATGTAATGGGACACTCTGAATGGCGTTTATTTTACAATATTTCATTTGATGTTTCCATGAAAAATTATTCTGCTCGCTTTTTCTTAAATTTGTATTGCCAGGAAAATATAACATATGATACAATGATAAATATATACATTAATTCACACTTGATAATCCTGTTTAAAAATAGAAACTATGGGCTAGACTTCGGGACATTAAAAGAAAGCACAGGTTTCGTTTTGGAAGTTACAGTTGTTTGAATATGCAGCTCGCATCTTTGAGGCATTCAGCTCTGGCTTTTTGAAATTCTATGTTTATAGTGCCCCTTAGCGGTTTAGAGCTGCTAATGACTCATTCATGCGGTGATTGCGGTGGTAGAAAGCTTATTTTCATTGGATACCAACTGTAGGGCTTGCGAGATGACTAGTCATCCAGAAAAGTAGTCGACCAGTCGGCAGGTCAATGTTTATCTTATGTAAATGAATCATGATACACTGATTTATCAACGACCTGTTCCTCTGGCACAGAATGTCTTGAATCTGTGCGTGGCATCATGATATCAGGAGATTACCAAGGTGTTTGGTGTGCAAGTGGTGTATCCATCGAAGGTCATGCGTAGGGATGTAACGGAATGGAATTTTCACTGTATGATAACTGTCATTAAAAATACCACAGTATTAAGGTATCATGGTATTAAGGTGCACTGCAAATTTTATTAGCAGTATGATATTTAGTTGAAGCTAAATTTAGACTAAAATGATGAGTACCCCACAGCTATAACATTTTATGCCATACTGTCAAACACAAAATCATTTTTGAATGATTGTTTTATGATTTTTTGAACAAAAAACGAATAATTTATGCTACACTATCACTGCCCATTTCTTGTTTGCCTTAAGCAGTTTGTAACCCCTATTCAGTACTTTACTAATAAAACATATTATTGGTAGAGATGCACAGATACTAATCTGTAGTACTCATATCGGGCCGATACTTTGAGGCAAGAACTCATACTTGGGATCAGTGTTATCATAATGACATGGATGCACATGCTGTGAATGATGCTTTTAATGCTGTGTTACATTCATGTCGGATGTGGGATATTCCTAAATGATATCTCCGATCTCTGACCATTAAGACATTCCATTGCCAGATGCTTGGAAGATGATGTGCAACATCAAGAAACAAACATCAGTAAAGTTTCCTTTATCACCAGAACATTTAGAGTGATGGGGGGTGGAGGCATTTTGTTTTCAGAGGGGGCCACACTTTCTGACACAGAGATGGACCAAAACAATTTCTACACCACAATGCAAACCCAGTCAGTATTTATAATCAAAATAGAGTTAATAAAGTTTTATAATACAACATCTCATAACACCAAAACACCATATAACAAAATAGTCCAACCTACAACAATTGCAATAAATTAATAAATTACGTCACTGCTCATTTGCATTTATGTAACATAAGTCTATACACTTAAAAATTCTTTGCCACAACTCTTCAATTCCAAGAACACACTAATCCATATTCCAGAACTAACACCATGAAGTGTCAATAAAAACTGCACTAATTACAATTCCACTATTGTTAGTATTCGTGATGAACCTTACACTTATGAAAGTATTTGCGATATGATGCCCACCTGCTATTAGGCCCATTTGCTCCGCCTGCTGCCAACATGCCTGTTGATGTTGATGATAACAAGTCTTTAAGCCACTTTTTTTATATCCATGCTGCTGCTACTCAGAATCACAGCACAGCCAAAATTAGATTTTAAGACTGCAGTGCATGCTCGCGTGTTACATAAGGTTACTACTTTTGTTGATGATGATGCTTTGGGACTAGCCATTGGCTGTAGTATCTACATAATTAACGAGGTAGGCCTGTGCAAGGTTTGGGGACTATTTGTTTATGCTATTAATTGTAATTTATAAGTAATTTGGGGTTATAATTCTGTTTCAAGTTCCGTTTAGTGTTAAATAATGCAGTTTTATGTTAAATGCCAATGTGTTATTTTTAGTTACCCTTGAATAGATCATTCTTCCTTTTGAGTTAGGTTTGATCCTGTTGTTACAAACTTTATAGACTTGATAAACAATGCTGCAGCACTAGCATTTGTTCTACAGGTGTACGATTATCAAAAGGGAGTATAATTTATAATACTTTGAACACCTGTCTCTACACGCGTTTGTTACATAATCTAATATCATGTTGTGATGACGAGGGGGGCCTGGCCGGGCTGTGAAAATGCACGCCCGTTCTGAATTCTTAATGAGCCGGTAGGGGGATTAAGACAAGCCGGAGGCACCAGATTGATTTAGAGAGAGATGCACATGGCTGCTTTGTGCGTGTCTGTGTATTTAAGTTCAGTTATGCCATTGAAATTACGTTGAATGTTCTGCCGGTTCCTGCCGCCTCCTTGCCCGTCCTGTGAACCCCATTACACATGTAATGTAGGACTAATTTATCGATATTATTTAATGGAATTGAATGTTTATCACTTTTTGTATATAACCCTGGGTGCTGATGTGTTTGTGACGTCATGCACCTGCATCTCTGCGAAATCTCTGCATAGTTGAACATTTCCATAGTAGTTCAATTGCACTTTTCCTAGTAGGAAGTTGGAAAATCAAACTTACCGAGTTGAATGGAATACAGCATGAGACCGGATTGAAAACATCAGAAACATTTTGGTGTTTAAATCATTTAAATCTAGAAAATCAGTTTTCATTTTATTAATCTTTACATATGCAGATCCTCTCATGTGTGTCTCTCTTCTCCACACACACCTATGTGTGTGCGTGAGAGATCCCTTTATCAAGAACTTGTCAGTCATCCATTAATTTTAATGGTTAATTCCAAATGTTTTCTGTCATTTTGACAGATATAAACAGCATGAAAAGAAAGAAAACATTTAAAACTAGCAAATTTCCTTCAAGTGAAAATTATGTATCCGACCCCTTGCTTCACACGCTTGTTTGATGGAGAGCAAGAGCATTTTCTTTTGTATTTATTCATTTAGAAGATGCTTTTATTCAAAGCAACTTACAAAATGAGGAAAGATACAACATGCACCCAAAATTCACCCACTGTTGCACTTGTGTATATGGTTGAGTGACAAAGGGATTTTATTTTATTTGATCAGCGATTCGTCTAAAGAAGACAGTAACGTGAAATGTTCTGCAATACAAAGTTTCAATTGCATTAGAAAAGTATTAGCCAAGACAGAGAATAAAGTGCAACAACATTTAGAAAAAATAAATAAAAATATTCTGAGTGTATGGTCAAGTGCTCACAAAGCATTTTTTTTGAAGACAGTCTACTTCATAGATGGAGTTGGGAAGGCAGTTCCTCCATCGAGGTACAGTGAAGCCGAAAGTCCGGGAAATTATTTGGTGCCTCTGTTTTCTTTTGTCTCACCAAACGATCGTTGTTGTCCTAAACACAGCGACTCCAAAAATCATATGTGTGTAAACAAGAAAGGAGTTATTTTCTCTTTTACTCTTTTACTTAGCCCAACAACAGCCCAATAAACCAGTCAAATTAACGTAGAACTCTGTCAGGCTCAACGCAACAAACCCAGAACATTCAATGACTACTAAGGCCAGAAATCCCAGCCTGTCAATGCCCAGAACACTTCCCATAAAGTAACACATTAAAGCATGAATCGTACGTGTTATCTGGTTTAGGGATGGTTAGGTAAGCTACGCCCTGGTTAAACAGCCCTGAATTGATTTCAAGATATCAAATAGAAATAAAATGGCATATGTATGCAAACACAAAACTACTTGTATCGGTTCTCCGTATCAGCCAATACCTAAAATTAGGTACTTAAATCTGTCTTCAAAAATTGGTATCAGTGAACTCTAATTATTAGTTGTAGTATTAAGCACATTGTAGGCCTACTGTTGTGCTTCATTTAATCAAATAAATGCATGAACAAACAGTCTGCCCATCGTGAAGTTGCATATAAGCGCTTTTATCCATTTGCTGCGTTTGTGAGTTTGACAAAGCACAAACGTACAGTAACGATAGTCTAAATGTAAATTTGTTAAATTTACATTAAATGTAAAATGAGTCATTACAAATCATGTAAAACTATTGTATCTGGTGTTTTTTTTTATGAAAGGTGGTTCGCATTATCATATACACTGTGTTTTGACTTGCATTCATCTCCGTAAATTCCGTGGGATGCTGCTCATAGAGATGGTGCTTCAGGTTTGAAGTATTTCCTGCCTGAGCCGAATTTGTTTTTTTTTTGTGACAAACCTTACAAACTGGGTAACTGAGAAACATTGATGGTGCCTAGTGGGTCTTTAACATGCCCAAAGTATTCCCACATCGCTAACTTCATATACTTCTGTGGGGGAAATATAGGTTTAGGCTCTGACATGTGTGTATTTATCATGTCAAGTTCATATGATGGTTTGTAAATGTAGCCAATTCTGTCCTAATTAAACTGATTTGGATTTTAGAAAATTTTAATAATAATTACAAAAAATTATATTAAAATAATATATTCATGCAATACCGTGAATTAAAATATATCTGTTTTAAAACTGAGGTATCGTAAAACAATGAAACTGCTACATCCCTAGTTATGGGGCTTCCAGCAGGAATATGACCCTAAAGGCCTTAATGGGAATGCTTTTTACAAGTCTGAAACTTGTAAGTATGGTAATTCCATGTAGTGAATGCACCATTAGTAAAAGTGACCCAGTAATCCTGTTGTTCCCTTTTTTCACATAGCATGTATATTATTTCTATAGTTGTGGTCTTTAGGGCTACAGCAATTGTCTGACGTGTGTCTCTCGCTCATCCCTCTTTCTCTCAAACATAAACAGGCATGGAGAAGCCGCATATATCACGTGAAGATTTATGAAATGGAAGCGGATGCGCTAGTTTTTATCTGTAAAAATGCCGGAAAACATTTGGAATAATCCGTAAAAAAATCATGGATGACTGACAAACGTGAAAGCACTCCCTTGCTCACAAGCATGCGCGGGAAAGAGAGAGAAGCCGCATATACTGTACATCATCGATAAGATTGATAAAATGAACAGGGTTCATACGGTCATGGAAATCCTGGAAAAATCATGGAATTTATTGCTGAAAATGTGTAAAACTGTACATTCTCCTTTTCGTAATGTAAACATGACAGAAGTCATATACTGATTGTTATTGAGGTTCCCCCTTGATCTTTCCTCCGGCCGCTTCTGTTAAGTGTGTAATGTCAATGTACCGGTCCGTACTGGTGTCCAGTGATGCTCTGTCGCTCATGAGCACAGTGTGAGTGCTTCTCACAGAACAATTATTTGAAAAATGTCTTTCTTCTAAATTTTGTCTTAATGTATATGTGAGTACTGCAACTGATTTCAGGCCATCTCAGGAGGTGCTTTGGGTTAAAATCCAGTGCTTGGCATTTTACTGTACATGCACAGACCTATTAATGTTTTTTTCCCCACTGTTGTATTTTATGGTGAAAAGTTGCAAAAGCATCAAAGTGGCTGGCAGAATTGGGTAAAAACTTTAGTAATTTAAATTCTATGCAATAAATTAAACCATTTAGAACATTAAAAGGGTCAAGTGTTATAGTGAGCACAAAATAGAGGGCTTCCAATTTGACAGTAAAGGTGCGTACACACTGCCAGCGACTTTGTCGCTGCAAGTCGCCAGTGGCTGGCGGTGAAGTAGCTAGTGTGTGTTCCCACTACTGGTTGCCTAGTAACGTTTATAAATGACATTCACGGATGCCATTCCATTGCTGTTGACAGTGAATCTCTTTTCTTGCCACTAAAAACAAACATTTTGGAGGGAAAAGACTAAATCTAAATGGAATCAGTACATAAAATGCTTTATATCAAAGATGAATGAGAAACAAGGCGTGCTGTTTGCCATAGCGGCTGTTTATCTCCGGCGAAAATGCAAATGCCGGTCTGTCTGGGTCCATAAAATCCCCGCGATCTCAGATACACCTTTCCACGCAGTATTTTTCTTAAAAATGTCCTTGTACGTGGGAAGAGACATATCATAGAGCACTGGGAAATTTCTAACGCCAAGAATTAGCCTTTCATCCATCTTTCCGTTACTGTAGGAGCTGAGAGAGAGAGAGAGAGAAGGGTCACGTGAGCTCTCCCGTCAGCTCTCCCGTCGTCTCTCCTATTGGCTGTCGCTTCCGTTTGTCGCTCCAAAGTTGAACTTTTCTCAACTTTGTCGCGTCGCTGGATACGCCCACATCTAGCGCCAACGGTCGCGACAGCTCGTGTTGCCGGAAGTCGCTGTGCTCGCATTGAAAATGAATGGTATTGAGTGATGACACGATAACAAGTAGAAGTATTTTACCCATGTTATCATCCCGATAGGAGTACTACAGAGTAGTATCAGTGCGTCTATAATAATAACCTAAATAAAATATGAATAACTTCCTTGTGTCATTGCAATGTGTCATCAGTCATTTTTACACATATTTTATTTGGCCCATTTCTCTCCGTTAAACATGACTTGCATGCTGAACAAACAACATGACGTCTTCTCTCGTTCAGTCAGTCAACAGATCATAATTCATGAACAAGATGACTGATACTTTAATTTAGTTTAATTTACTGGTCTGTACATTCAGTTCATTAATGGAGCAGTCTCGTTCTGACATTGTGTTGTATTTTCACCAAAAGTGATAACAAAGTAGATCTTAGTTTCCTATGTTTTGTCATATTTGGCTTGATTTTACCAAGATATAGGACAATAAGGGACAAATAAAACATAAATAGCTATAAAAATGTATTTGACTCATTTTTGCTTGTAATTGATGGCATTTTTACCATGTGATCTTCAGTCATTTTTAGACATTCATAAATTGAGGGTTATGTGCATTATGTGCATACTTATTTCTTATGAGGTTAGAATTGTTTCTAATTAATATACAAAGGAAAGAGATTAACAAATAAAAATTGGTTCTCAAATAAATTCAATGAGATCCTCAAATAAATGTAAGGAATTTCAGAAAAATAAAGGGAATTCACAAATAAAATGAGATTTGCAAATACATTGTTTAACTCAAACTCAACACTGCCCAGTATTTATTTGTGAATCATGCACATTTGTTTGTGGATCGCTTTCTGTGCATTTGTGGATCACAGCACACATTTGCAGATTCTGAAACATTTCTAGCTGCGAGATATTCACACAAATAGGTGGACTCCACCCACAGTCTACTCAAGCTATGTTTTATATATACAGTTGAAGTCAGAAGTTTAATACATCAAAAAGCCAAATACATTTAAACTCAGTTTTTCACAATTTCTGACATTTATTCATAGAAAACATTCCCTGTTTAGGTCAGTTAGGATCACTACTTTATTTTAAGAATTTGAAACGTCAGAATAATAGTAGAGAGAATGATTTATTTCAGCTTTTATTTCTTTCATCACATTCCCAGTGGGTCAGAGGTTTACATACACTTTGTTAGTATTTGGTAGCATTGCCTTTAAATTGTTTAACTTGGGTCAAACCGTTTGGCTAGCCTTCCTCAAGCTTCTCACAATAAGTTGCTGGAATTTTGGCCCAATCCTCCTGACAGAAGGACCGACACTGTGGAGACTCATAGCACGGGAGGCGCATGCTACTCTCTGCAATCCACACACAACTTGCCCCACACCACATTGAGAGCGAACACAAGGAGGTTACCCCATGTGACTCTACCATCCCTAGTAACCGGGCCAATTTGGTTGCTTAGGAGACCTGGCTTGAGTCACTCAGCATGCCCTGGATTTGAACTTTCGACTCCAGGGGTGGCAGTATTTTATTCTGTTGTGAATTCTCTTTATTTTTGTGAAACTCCTTACATTTAATTGTGGATCTCATTCAATTTATTTGTGAACCAATTTTTTGTTTGTGAATATCTGTGAAATGTTAATTAGAAACAATTCTAACCCCATAATTACTATTGTCTTAACCCTCTGGGGTCTGCAGGTATTTTTGGGCCCTGGAGAAGTTTTGACATGCCTTGACATTTGTGCTTTTTTCAGCTGATTAAAAACATATTAATGGCTAATGTATGATAACACTGTATTCAGCACAAACTGGGCTACAATAATATGTGAGCAACATGTATGTACAGGTTTGTATTTTTGAGAAAATAACGTTTATGCATAGTTTTTGAAAAAACAAAAATTTTAAGTTGCACGTTTATGCATAGTTTTTGAAAAAACTAAAATTTTAGTCACTGAAATAAGGCCATATAACACATACTAAACATTTGTCCACAAGACTTTTGAGAACTGGATCTTGTAGCCTAGATTTTTTGCTACAAAATGATGTGAAAACCATCCTGATCACTCATTCATACAAAACAATATAGTAATTTAACTTTTGTAAGACAGTTGTAGTGTTGAAATGTAATATGCGAGGAGGCGTGAATGATCACGAATATTCATTGTAATTCACACATGAGAGACAAAGACCCTCCCCTGGTCTATTAATGAGGGATAGAGAATGAATGTGAGGAGACTTAATGATCCAAATCAAGTTTTAAGTTAAAAGAAGTAATTTGACTATATATTTTCTTTACATAAATACTTTACTTAATTTTAGACCTACACTACCATTAAAAGAAGTCTCTTCTGCTCACCAAGACTGGATTTATTTGATCCAAAATACAGAAACAACATTGATATTCTGAACTCTTTTTACAATTTAAAAGAACAGTTTTCTATTTAAATATATTGTAAAATGCAATTTGTGATCAAAGCTGAATTTTTAGCATCATTACTGCAGTCTTCAGTGTCCCATGATCCTTCAGAAATCATTATAATGTGATGATTCTCTAATATGGGCATATTTAAAGTGCATTTTACTCATTTAACCTGAACACATATTTGCAAGCACAAGCTTTGTTGATGATAATGAGGCAGCATAAACGCTATTTAAAATATAATCCAAACATTCATATCATTTTATATCATATTACATATCATATTTATATTATACAGCATACAATTTAAATACCTGCTTCAAATGTTCGTCGGAGTCCCGCTCTTCTTCTGAGGAAAATGTTAACTCTTCCATAATATCCTGGAGCTTTCTCGTCTGTGTATCGTTGCAAACAAGCAGAAAAGTTGAGTTGTGTTGTGTTTACATCAGACCTCATGGTCGGGGGCGTGTACATTTGCATTGATCGTCTCAGCACATTACAGTATGAATGGCACGCTCTGTTGGTGGGTGGGATCACATGACAGATAATTAGATAGACTAGTAAAAACTGTACATTGCTTTGTTTCAAATAGATTGCTTTGTAGGAGAATATTTGTTTTACATTTGAATTGTTTATTTAAAAATAGACATTTAAGCTTTCTTTAGACATATGTTTCATGTTTGAGTGATAAGAATTTGCTTTTTTTTGAGTTTCAGAAATGAGTTTCAGTTCATTTTTGTGACGTGTTTCTGAAATATGCTCGTGAACACAGAGACTGCTGAAAGCTCACCCTTTTTATTATCTTTATTTTACAAAAGCACAAGATTTTGTTGTTATTGTGAGTGTACACAAATAAAAGTAGACCCTGTATACCCAAAAATGACAGAGTATTTTAAGTTGTTTCTGCTGTAATGACGAAAATATCCAGCAGGATGCGCCGGCGCGTCCGTCGACCCCAGAGGGTTAATGCAATACACTTTGCATTGCACCGCTTTCTGCTTGTTGAGACTTTCTGAACAGCTGTCTCATGCTTTAAACTAGAGCTCATTGGCTTAGAAATGGAGAGACTTCAGTGAACGAAGTCAGTGTGTGGAAGTGAACGAGACCAATAAGTTCGTTTAAAAGATTTGTTCAAAAACGGATTCATTCAAGAATGAAACACCACTATATTATGGTCCCGTTTTTTTTTTTTTCCAATCAAAATATTTTGGACCAAGTTTCCCTTTTTTTTTTTTTTTTTGCATCATCCCTTTTCAAACGTATCACCCAAACTGCATCTTATATCAGGTATAAACAGGGCCAAAACCTAGTTGTAGGAATGTAATTGGTGGCTGTAGGAAGTGCTAAATTACAGTATTATCCAGCATTTAGGGTGCTGAAAAGATTGTCAAGGCTATTTTAAGATTTCTAATAAGGTAAGCTTCAGTATTTTTTTTCAGCGCTTTTGTTTTGGTGCATTGCAAATCAAAGAAAGACATTACAAAATCACAAAGATGTTGTAATTTCAGTAACAGTAACACAATATTTGTGGACACTCACAGGACTGTAATCTATTACACATCTTTATATATTTAAATTGTTTGACTACATTTTTGTCATTTTTACAGATAAGTCTTGCTTTGCAACACTGTCATTCATTAAATATTGCACACCGTGACCTGAAACCGGAGAACCTGCTCTTCAAGGATAATTCACTGGTGAGATCTGAAACCAGATATGTTTTTGGGAGTTTATTGGTTAAAAGTTTGATCTTTCTGAATTAAGCAAATGTTATTTTAATAATCAAAAGGCAATTTTCTAGTATAATTTTTTTGCATCATATTTCTTGTGTATCTAACTGCCCCATCAGGATGCCCCTGTAAAACTTTGTGATTTTGGTTTTGCCAAAATCGACCAAGGTGATTTACTGACGCCACAATTCACGCCTTACTATGTAGCACCCCAGGTAAGACCTCATGGATTTCTATAGATCTATAAATTGTTCTTTACTGTAATTTTTAAAGGGGTCATATCATGAAAAATCTAATTATCCTTGATCTTTGAAATTAAACTATTTAATATATTATGTAAGCACACACTTTCAGAAATCAAACTTCCTGCCTAGTCTAAAAAGATATAAATTTATTGAAACTAGGGTGAAAAACGGGAATAAAAATATTAACACGTGTGCCACATGAACATCTATTCATTGTTCAGCATCTTGACCTGTAGCAAACTCATAACTTTTATTTTTTTATATAAACATTTATTTGTATTTCTTTGTGCAAGAAACCTTCACTTGCCTTATAAATGGACCTCTGGAGAAAATTAATACCAGGGGGGAAACACTACAGTTAAAAGTTTGAATGAATTTACACAATTGACTGAATTTATATTTTGTATGATTTTAAAACCCCTTTTGATCTTAAGGCTTGTGTGTATTCATTATATTTAGTAAAAACATTGTGCCTCTTTGCAAAACAAAAGTTTCAATTAAAAAAATATAGCTGCAAGCAGCAATTGTCAGGGTTCAAGCCTTTTAATAAGTTTCAAAGTATGCAAAAAAGGTATGTATATGTACTTCAAGTTGCTGAATTTGCAAACTGGTGTTAAATATAACTTTGATGTCTTATGTTTAATGATCCTGAAACAGGATAATTGGTTTATTATTTTTTTTAAATAGTTTTAACTGTTAAAAAGCCACAAAGCACGCAATACACAAAGTTTTTAGTTATTCTAATATAAATTTTTTCTTATAGGCTTTTGGACACACTTGATCAAACCCACATGATAAATGCAACCCCTAAATAACTAAAGTTAAACTTTTCTTTGATTAATATTGACCTAGGGAGTCCTAGATGTAGTTCACAATAGTAGGTAACATTGCATTTTATACAATAATTTACACACCATTTATACAGCCATTTTGCTGAAATTTGATTGGCTGCTGGTGGCCATTTTTTTTATTTGTCATATTGTAGAATATGTTAGCATTTGGCCCCTACAAGATGCATACCAATTTTCAACTTCATTGATAATACAGTTGCGGAGTTATGAGCATTTATTTTGTTGTAGCACCCCTTATTGGCTAATTATTTGCCGATTTTGCGTGCAGACTCAAAATGTGCAAGTTTCGTAACATTTGGTCTTTTGGTAGATATTGGTAGAATTCGTTGGCTTATATCCAACCTACGCCAGACCAATTTGTTGGCTTATATCTTCGCAATGCTTTGATGCATCTAAATTCCTTTAACTTTTTGTCAAGAGGGTTTCCTAGTAGAGACACACCAATTTTTGTGAGAATCGGATATACGGCCTAGGAGGAATTCGAAAGTTGCTTTTTTAGAAAATTAGAATAGCGGAAACATTTTATAAAATGCAATAAACCGAAGATATACATTTTGTAGGTCTTGTTGCAACGAATTTGAGGAAAAAAGAATTTTGAGATTATTTAACTCAGTTACGGAGTTATTGGTGAAAAGGTAAATGTCCTTGTTATAGCGCCAGCTTGTGGCCGATAACAGTGGCCGATTTTCATAAAACTTGGTACACCACCTTCATAAATTTTGTAATGGTGAGGCCATTCATATTTGATGTTATTAGCTGCTAGAATTTGATTGACTGACATAAATGGACAACGCCTGACCAATTTGTTGGCTTATATCTTCGCAATGCTTCGACGAATCAAAATTCTTTTAATTTTTGTTAGGAGGGTTCATAGTAGACACCCCAATTTTCATGCAAATCGGACATAAGGCCTAGGAAGAGTTCGAAAAAGGAGATATACAGGTGAAACTCGAAAAATTAGAATATCGTGCAGAAGTTCATTAATTTCAGTCATTCAACTTAAAAGGTGAAACTAATATATTATATAGACTCATTACAAGCAAAGTAAGATATTTCAAGCCTTTATTTGATATAATTTTGATGATTATGGCTTACAGCTTAGGAAAACCCCAAATTCAGAATCTCAGAAAATTAGAATATTACATGAAATCAATAAAAAAAAGGATTTTAAATACAGAAATGTCGGCCCTCTGAAAAATATAATCATGCATATGTAC
The DNA here is from genome assembly GCF_025860055.1 of Xyrauchen texanus. Taxonomy (NCBI): domain Eukaryota; kingdom Metazoa; phylum Chordata; class Actinopteri; order Cypriniformes; family Catostomidae; genus Xyrauchen; species Xyrauchen texanus. The sequence goes on along the minus strand of NC_068278.1, from coordinate 4,925,621 downwards.
TCAGTACTTGGTTTGGGCCCCTTTTGCATTAATTACTGCCTCAATGCGCGTGGCATGGATGCTATCAGCCTGTGGCACTGCTGAGGTGTTATGGAAGACCAAGATGCTTCAATAGCGGCCTTCAGCTCTTCTGCATTGTTTGGTCTCATGTCTCTCATCTTTCTCTTAGCAATGCCCCATAGATTCTCTATGGGGTTCAGGTCAGGCGAGTTTGCTGGCCAATCAAGCACAGTAATACCATGGTCATTGAACCAGGTTTTGGTACTTTTGGCAGTGTGGGCAGGTGCCAAGTCCTGCTGGAAAATGAAGTCAGCATCTCCATAAAGCTTGTCTGCTGAAGGAAGCATGAAGTGCTCTAAAATGTCCCGGTAGACGGCTGCGTTGACTCTGGACTTAATAAAGCACAGTGGACCAACACCAGCCGATGACATGGCTCCCCAAACCAACACAGACTGTGGAAACTTCACACTGGACTTCAAGCATCTTGGATTGTGTGCCTCTCCATTCTTCCTCCAGACTCTGGGACCTTGGTTTCCAAATGAGATGCAAAATTTGCTCTCATCAGAAAAGAGGACTTTGGACCACTGAGCAACAGACCAGTTCTTTTTTTCTTTAGCCCAGGTAAGACGTTTGACATTTGAAGCCCATGTCCAGGACCAGTCTGTGTGTGGTGGCTCTTGATGCAGTAACTCCAGCCTCAGTCCACTACTTGTGAAGCTCCCCCACACATTTGAATGGCCTTTTCCTGACAATCCTCTCCAGGCTACGGTCATCCCTGCTGATTGTGTACCTTTTTCTTCCAAACTTTTCCCTTCCACTTAACTTTCTATTAATGTGCTTTGATACAGCACTTTGAGAACATCCAACTTCTTTTGCAATTACCTTTTGAGGCTTTCCCTCCTAGTGGAGGGTGTCAATGATGGTTTTCTGCACAACTGTCAGGTCAGCAGTCTTCCCCATGATTGTGAATTCAACTGAACCAGACTGAGAGACCATTTAAAGGCTCAGGAACCCTTTGCAGGTGTTTAGCTGATTAGAGTGTGACACTTTGAGCCTACAATACTGAACCTTTTCACAATATTCTAATTTTCTGAGATTCTGAATTTGGTGTTTTCATAAGCTGTAAGCCATAATCATCAAAATTATATCAAATAAAGGCTTGAAATATCTTACTTTGCTTGTAATGAGTCTATATAATATATTAGTTTCACCTTTTAAGTTGAATGACTGAAATTAATGAACTTTTGCACGATATTCTAATTTTTCGAGTTTCACCTGTACATTTTGTTCGTCAACATGATCACTATAGCGCCATCTCGAGGCCGATTGGGCCGAAACTTTGATACGCTGTAGTACTCGGGGGAACATCCTTGCCTCAATGTTTCAGTTCTCTACAACTTACGGTTTGGTCTGCACAATCAGTTTTAGGGCAGAATAATAATACAAATAAAAATCCTTAAAATTACAATAGCATTTCAGCCATTCGAGCTTGAACCCCTAATAAATGATAGTAAATGAATGCCAACAAGTGCCCAGCATACATTGGCCCAATACTCTTTAAATGGCCAGAGTGCAGATCTGTAATTAGGCAAATGACAGGTACTTTGAAAACATTAGGGTTTTGATTTGTTGACTGGTGTTTCTTTTTCTTTTTTTGGTCACTACATAACCCCCATAATTCCATTTCAAAATTTTGATGGCTTCAAATTGTATTTTAAAATGTAGAAAATAGTAATAAGAAAGAATGTGGGCAAACTTTTTACTGGTAGTGTATGATATGACCCCTTTAAATTATATTTTCAAAGTGCTACATTGAAACATACAAAAAGAAATATTAAGAAATTGGGGTAATGAAGAACAATTTTGTTGACTGCTAATGATTTCATGATGACATGAAAGTCTTTGAATGGATAATACAATTGACTTTTCATGAAATGTCAACATGTCTTTTTTAATAGGTGCTGGAGGCACAAAGACGCCACCAGAAAGAAAAGTCTGGAATTATACCTACCTCACCCACCCCTTATACATACAACAAGGTATTTCTTAAGTTGCTGAAGTTGTGATTTTTTAAAATATGTAAAAATTACTAAACCTAGAAATCATTCTATTTATCGTGTATTTATAATTAGACAGCTGACTGCCTGAGATATCTTGAATCTTATGCAATAACCATAACTATGTTATTTTTTCTTTTCTGTTTGTGAAATAATCTGTACATATTAAGTTTTGATGGATAGAAGTTCTGATCACAAAAGCTACATACTTTTTCTACTACATTATGTAATAAGCAGTTTAACACACCTAGGTTTCTCCCAGAGAATTCTGCTTATGTGGCCATGTTAACACATAAGCGGCATTCTAACAGGTTTTTGGGGAGTGCACATTTGCATGGAACAGACCGAATAACAAAAATTGGATGGAGCCCAACAACAAGTCAACAAAACATTTCTGGGAGTACAGTGGGAAAAGCACATCCCTATAAAACACCCTATAAACTATACCCATTTACAAACACCAATGTGCAATATTGACTGTCCCTCACATTCATGTATATGCGCTTGCACATTGAGGGAATCCCAGAGTTTTCCGTAAAGGGAAACCCCACTATTGTAGCGCAACTCTGCTGCAGGCCGTGATAGAAAGGTAAGGAAACAAAATACAGAGCAACTACTCTGGAATATCTTAAAATAATGTGAGCAACAGAGCATAAAATAGTCTTCCTCAGATACCATGTTTGTTATTTACACAAGCGTCGCAGGGAAATGACATTGCTGTGTATGGAGAAAGCTACTTACTGACAGAGCCACATGTATACAGGGGTAAATAGTGTGCCGCTTATACAATGCGTGGAATGCTGTTTTCTCACAATACGCTACTTTGTTGCAGTAACCTGGTGTCCATGTAAACCAGGGGTGCCAATACGTCGATCGCGATCTACCAGTCGATCGCAAAGGCAATGCTGGTAGATCGCAAAAAATGTTAATGTACTTTCGTTAAATTTTAATAAAAATAAATATAATGTCTTCTTTTAGTTTCTGTCTGACTTGCACTTGACGAGTAAATATTGACCAAGCGAGGTTTTTATTTATTCAGTTGCCATGACAACTAGGTTTGCGCATACGCGCCATCCAAGGACTTCTCTGAGAACAGAGCGCAAAATTGCGATGCTACTGCCCGGATTAGGCAAAACTGTCTGATTCCATTCAGTGCAAGTCATCAGAATAAGGTAAATGCCCTGGCTATTGTAATCTATTGTGCTGTAGGTGTTTTGCGTTTAGTTTTAAAACTGAATGATATCAACATTGAACATTGTTATATATTTTTTTATTAATTAGAATTCCGTGTAGGGATACATGCAGTAGTCCCAACAAGCATTTTCTTATTTTAAATGAAACTGTGTTTTTTAGTTGGTAGATCTTATTGAGTTGGTAATTTAAAAGTAGATCATCACACAAAAAAGTGTGGGCACCCCTGATGTAAACGTAGTCATTGGTTTACCCACCCTAAACAGTTCATAAAGACATAACAAATATTAGAGAGATTCAACAACCGATCTCACCCCTGATGAAGAATTGAGCTGGCCAGCTAATTCCATTGGATGAGCTCGGGGACTCGAAATAGAGATCGAACTGTTTCTGAGAGTCCTGCCGGACGATGACGTGGTTTCCATCGCTTGTCGGGAGGGCTGTCGGATGAGGACAATGGTGTCTGCATTGAGGAGGATCCAATTGAATTTGTATTTTTTTCAATTAACATTTTTTTATTGATTCGTAGATGTATAACAAAGAAAAACACAACATTTATACATTGAATCAACACTTAATATTTAACCCCTACTATTACCCCTCCCCAATCACCAACCCCACCCTGACCACCAACAAACAGCCCTGTGGTCACATATATAAGAATATATGCAAAAAAAAAAAAAAATATATATATATATATATATATATATATATATATATATATATATATATATATATATAAATAAAAAAGCTTATGCGCCATACCTTCCACAAACACCCATGGAAAAGGATCTTCCCTTATCTCGGCTGCTAATGGTTCCAGGGCAAGACAGAAAAATAATGGGGAACAATAAAAGTATTTCCGAACCCATATATTTCCAAAACCTTAAAAAGATAATCCCATTTTACCATATCAAACGCCTTTTCGGAGTCAAGTGAGATGGGATCGACCGGAGCCTGATCATTCGTCACTGACCTCATGATCTTGATGAAACGCCTAATGTTATCAGAAGAGCCACAACCCCAAATAAACCCCACCTGATTTATATGTACAAAAGATGTCATAACTTAATCGGTTAGCCAAAATGTTGGACAAAATTTTAATGTCTTGCTGGATCAGGGAAATTGGATGGTAACTCTTACACTCGCTCGGATCTTTGTCCTTTTTAATTATCAAACCGATCCGGGCTTGTGTCATGGTTGGCGGAAGCTTTCCATTCTTTAATGATTCTGTATGAACTTCTAACAAAAGTGGAGCCAGTTCTGTAGCATAAGATTTAAAAAAATTCAGCTGCAAAGCCATCTGGCCCAGGAGCCTTGACTGTAGGTAAGGCCTTAAGTACCTTTTCAAGCTCCTCCAAGGTTATCTCATAATCAAGAGAATTTGTTTTGCTCTGTCATCAGTTTAGGGAGTTCTAATGGTTCCACAAAGCTTCTAATATCTTCATCAGTAGACGAAGACGTGAAACTATATAAAGATAAAAAAAAATATTATTTAAAAGCATTAAAAGATATCAATGGCCGAGGTAAATATTTTACAGTGAGCCAATGGTATAAAAAAAAGACTCTGCTTTATATATCTAGCCTTCAGCTTCCCTGCTTTGTCCCCCGACTCAAAGTATGACTGTAGCCAAAACTCCACCTTCCGTGACAAAATATTATTATATCTGTATTTCATTCGGGTCAATTCCCTGAGGCCATCAGATTACATTTGGCACTTCAGCTCAACCTCTACATTTTAAATATTCCTTCCAACTCTGAGTTCTTGATCTTTGGATTTTTTTTGGTAAATGAGACATACTGTATGACCCCTATGGAACCGCCTTAAGTGCCTCCCAGGCCATACCCACAGAGGACACCAAGGACTAGTTGGTCTCCATATAAACATTGATTTCAGCCTTTAACATTTGTTGGAATTCAGGATTTTGCAAAAGGGATACAATAAAGCTCCAACTATATGATTTCTTGAACTAAGATGTTTCCAATTGAGCAAACAACAACAGATGAAATGAGGGACTTGATGTAAAAATCTGTTTGAGACATTTGAATTGTAGATGCTTACTTATCAATGTAATGAGTCCCCTGCTCTTACTTGAGCCAGCACTAAAGAAAACATGTCGACCCCATATCTCCCCAAATTTTTTAGCTTCCTGCGGGGAAAGATGTGTTTCTTGAGGAACATTTAAGAAGATAAATAACTTCTTTTATGGGGTGCCACAACCCATTCACATTCCATGTGGAGAGAGACAATCCACTCATACTAACATTTTAAATTTTTATATATTAGAAAATATAGGTTGTGTCAAAAATAAAACAATAAAGGCCACATTCCACATTAGTGCAACAATCAAACCCTGAACCTGCCCCCAAACCAAGCAAACAGAAAAAATGTGGCAACTTTGCCATCAGATTGCTCAAGTCCGGTGTTTCTATACACACCTTTTAAGACAGAATTACACAACAGAAAATATTCTATAAAACAAACTCCTGCCAATAAGCGGGATAAACACACAGAATGTTTAGATTCATCCACATAACTGTCCCAAATGTGTGTTCCTCCACAAAACAAATTCCAGACTCTAGCGGAACCAGCACACACAAAATAAGAAATAATAAAGAAATTAAATAATAAAAAGCTGTTCAGTTTCCTTGGACAGTCAAACAAATGTTCAGTGAGCCATCCCATTCAACTGCTACATGAGAGCAACAAATGACCCATTCACTCCAATGTCCTGCAAGAAATACTCCAACCAAAAGCACAAAAATTTGCCGATTCAGCCACAACACTGTCTTGAAGGAGTGTTGCTACACAAAACAAATTCCAGCCGCTAGGCGGAACCAGCACAAAAAACAAGGTGCACAGCTTCCTCTAACGATCAAGTTGATGTTCAATGAGTCGGTTCACTGGCTGCAACATGAGAACTACAAAATAACTTACTCAGTTCTTGACTTTATGAAGGACATTGCTTGCTGGGGAAATGTAAATACTTTATGGCCATCCTTGTTATCTATTCTCAATTTGTCCGGAAACATCAGTGCAAAATCGACCTTCTGTTGATGTACTTCTGTTCCTTGAATCGATCACATTCCTCTCTTGTCGAATTTGCAAAGTCTGGGAAAATAAAATGCTATGGTTCTTCCAAGAAAGCCTTTCACAACCCTTTGCAGAACACGAGATCTTTATCGGATGATCTCAGAAATTTGGCCAGAATTGTCGGGGCCTGTCTCCCTTAGCGGATTGCTGAGCCGGGACCCTGCGAGCTTGCTCAATTTCCAGCTTATGGCCTGTTATGTCATGTAGATTTGGAATGAGCCCATCCAGGAATTCCACCATATTCTGACCCTTTGTTCCCTCAAGAATTCCAACAATTCAGATGTTATTCCGTCAGTACAATTCTACATATCCTCCAGCATCTCCCAGATGCGCTCCAAATCTGCCTTGGTCGTTAGCGGATTAGCAGCTAATTCCCTCTCTGACTCCTGATAATCAATCCATTTCTCGAAATCCCCCACTCTTGTAACCACCTCAGTGAATTTTGTCTCCATGGCCGTGATCGATTGACATATTGCAGAAATATCCTCCAAGTCAGGAACGACCTTCATCAGCATTGCCGATTCTCCCTGAATTTCTTTCACCTCTCCGGCCAAATTGACTCCCTGGCTTGTGGCCTCCGGAAGGGCATCAGCTTGAGCAAGTAAGTGTCTCCAGAGCCTGAGGATTTGAATTCTTTGACATATTGTCTTCCTAGAACAGTTATGGTTCAGGGTGTATCGAATCTCACTAGTTTATGACACAAAAAGTATCAAAACTTGCAAAGTGCGTAGAGTTCGCAATTCACACATTTGAACCTCGCATGGTGTCACGTGACTCTCCGGATCCATTTTAACCTTAAACAGATTAATCTGAGAACCCTTCCTGGCAGAAAAAAAACAACCATCGGCAGCGGGTAATGCAGTCCTGCATGAGGCTTGCCGACGGGAAGCGACTAAATGCTCAAGGCTAGGTGAGAGGTTCCTCCTCCTCACCACCCAGGTAGCTCATCTGACTCTACCACCTTTCCAGGACTGCATGGAGGATCTTTAAAAAGCAGGGGAGGGAGCAAGAGGCTTTTAGATTATTTTTGCCACACAGGCGATACCGGGGAGAGGACAGACATCATGGCAAGGACCAAGATGGGTTATCCCGTGCTCTTGGGAAGTGGCTTTCATAAGAACACCAGGACAAATCTTCCTCTTGATGTATAAATTCCTTTGCTCAAGCGGCAGCTCCTCCAACCCCCGCGGTAGGGGTCAAAGGAAGATTTTCATCTCGGTCTGCCTCTGCAAATACCCTGGAGAGCAATACTGAAAACCAAACCTATTCATCAATCCACGCACATAACCTGTATTGATCAGTCAAACAAAGTAGAGATTTCCCAATAAACACCCTGTGACGTCTTCTACAATCTCCTGTCTGAATCCAGACCATTTGTGTATCTGTGAGAGAATTCACTACCCTAAAATATAGTTAAACACAAGCACCCTGTAAAAAACATTATGAATATAAATATATCAATAACCCCCAAACACAGAAGAAAATCCAGTAAGTAACAGTAAGACCACCTATGAGCAAGACAGGGAATTATCAGCCCGTCTGCAAAACTGGGCAATATGTGTAGACTCCCAGTGGGTTTTAAAAATTAAACAAGTGGTACAGGTTGCAATTCATGAGAAGACCCCCACATTTCTTGGGAGTAAATTCAATGTTCAAAGAGAAATTGCAAAAATTCGGAGTGAAGAAATACTGTAAATTCTCTTCTCCTCAAAAAGGCAATTCAAAGAGTACAGAAGAGTCACAAAATGGGTCCTTGAGCCAGTATTTTCTCATTCCTAAGAAAGGGGAAGGCATCCGCCCCAGAATGTACATGAATACAGAATGTTGACACAAATCCCTGCCTCATTCTGTACAGACGGAAGATTGGTTCACTTCAGTCCATCTAAAGGATGCATTTTTTTTCCATTTTCAGATACAAAATGCGTGGAAGCAGCCTTAACACCGTTAAGACGACATGGGATGAGAATTTTGACACAACAACTGGTTAGTTTGTACCATGTCGAGGGAAATGTCAGAATCACATGCAGCGACCATGGTGGCACATCTGAATGGGGTTTGTGGTGAACCTGAAGAAGAGCTTTTTAACTCTGACACACTATGTGACTTTTTAAGTCTGTGAAATTGTGTAAATCAGAATCGTCTGGGAAGACTGGTCATGTTTCAGCTATATCTGTAGTGCCATTAGGACTTTTATTCATGAGGAATTTTCAGAGATGGGTGAATTCTCTGAAGTTGAATCCCTCGAGACATCTACGTACAAAGGTGCATATATCAGCTCACTGTCTCAAGAAGGCAAGAAGCTTCTGAAGGATTTCCACCTGCCAGTCTGATTCTCCCAATTCTGTCCAGATCACAGAGGGGGATGGTGCTTTTAGTCGCTCCACTATGGCCGGGGCATGGACAATGGAAATAGTTCAGCCATTTTATGCAGACCTATGATGCCTTTCTCGGTGTAGGGACCTCTTCTCTTTAGCTGGAGGGATGATATTCCATCCACAGAGGTGGTAACTCTGGATATGGCCCGTGAGAGGTCTAACCTAAGCCCTTGCAGCTTGCCACAGAATGTGATTTTCAATATTCAAAGTGCCAGAGTGGGCTTTACAATTTATTTCCTCAGTTCCAGTTATTCTCACTTTTCTTCAAGGAATTTTGGATCAAGGAAAAGCATACTCCACTATTAAGGTCTACCTGACGGCAATTTCAGCTTGTCATATAGGATTTAATGACAAGACAGTGGGAGTGCATCCTATCATATGCGTATTAATGAAAAGTGTATACTGTCTGTGACCTGTCATTAAGCCCATTGCCGTTTGTTCTAGAAGTACTGGGCGATGCTCCATTTGAAACGTTGGACGAAGAAGACATAAAAATTGGCACGTATAAGATTGCTCTGTTGGAGGCATATCGGTGAACTGCACACATTCTCAGTTAATGCTGCATGTCTCAGGTTCACTTGAAAGTTCTACATGGTCACTTTACGCCCGAACCTGAAGTTTGTGCCCCAAGGTGATTAAAGCTGGTTATTCTTGTACAAAAATTGAAATCCCAGCTTTTTACCCTCCTCCTTTTGCTTCATCAGAGGAATTGCATTTATTTTGTCCTGCAAGGTCATTGCAAGCATATGTGAATAATACGCAGAGCTTTAGATGATCCGAGAATCGCTTTCTGTCCTTTTTTAAACCCGTTGAGGGGTAAAGCACTGTCGAACAATGATTCCCACTGGGTAGTGGAAGCCATTAAGTTGGCTTACTCAGTGAAGGGACAGTTGTTATCAGGGAGCGTGAGAGCCCATTCTATGACAGGAATGGCTGCTTCTTGGTCTCCATTCAAGGGAATCTCCATGGAGGATGTTTGTGCGGCAGCCAAATGGGCTTGGATTGGAATTACTATACTAGTTTCTGACTAGAAAATACCATTCACGGCACTTTTAAAAATAATAAAGAAAATTGGGATCTTAGAAATATATGAAAGCTCAATTTTCTTGAATGAAGTCTTTGAAAATTAAAAATTGGTACTGGAAAAAGTATTTTAAAGTCCTGGGTACTCAAACCTATGCCGAAGACTCGTTACAGTTCTGTTTTGATGTGTCTGCGTCGTTCTGCAAGTACACTGCCAAAATGCTAGTGTATTCAGAGAAATATAGGGTGGGTTGCACCAACAAGGATTAATTTTACATTTAGATTAAATCAAGGTTTATCTGCTAATTCTGTTGCACCAAACTTTAAACCTTGTTTAAAAATAATCAGGGTTACATTTAAACCATTGTTTTGGTCCTGATTTAAATTTAACAGTAAATCTGAATGAACTTTTATCCTGTGCACCAATACTTTAATCTCTGATTTAAATCTCAGTTACGGATTAAATTTAACACTTGCAGATAAAAAAACAGACCTATAATTAAACATGAATGACTATGTAATAGAACAATAGATGTGCTGTCAGCCCTCTGAAAGAGGTTTCTCATAATATTTATTTTTATTATGGCCCAAAATCATGGGCTGTCATCCATGATACTTGGTTAAAATCTGGGGTGTGTTTACGGTATTATTTCCTTGGCTACGTTCACACAGTCAGTGTTTGTGATTGACAACTGCATTTTCTTACAGGTATGAGTCTTGAAATGTCCTGTTCATACAAAATCTTATAGTAGCGGCTTGGGATACTGTCTGTATGAACGAACAACCGAAGTCACAACCAGATTCTAACAGCTGTATCCATAGTGACATTGACTGAAGTAAATATTAAAGATAGAGACGTCCATAACACAGGCATGTATTTTCAAAATTGACTGCGTTATTAAATAAAGTTCTCCAAATGAGGCACGAGCTCATTCATCAGATCCGTGAGTTAACAAAACCCCACTTGAAACACACAAGACACGCTGATGTACTGTGCAGCGTGGCTCTCACATTATATGATGTGACTAACAACTAGTTGTCAAGTTTGGTTCCATTCACACTACACAGGTTTGCAGAGAATGCGGTTGTGAGACCTGAAAATTTACATGTGCCAATTCGGTTATAGAATGTGGCAGTCACACTTGTAAATAACTGTCCTCTGTGTAAGCGCAACCGTATTAAGCACTCAAAACAGGTCTGACAACCATATTCTTCTGCTGTGTGAATGTAGCCCTTGTGTACACATTTCAGCCTTGTGTTCTCTGTTGTGGCGCGATTACCCGCTTCCTTTAAATGCGGAGACACCTGAAGCGAGAGGAAAGCATTAATTCGGCATTAAACGAGAGCCGTTATAAGCGACAAGTGATCGTTATTACTTCCCTCATCTCTCATACTGCTTCAGTCAGCTGCCTGGGCTCTTTATATTGTATCTAGCCACAGCAGTGGTGATTGATGAGAGACCCATGCGGTCTTTTCTTAAATTATGCTGCCATTCTTTAAAGCTTGTGACATTGTATATGTTGCTGCAACATTTTCTTAACTTGCTTGATCGGCCTGGTGTACTAACGATGTACAGCTATGTTAAGAATCCATCATGGCGGACAAAAATAATCACAGTAAATGTTTTATTCACAGGTTAAAAGTTTCATCTTTGATTTGTTAAACCGCATTTAAAATTAAGTGGTGCAACACTACTCAAAATAAAACTTGGGTCAACAAACCTTGGATTGGCTCCTAACTCTGCTTAATAGAATCCATATTGGTGCAACCCACCCATAGGTAATATAAACTCTGAACAGGTGCTTTTGTTGACAAATTAGAAGTGTAAGTTTTCATAACTTGTGAAATATGATTTTTTATTGTATACTATACTGTTAAACATACGGTAAAAACATTGTACACTCACAAATCAAATATAAATGGAGTAAAATATTTGTGAAAAATGCAACGCTACCCCAGATATATATATATATATATATATATATATATATATATATATATATATATATATATATATATATATATCTCTGTCATGTATTTGTTTAGGATGGTATTTGATTACAAGGCATGTGTTGTTAAAATGTAAGAAGTGCACGTCAGGTTCGACGCAGAAGTGTATATCTGCTTTAACATGGACGTGTGTTTGTGTGTGGGAGAGAGAGAGAGAGAGAGAGAGAGAGCACGAGTGAGTGAGTGTGGTTGAGTGTGAGTAATTACATACATCTATCACAACTTTTATATAGTGACCAACAGTACCGTATATACCCGAATATAAGACGACACTGAATATAAGACGACCCCCCATTTTCCAGACTTATTTTGTGGAAAAAAATTGATTTTTGTGGAAAAAATCTGGTTTTCAACAGAAAATAATTTTATTTGAAAATTCTAGTGATAATTCATTGAATAAACATTTTAACACCATTCATTAAATATTTGGATTAATTTGTCACAAAATAAAGTGCACTGTCAATGAGTTCAGAAATAAATGAATGAATAACCTTTTCACAAAAAATGCAATAATTACGTGAGGCCTATGTATGCATGTAATTGTCGTACTGTGAAGATAAATAGAAAATAACATCTGCTTTTAATCAAACACATCTGACATTAAAGTCTTGAAACAAACCAAACTGTGGGGTTGCAATAAGAACAGCAGTGCAAATGGGCCTTTATGCTGCACATTAAACTAGGCCTATTCCTCACAGAGATCCCCTGCCTCGCTATGCTCACTCTCGCTGTCATCACTATCATGATGCTCCACGAGCCCCTCCCACAGAATGTCATCCTCGCTCCCATCAAGGGCATTTGATATGCAGCATTTCTTAAATCCATGAATGATGCTCTCCTGGCATATGGCATCCCATGCTTGGAGGATCCAAGTACAGAGCAGATGCACTGCTGGCTTCTTAATTTTTCCAGTAGGCGTCAGTGAGTGATCGCCTGACAGGAGCCACTCAGTGTACCTCTTGCGCAGATTATCCTTGAATGGCTTGTTGACGACTACATCCAATACCTGTAGCTGGCTTGTCATCCCCGGTATGATCACTAGATCACCGTTCATTTTCCGCAACTGAGTTTTGACGGGCTCCGTCAAGTGTCCGCGGAATGCATCCAAAACGAGCATATTTCTCTTCTTATGAAGCGCACCGCGGCGCCTGCCCCACACTACCTTAAGCCAGTCCACTACCAGGTCAGTGTCCATCCAGCCCTTTTCCTGGGCACGTACGATAATGCTAGCTGGCATCGTCTCCTTTGGCATAGTCTTGCGTTTCAAAATCACATATGGGGGGAGTTTGGTCCCATCAGCGAGACACGCCAACATTACAGTGATTCGGTTTTTTTCATTTCCAGTAGATCGCACAATAACTGATTTGTCCCCTTTCTTGGCAACAGTGACAGATGTTGGCATGTCAAAAAACACTGGTGTTTGGTCAGCATTCCCTATCTGATCCAGGGGGTATGAGTGAGTTTTCCTCAGTTTAAGCACATATCGCTGAAAAGACAGCAACTTCTCCTCGAAGTCTGAGGGCAAGCGCTGGGCCAGACTTGTTCTACGCCGCAGTGTCAGCCCTTTGCGCCGCATCATTCGTGTACACCACCCAGTGCTAGCATTGAATTCATTTGTCGGTATGTTCAGCTGCTTGGCTATCTCCAGAGCCCTCAGCCGAATGATTTCTCTTGTGATTGGCATCGCATCCTGACGTTTTTCTATCACATATTCATAGATTCTATCATCAAGTTCTACAAACTTGCCACTTTGAGGTCCACGGAAAGCTTTCCTTTGGCTGTTGGTATTTTTTAGTCGTTCTTTTTGTGCTCGCCACCTTCGAACGTTGCATTCTGTGACTCCAAATTTTTTGGCAGCTTTGCAATTATTAGATGATTCCGCCTCATTCACTATCATAAGTTTAAAGTTGGCGTCATAACTGTTTCGAACGTGTTGGTTTATTTGACCAACTTTTGAAGCGCGTTCTCAAGATGATCTCTTGATCTCTCCATGGCGGCACTTTACTGTTTACTGTATTTAATTCATAACACTGTCACTAATTAATTAGCCTATCGTGTTGGCGCCCTCTACTGTTTCCCCCTGCTTTCTCCCTTTACCCCCGTGATTTTGTCTATATCGCGAATATAAGACGACCCCCCATTTTTCAGCCTATTTTTAGGACAAAAACCTCGTCTTATATTCGGGTATATACGGTAATTCTTTGGGCTCCTTTGGACACAGATTTGACTCGGACTCGATTGGTTAAAGACTCGACTAAGGGAAAACGTTAACCTAATACTACCATGTAATTGAGGAGTGACGCAAACAGTAATGCGACCTAGTGCTGATGGACTCATATGTCAGCAGTTTTGGAACACCTCTCAAATCCAATTAGATATGAGGAACAGAATCAACTTGTTCTAAAATGTTTCATATTGCATGTTTTTAAGAAGGTTTGCGGCAGGATAATTATCTTAATATTAGTGCTGTCAATAACATTTTTTTATTGTGATTAGTCACATACATTTTGTGTAGATAGTCACGATTAATTGCAGATTTTGAAAGTGCAAACATTTTACACTATATATTATTTTCCTGTCAAAATGCATGTATTTCCATTTTAGGAAGGAAAACAAAACAAAATGCAACAATATATAATGCTTAACATTTTCCAACAAAAAAAACATAAAGATAATAAATTAACAATTAAAGTAACGATAAACATTTGCCAAAGTGGGAGGTTGACTAATTGAAAGAATTAGTGCCCACATAGGTTGCAATGGGCACTAAATCTCTTAAACACTCATCCTCCACAATAATAATCTGCCGGTAGACCGTGACTATTCCCTTTCCTACAGCAATCTTAAAACCACATTCATGATTCACGCCAGGGCATCTTTAAACCTAAAGAGCACTTGCACACTAAAGCGTCTCATTCTGCATTTTGGCTATAGTTAAGACTTGATGTGCTTCTGTGTTAATTAAAATGCACCTTACATGCTTCTGAAAAGTCCAAGCTGGGCTTGTTTTGTACATCAAATACCATTATTTGGTACTTTCTCTTTCATTTTATCATGGAAGCAGTGTGTGTGTGTGTGTGTGTGTGTGTGTGCGTGCAGAGATTATTTTATTTACTGACATAACCTCCTCTATCATAGCAGAATGCGTAACGGTCAAGTAGTGCGACAGTACTGCCCATAGAATGTCTATGAGACCACCACATTTTGCTATCTTATGCTAAGCATGTAGGCTCAACTTGATAGAGGGACTCTGGTGTGTTTTGATGTGTACAACAGTTTAATGAGTCCAGGCAGACACATTACAAAGGTTCCGTGGTGAATGCGTTAATCACGATTAAGAAAAGTTAATGTGTTAAGATTCAAAAATGAATTGCATGCATTAACACTTGCATTCTGTCAGCTGTACTTGATATGCGTTGCTGCTAGCTTTAATGTGTTTTTTCACTGCAGTAAATTGACCTGTTTCAGTTAAAGAAAGCATTTCTTTTTTAGTTTTCTTTCTTATAAATACAGTGTAATGATACAGCAGAATGTAATGATTGAATTCTACACTTGCAATGCATTAATTATTGACGAAATTACTGTGTTTAGCTTGCTAGGTATGAAGGCAGTACATTTCTTCTTCCTCGCATTGCTTAACCTCTCCCTAGAGCTGTGACCTGTGGTCCTTGGGGGTGATCATCTATGTAATGCTGTGTGGATATCCTCCATTTTACTCCAAGCACCATAGCCGCACCATCCCAAAAGACATGCGCAAAAAAATCATGACTGGCAGCTTTGAATTCCCTGAGGAGGAGTGGAGTCAAATATCTGAAATGGCCAAGGACATTGTCCGCAAGTGAGTGTCCATTAATTTGGTTGACACACAATTTCTTGTAATTGCTTTTGTGATTGTTAATAAGGTTTGAGTGGAAGACAAGCATATCCCAACTGAAGGAAAATAAATGATAAGATACACATAAGAAATGATTGGTTAGTCGAACTTTGAGTTTTAATAACACATAAAAAGTGAAGACATAACTATATCAAATAAAATTTGTCTTTGGTGGAGTAGACCAGTGTCAGAAATGAAATTTTTCATTGAAAGGCAATATTTGCCCCCTGGAATTTCAAAATTGTAAAGAATTTTTTTCTTTCTAAAGATTTTTTTTAACCTTATAAAATCTGTTTAAACTTGTTATGTCAAATACATCTCTGAATAATGAGATAATGCAGGCTGTTACCAATAAATTTATGTCAGCGTCAACTAATATTTGTAGGTCTGGGAAGTGGGACCAATAAGCTGCCTGTTTTTAAATGGCCATGAAGGAGAATGGTTTTTGCCATCACGAGGTGTAGTTCCAGCATCTGGAACTACTAAAGGGGACCTGTTAATCAGCCAATTCCTGACGCCCTGATTGGCACTGATTTACCAATTTGGTTAAATTTAATTATATCCAAATTTCAATTCAAATTTGATTCATTTTGAAATTTTTCAGTTACAATGTCAACAAGCATGATTCATTAATTACACAATTGCCTGATCTCTGTACTGCATATTGTGCATTTTATATATTATATAAGTATTTAACAGTAGGATTATTTAACATGCCCACATATAATTATCATCATTATTAATATTGTTGTTAAATATTGTAGCATTTGTTTACAACAGCGTTTCTCAACGGGGGCGGTACAGCCCCCTAGGGGGCGTTTGGACAGTGTTGGGGGGCGGTGTGAACGAGGCAGCAGAGAGGGGGGCGCGCTCAGGCACAAATGGGGGGCGTTACTCAGAGGTACTCAACAGGTGGCCTGCGCAAACATCTTTTCAGCTCTTCTCCTTAGCCTATGTCTTCGTCTTGCTCGGATTACTGCTGCCACTTCACCAGGAAGATATGCCAGGAGAGCCGCTTCCTAAGTTACACATGCTTTTAAGAGGCGGAGAATTTTCAGCGCAAAATAGAGGCGCGCTTTCACCGGCTTTTTCTGTATATAACGCGGAATACATAATTAGGCGCATAATTTACTCTTCCCCTCCCATCTATTTATGTGACACTCCCACTTTCCCCTTGTCCATCCCATGAATGCATATGCATGACACGAAAATCTGCGCTTTCATCTCAGTGCGTCCCGTTCGTACATACCTCGCCATGGTTTTATGCGCACTTTGCGAAACAAATACGCCTGAAGTGGGCGCAAAAGCGTTAGTAGGCCTACATCTGGCCATGAGAATTTTAATTGTAATGTGATGATCGGGTGCGGATATCTAATCGGAGAAAATCATTGGTGATGGTGAGTTTGTTTTTAACAGCTGATTCGGGTGACGTTAGAGCTGATCCGCGCATCTCTACTCTGCAATGTGTAATTGGCCGATGGGAATAATAAAGTCATAATAATATAAATATTGATTTTATATTAGATGTCTTTTTGCAGTTATTCACCTAGTAAAATAATATACTACGTGGTCACCCTACGTTACTCACTGTTATTCATCACAACGTTTAAGCCTCTGACAACACATACAATGTTCATTTGAATGTAAAATAAAATTATGTCTGTGCAAATTAATGAATTCATATTTAAATGTTGCTAATAACCCACTCGGCTAGTTACCGGCAAATGATCTCCATAGCAACGCCTAAAAACAAATGCCGCAGCCGGCAGCTGTCAGAGTGGTAGAAAGAATGTGTCCAATCAAAATGTACACAAGTTTCGCGGTTTTTAATGTGTCCAATCAAAATGCACACAAGCACAATTACATGGGCTAAAACAATTTTGATATCAAAACACATTTAAACATCATGGCGGAAAACAAGAAGTGCAGACAGTACAGTGTTGAGTACATTAGGTATGGCTTTATTCCCTCACCAACAAACATCCAGCTTCCGATGTGCCTGCTTTGCCAGCAGGTTTTCTCTAACGAGGCAATGAAACCGTCCCGTCTAAAGGAGCACGTAACTAAAATTCACCCCGATAAGTCATCCAAGGATGCTGCGTATTTCCAGAACCTCAAGGAGCAACTTTCAAAACAGTCCATCTCCAAGATGTTCGCTAGGAAGGTAAACCAGACAGAGAGTGGGTTACTGGCCTCCTATAACATCTCTCTCTTGATAGCGAAGTCGGGGTTGCCATTTACAGTGGGGGAGAAGCTGGTTATCCCAGCGATTAAAGAGGCCATCTCCACCATAATGGAGAGAGACCCATCGCCAGTGATGCAGGCCATCCCGCTCAGCAATGACAGTGTGGCTCGGAGAATAAAGGAGATGGCGCTGGATACAGAGCAGCAGTTGTGTGCCACACTGCGTGAAAATCCATTCAGTATCCAGCTGGATGAAACCACGACAATAGATAATAATGTTCTGCTGATGGCGTATGTGTGTTATATGTCTGAGAGAGATGTGGCCGAGGACGTTTTGTTTGCCAAATATCTCTTCACTGACACACGAGGGGAGACGATCTTCAGGGCTCTGAGTGACTACCTGCTGGAGAACTCTATTCCGATCGCCAACATCCTCGCCTGTGCCACAGATGGAGCTCCCGCTATGGTTGGCAGGTACCGTGGCTTTGCAACATTGTTAAAGGAGCGTGTGCCGCAGGTGTTAAAAGTGCACTGCATGTTGCACCGTCACAATTTAGTGGCCAAAAATATAAGTCCTTCTCTCCACCAGTCTCTGAACATCGCTGTCAGGGCCATAAACAAAATTAAGGCCCATGCTCTGAACGACCGGATCTTCAGGCAGCTGTGCGAGGAGAATGATGAAGCGTTTCAGCGCTTGCTGCTCCACACCGAGGTACGCTGGCTATCCAAGGGCAACTGTCTGGCTAGGCTGTGTGAGTTGTTCACAAGTGTCCTGGAGTTTCTTGCCGGTGCCGACGCAGCTCTAAGGGACACGCTGTGGTCCTGTCGCGGTGACATCTTTTACCTGCCAGATTTCTTTGGGAAGATGAATGAAGTGTCACTCAAGCTCCAGGGAGATGCCGTGACACTGGTCCATTCAAAGGCCACCATCTGCAGTTTCCTCGCCAAGCTGGAGCTGTACAAACAAAATTTGAGCAGGCGCCAATTTAATAATTTCCCTCAGCTGGCCAAGGTAGCTTATTATTATTATTAGTAGTATTATTATTAGGTATATTTTAATTTACAAAGGCAGCCTAAAAATAATCTCAGTAACGTTAACTGCCTTTCTGTACTTACATTCAGGTGGTTGATGAGCTGACGGACAACCACCTGCTGCGTTACACCGATCACTTGAGAGCAGTGAAGGCGGACATGGAGATCCGTTTCAGGGACCTCGACCAATTAGATGTCCCTGAGTGGGTGATGGAGCCATTTCAAGTGGATGTGTCCAGGAGTGAGGACGAAGTTCAAGAAACTCTCATCGACCTCCAAAATGATGAGGAGGCCAAGTCAAACTTTCGGACCTGTGGCTGGCGTGTCATGTGGGCCACGCATGGTCAGCGTTTCCCTCTTTTGTGGAAGAGGATTCGTCTTCTGCTCCTTGCTTTTCCGACGTCATACCTTGTTGAGCAGGGGTTCAGTCAAGCTTTGCACATGCAGACGAAGTACCGCAGCCGTCTCAATTTGGTTACCTCAGGCGCACTCCGTCTCAAGCTGACATCATTGTGTCCTGATGTTAAAAAGTTGGCTGCCAGTCACCAAGCTCAGGGCTCACACTAATGACCGTAATTAATTAAAAAAAAGTGGCTGTTTTTGACGTTGTTTTGTCTTCGGTTCAGTTCAGGTGGCCGAGCTGTTGTCGTCTTTGTTCGTCATTTGAAATCAAATGACCGTTTGTAGGCTATTCAGATTTGAAGCCTAGTATATATTGCCTAATTGAGTACGCGAATGACCGCTGCTTTTTCATTGGCCATTTAGGTTAGTTACGTTATTGTTCACGTGATTGGTTCATCTTAAAAAAATGTGTGTGTGAGCCTGAATTTGTTTGAATTTCGAAATAAATTTGCAATACCTTTCAAACAATCCATGTGTTTTTGCATTTTTTTCCAAACACAATATTATTCAACTTGAGGCTTTTACATGTAGTTTAAAAACAATAAGAAACTTCTGTTTCAGTTTGTTTTTTTTTACCAAAAACTCAGGCTTCAGGTATCAGTGTTGCAATTGTTTGGCTGTAATAGTATTTCTGAAGTGTTTTTGGGTTTTTTTAGGTTTTTTTTAGGGGGGCGTTAAGAGGATTATGAAGAGGTCAGGGGGGCGTTTGTTCAAAAAAGGTTGAGAACCACTGGTTTACAATGTATTTTATGATTGATTGCCTGATTTTATTTATTTTTTTTACTTTTTTTTTACTAAAACATCCATCCGAGCACTTTCGGCCAGACATTCATATAAACTCAGCAAAAAAAGTATGTCCTGCTTTTTATTTTCAGCAAATTTAACGTGTAAATATTTGTATGAATATAAAAAGATTCAACAACTAAGACATAAACTGAACAAGTTTCACAGACATGTGACTAACAGAAATGGAAAAATGTGTCCCGGAACAAAGGGGGGTTCAATATCAAAAGTAACATTCAGTATCTGGTGTGGCCACCAGCAGCATTATGTACTGCAGTCCATCTCCTCTTCATGGACTGCACCAGATTTGACAGTTCTTGCTGTGAGATGTTACCCCACTCTTCCACCAAGGCACTTGCAAGTTTTCGGACATTCCTGGGGGGAATGGCCCTAGCCCTCACCCTCAGATCCAACAGGTCCCAGATGTGCTCATTGGGATTGAGATCCAGGCTCTTCGCTGGCCATGGCAGAACACTGACATTCCTGTCTTGCAGGAAATTACACATAGAATGAGCAGTATGGCTGGTAGCATCATGATGGAAGGTCATGTCAGGATAAGCCTGCAGGAAGGATACCACATGAGGGAGGAGGATGTCTTCCCTGTAATGCACAGCGATGAGATTGCCTGCAGTGACATAAACCTCAGTCCAATGATCCTGTGACACACCACCCCAGACCATGTCGGACCCTCCACCTCCAAATCAGTCCTGCTCCAGAGTACTCGCCTTGGTGTAATGCGCATTCCTTCTATGATAAATGCAAGTCCAACCATCACCCCTGGTGAAACAAAACCACGACTCATCAGTGAAGAGCACTTTTTTCCATCCTGTCTGGTACAGCAAAGGTGGGTTTGTGCCCATAGGCGACATTGTTGCCGGTGATGTCTGGTAAGTATCTGCCTTACAACTGGCCTACAAGCCCTCAGTCCAGCCTCTTTCAGCCTTTTGCGGACAGTCTGAGCACTGATGGAGGGATTGTGCATTAAAGTCAAGTCAAGTGGTTTTATTGTCGTTTCAACCATAAACACAGTCTGGCCATGAGGGCCCGAATGCTTCGGTACCTCTTGCCAGACGGCAGGAGGGTAAAGAGTTTGTGTGAGGGGTGTGTGGGGTCGTCCACAATGCTGGTTGCTTTGAGGATACAGTGTTTTTTGTAAATGTCTTTGATGGTGGGAAGAGAGACCCCGATGATCTTCTCAGCTGTCCTCACTATACTCTGCAGGGCTTTGCGGTCCAAAACGGTGCAAGTCCCAAACCAGGCAGTGATGCAGCTGCTCGGGATGCTCTCAATAATCCCTCTATAGTATGTAGTGAGGATGGGGGGTGGGAGATGTGCTTTCCTCAGCCTTCGAAGTAGAGACGCTGCTGGGCTTTCTTGGTGATAGAGCTGGTGTTGAGGGACCAGGTGAGGTTCTCCGCCAGGTGAACACCAAGGAATTTGGTGCTCTTGACGATCTCCACAGAGGAGCCGTCAATGTTCAGCGGAGAGTGTTCACCTTGTGCTCTCCTAAAGTCAACAACCATCTCTTTTGTTTTGTTGACATTCAGGGACAGGTTGTTGGATCTACACCAGTCCATTAGCCGCTGCACCTCCTCTCTGTATGCTGACTCGTCGTTCTTGCTGATGAGACCCACCACGGTCGTGTCATCTGCAAACTTGACGATGTGGTTCGAGCTGTGCTTTGCTGCACATTCGTGAGTGAGGGAGGTGTCCAGGCCCAGCAGGTTCAGCTTTCCAATCAGGTGATGAGGAATTATTGTGTTGAATGCTGAGCTGAAATCTATGAACAGCATTCGAACGTATGAGTCCTTTTTGTCTAGGTGGGTGAGGGCCAGAGCCTTCCGTGGGTTGACTCTATGTAGAGTTTTCCTCACATCCGCCGTGGTAAGACAGAGCACCTGTTCGTTGGGAGGAGGGGTGGTCTTCTTCGTCACCACGTCGTTCTGCACTTCAAACCGAGCGTAGAAGTTGTTCAGTGCATCTGGAAGGGAGGCATCTTTGTCACAGGCAACTGATGTTGTCCTGTAGTTGGTGATGGCCTGGATGTCCTGCCACATGCACCGCGTGTCACCGCTATCCTGGAAGTGACTGTGGATTCTCTAGGCGTGTGCGCGCTTTGCCTCTCTGATTTCCCGGGACAGTTTGGCCCTAGCTGTTCTTTGGGCTGCCTTATCGCCTGCTCTGAAGGCGGAGTCTCGGGTTCTCAGCAGTGTGCGCACCTCCGCAGTCATCCATGGCTTCTGGTTGGAGCGTGTGGTGATGGTCTTGGAGGAAGTGACATCATCAATGCACTTGCTGATGTAGCTGGTCACTGATGCTGTGTATTCCTCCAAGTTGGTAGAATCGCCATATGTTGCAGCCTCCCTGAACATGTGCCAGTCAGTACACTCAAAACAGTCCTGAAGAGCAGAGATGGCTCCTGCTGGCCAGGTTTTCACCTGCTTCTGAAGCGGTTTTGTGCGTCTGACGAGAGCAGTCTGTATGCTGGAATTAACATAACAGAGATGTGGTCTGAGTAGCCGAGGTGGGGGCGGGGCTCCGACCGGTACGTTTGTGTAAAAAAGATCAAGCGTGTTCGCCCCTCTCGTTGCAAAGTCCACATACTGATGGAATTTAGGGAGCACTGTCTTGAGATTCGCATGGTTGAAATCTCCGGCAACAATAAACAGTCCGTCGGGGTGAGCACTCTGCAGTTCGCTCATAGCCCCATACAGTTCACAGAGCACTTCCTTAGCGTTAGCGCTGGGAGGAATGTAAACTCTGGTTATGCAAACAGTGGTGAATTCCCATGGTAAATAATAAGGTCTGCATCTAACAGTCACAAGCTCCAACAGCGATGAACAGTAGCTAGAGACTGGCATAAAGTCTTGCACCATTCTGTGTTGATGTAAACGCACAAGCCACCACGGCGAGTCTTACCGCAGAGAGCTGTATTTCTGTCAGCACAAAACGAGGCGAGCCCGTCTAGCTGAATGCCGGTGTCCGGAACTCTGTAGCTGAGCCATGTCTCCGTGAAATCAATGACGCAGCAGTCTCTAAACTCACGCTGCGTAGTGTGCTGGAGTTGGATATAGTCCAGTTTATTGTCCAGGGAGCAAACATTTGAGAGCAGGATAGACAGGAGAGCCGGCCAGCTTGGGATTGTTTTTAGCCTAGTCTACTGCAGTCTAAGCGTGACTGTATGCCACAACATTTTCAGTTGTCCACTGAAAACATACATAGAGTAAAGACCTGATCTTCTTTGACAAGGGCCAAATTGTTATGGTCAGATTTTAAATTTTAATGATGGTTACAGGAGGAACGTGTCACAACACGCAATGCATCGCACCCTGCTGCGTATGTGGCTGCATAGCCGCTGACCGGTCAGAGTGCCCATGATGACTCCTGCAAACAAAACCCTTCATCAGACGAACAAGGACAATTGCATTTATGTGAACTTTTGCAGTTAATCTAGAATGGACTTCAAAGACAAAGATCTTACAGTTCCTACAACAATTCTCTTACCACTGCTACGCTGATGACAAGCAATTCTATTGTATTTCCAGCCCAATGACACCACAGTGACTGCTCGAATTGCTGCCTGCCTGGCAGACATCTCAACCCAGCCAAGACTGAATTCCTTGTCTTTCCAGCCAACCCTGTTGTTGAACACAACATCACCATGCAGCTGGGTACAACTACAGTTTCGCCTTCCAAAACGGTCAGAAATTTATCGATGACTAGCTAAATTTCACAGACCACATCTCAAAGACTGCAAGATTATGTAGATTTACACTCTACAATATAAAGATACAATATTCCTCTCTGAACATGCCACACAACTGCTTGTTCAGTCACTTGTCATAACTAGACTGGACTACTGTAACTCTCTCATTGCAGGCCTCCCTGCATGTGCAATTAGACTTCTGCAAATGATCCAGAATGCAGCAGCACGTCTGGTCTTTAATGAACCAAAGAGAGCACATGTTACACCACTCTTTGTCTCTCTCCACTGGCTGCCTGTTGATGCACGTTTTAAATTCAAGGCTCTGATGCTGGCATACAAAACAGTCTTGGATCTGCTCCAGCTTACCTAAAATAATTTTTACAGAACTACACGCCCTCCAAAAGCCTACGTCTGGTAAGGAACTTCGCCATGTCATACCAACACAAAGAGGCACAATACGTCTAGGTTACTATTGTAACCCACGTTCCCCGATGGAGGGAACGAGATGTTGTATCAATTGAACGACACTAGGGGTCTTTTCATGCGCAAAAGCGCATCCCAAGGCTTTGGTGCTGAGAAAGGACCTGAAGCGCTTACCTTGCATGGCTGTGAGCAGCACCCGGACCCATGCAAATGCTGTCTGCCAATTTCTCATTGGCCTTTTCTCAAGTTCTGAGGTAATTGAGGCCTTCAAGAAAACCCCCTAGTGTTTCTTTAATCGACCCAAGGTCGAGTGTGCCACAGAAGGGGAACACTTTCCCGGACTTTCAATATCATCATACTACGTTGGTGGAATGACCTTCCCAACTCTCTTCAAAAAAAGACTTAAAACACATCTTTTCCATGAGCGCTTAACCGGTCACTAAAACTAAATTCAATAACAAATCATAATAATTCTTGTTGCCCTTTAATCAGATTTGAATACTATTCTGATGCTAGTGTAACTTTGTAGTATGGCACTTTTTGTACCACTGTCTCCTTAAGATGATTTGCTTATGTTTTCCTCTTTTGTAAGTCGCTTTGGATAAACGCGTTTGCCAAATGGATACATTTAAATATATAAAGTAATATTGGCATTATATTCATGTTAGCCAGAGGGGAATTGGCTCCCACAGTGATCCTGGTTTCTCCCAAGGTTATTTTTCTCCGTTAACCATCTTATGAAGTTTTGTGTTCCTTGCGACAGTTGCCTTCGGCTTGCTCACTGGGGTTATAAATACAATTATTATTGAATTACTTCTTTTTAGACACAATTCTATTTTATCAAACTACACAATGAAGACATTATAAATATTACACATTTCATTTTCTGTTAATGCGTGATCTTCTGTAAAGCTGCTTTGAAATGATGTGTGTTGTGAAAGGCGCTATACAAATAAAAATAACTTGTCCACCTTTGAAAGTGCTTACAATGAGCATAGGATCTGGACTTTGGAGCAGTGGAAAATGTTGAAGGGTCTGAGTTCCGTTTTCTTTTACATCACATGGACAGCCATGTACGTGTGCACTGTTTACCTGGGGCAGTGATGGCACCAGGATGCACTGTGGGAAGACCACAAGATGGTGGAGTGATTGTGATTCTCTGGGCACTGTTCTGCTTGGAATTCCTGGGTCCGGCCATTCATGTGGACTTCAATTTGACATGTGCCACCTACCTAAACATTGTTGCAGACCAGGTACACCCCTTCGTGGCAATGTTATTACCTGATAGCAGTGGCCTCTTTCAGCAGGATAATGCACCCTGCCAAACTGCACACATTGTTCGGGAATAGTTTGATAAAAATTATGAAGTGTTCAAGGTGTTGTCTTTTCTTCCAAATTACTCAGATCTCAGTCCCATTGAGCATCTGCGGGATCTTTTGGGACTTTTTGGTCCAGCACATGCTGGACCAAAAAGTCTGATCCATTGCGGCTCCACCTTGCAAAGGATCTGCTGCTAATGTCTTGGTGCCAGATACCACAGGGTACTTTCAGGGGTCTTGTAGAGCCCATGCCTCGGCAAGTCGGCACCATTTTTGTGGCACGGTGGGGGTACCAACAGCATATAAGGCAGGTGGTCATAATATTTTGGCTCATCTGTGTATGTATTTATTAACAAGAATATAATATTAAAAAATATATTATAAATAAAAACAGGAACTTATTACGGGGGCATGTTTTAGCTAATATCTGACTCTGGTGTAGAACAGTGTCTGACATTGTTGCTCACATCTAACAAATGTTGTTACATTTAGGCTACTTAAAGTCAAGCCAGAGGAGAGGCTAACCATAGAGGGAGTATTAGGCCATCCCTGGCTCAACTGTACTGAGGCACTGGACAATGTGCTTCCCTCTGCTCAAATGATGATGGACAAGGTGAGCTCCAAAGAAAGACACAATTTCAAAAAATGTACAAAAACATTCTCTCCTCTTTATTGGTCATTGCTTAGTAACTTGTAATTGTCATTTTTAATCTGGTTTTGAATATATGTGAGTCATAAGTTACGGATATATGATTTTAGTACTGATTATCTGTGCTTTTTGGAGCATCAAAAATTGTGTTACCATCCACTTCCATTATAAGGACCTACTGAGCTGTGATATTTTTCTTCAAATATGTTCTGCTGAAGAAAGGAAGTCATATACATCTGGGATGGCATGAAAGTCATTAAATGATGAGGGAAGTTTAATTTTGGGGCAAGTCTATCCCTTTAATGAATTGAGACTAAAATAATTTGGTGGATTTTGGAGGGGAAGGAGGGGTGTAATCTTAATTTTGATAAAATTAAGAGAAAATGAAATGAAATGGTTAAGGACATACTCATAAGATCTAATTAATTTAAGAGAAGCAATTTTATTAACAAATATCAGGATAAGTTGTAGAATATAGTATGATTTAGTGAACTGAATCTTTAAAATATGTAATGAATAGTATTCCATTAAAGTTATTATTTGAAGAGGTCTTGACCTTGAATGATCAGCTGATCAACATTGTAGTAAAATTATATAACCTGATTCAAATAATTTGAACATAGGTACAGCTTTCTCTTTAAACACATTATTCCTCACGATGAAAATAATTAGTACCATTATAAAGGCAAAAACTATCTTTTCTGTGTTAATCTGAGTTTTTGTCCTAAACAGCTGTGACAGTGACAAGAATCGAGCTACAGGACATTCTGTCAATTGCTTGGTTTCTATTTATATGGTGTCGCACCAGGTTGCCCTGTCTGCTGTGAGCTTTGTTTGGTCCAAAATCCTTTTTTTTTTTGACAAAAGTTTTGACAAAATGTTAACTCTTCGTCACTATCCAGGAGCTTTCTCACCTGTGTATCGTGCCATCTTCCAAACATGCAGAAAAGTGAATGATGCTTTTTAAGGCACAGTCGGGGGCGTTTACCATTTGCATTGATTGTCTCAGCACATATCAGAACATCTTGGTTTTGGTCGAGGATGTCACACCTTGGACTGTTTTGCTGAAATCTCGCTCCCTTAAATCAGAGGTCTGTTACACACCGATTCTGAATGGAGGAGATGTGCCAGGCACACTAAGGCTTCTTGGATTTTTTTCTCAGATTCCCTTTCACATGGAGCTTGCCTAAATTGCGAAACGAGTAACGTGGGAACTTAACATTGGCTATGTTTTTGTTTTAATAGGTATTTGTGGGGTTTTATTAATTCATTTACAAGTCCTGTGATTACTTGAGAGCCACATCTGTTTATTACTATTATTTTATCATTCAGGCAGTTGTGGCTGGGATTCAACAGGCCCATGCTGAGCAACTGGCAAATATGAGGATACAGGATCTCAACCTCAGTCTAAAGCCACTCAACTCAGTGAACAACCCCATTTTGAGGAAGAGAAAGCTACTTGGGTGAGTCTTTCCCTTTTGCTGTCCTGTTTACCTGCACTCAATTGAGAGTTTATTTGTCTTACCAGGGCTCAACATTAAGCATTTTCATGTGCTTGTCCTTCTGACAAGTAAATTGGTCATTCACTTGTCCGAGTAAAAAAAGTTACCTTTCCGGAGAGAATAAATAACAAAAGACAGACAAAACAAAACCTCCATCACCATAATTTACAGCTAGTAGGGATCACATTAAGATCTCAAGACTTTTTTTCTTGCTAATATAAGCCCACTGTGCCCCAAACTCGACAACATGTAATCTGGCAATGTAGCTAGGTAGCTGCCACAGTTTCAGTATGATTAATGACGTTCGCTACAGTGAATGTCTTATTCCTAAGACATAGTCAATCAACTAGTTTATAGAACTAAAATTAACAGGAAAGTAATGTCAAATCAAATTCTTATTGGTTAAGCAAGGTATTAATGTTTCTATGCAACTGCTAGTTTTAACCTGCAAGTTCCAAAGACATCTCTGGCTTCCATTAAATGTGGCAGCCTACGCGCTCTAGATAATTTTTATCAGCAGAATAAGAAAATTAACTATGTAAAAAGTGACACAGGCCTAGGCTATATCACTAATATAGACTGTTATTTTTCGTTACTGACGTTTTATTCAGTCCGTTTGTCTGATCGTCCAAGTAAAATTCTCTTTTCACTTGCCCCTTCAAAAATCCACTTTTCTCTGACTAGTGTTAATGTCAAGCCCTGCTTGCTTTTTGAAATTGTGGTTTTCCTTACCATCTGGGTATAATTAATAGAAGGGATGGGCATTTTGGTAATTTTGTCTACTCTAGTACCTTGTACATAGACTGTATATCAGGCATGTACATGGTATATGCCATACATACTAAATGTCAGATGTAAGAGATATACTATATGGCAGACATAAAGTACTGTGCAAAAGTCTTAGGCACATAAGATGTTTCACAAAAACGTTTGTCTTAAGATGGTTATTTATATCTGCTACTTTAGTGTGTCAATAGGTAATATATGTTTTATACTCCCACTGAAGGCAAAAATGTTCACACCAAATATTGATTTAGTTCTTTTTCTGTTTACTGGACTTTGTTTGACACTAATTGATTAATGAAAGCTATTTATGTCATGATTATTTTAAGAAATCCTCACTTTGAAAGTTTTTCACAAGTGTCTAAAACTTTTGCACATCTAAAAATGTGTACATTTTGGTTGCTGAATTGCATCTCGCTGTTCCAGTGTCTCGCTTATTCATTATTATACTGTATGCTGTTCCAAATATATTGCATCATATTTTGTCATTATGTGAATATTCGCTGGCCAAGTCGAACGAATGGTCAAAGCACATACCACTGTTTTTGTTGTGGCTGGCTTAACTGTGTATTTGATGGCCTATTTGTTGGCTTTACCAGACACACCATAACCATTGTGCTTTTAAAAGGTTGTGTTAAGTTGAAAATTGTTTTTAAGACCCTGCATTCTGTTACACTCAGCTGCACTCCATCTAGCAGTTTAAAGGGAAGAACTCACCTGGTGTGTGAACGCTTCTCCAGAGTGTTTCTTGAGTCTTTTGATTATTTTAAAACTGTACAACAAAAACATTGCCGCATCATTTACCAGTTTGGTTTGTTGACAATCATGGTACATCTGAAAATCACAATGTAATCAATATCAAAATAAAAAAAAGTATACACCTTTGTGTATACTGTAGTTGTCACTGATTTTCGATTTTAGTGAAAAGTCACGCCACACAAGATCATTATCGATCATTGCTGTCAATTCTGAGTACTCGAGTAGTCATGTCCATCCCTAATTAGCAGGATGGAATAATAGAAAGGTGCTTACATTTCTGCCCCATGCAGCACCAAACCAGGTGATGAACTTTTCTTCAATGATCCAGAGAATGAGGCAGAGGACACCAACGTGGGTCTGGAAAAACTAAGGGATGTAATAGCACAGTGCATCTTGCCACAAGCTGGTAGGTTTGCACATACTGCATACACACTCTTTCTGCTGCTATCCATCTTATACACAATGGCTCATGTTTCGAAAGCTAGAGAGCAACCTTGCTAGACTTTTTAGGCATTATGTGCATTCTCTCAATGTGAAGTAGGGCTGGGTAAAACTATAGATTTTTCTGATTAATAGTGATCTTCAAACAAATAAATTTTTTTGTATTGCACTTTTCAGAGTACTCATCATTTTAAAGCTGCAGAAAATCGTGCTGTAATGTCTGTATTGTCTGAATGATGTAAAGTCCCCAGTGAACAGGCTCACCGAAAAAACATGCCTAAATTCTTTGTCCTTAAACCCTCAATGAGCAAGCCAAAGGCAACTGTGGCAAGCAACAAAAACTCATGTTTAGTTGAGTGATTTTAAGTTGAGTGGAGAGAAAAAAAAACTTGGGAGAAACCAGGCTCAGCTGGGGGAGCCAGTTCCCTTCTGGCTATACAGCATGATCATAATGCCAATCTTAGTTAGCTATGTGTAGTACAAGTCACAAGATGATGAGATATCAAGAAGATTAAATTATGCAAAGTTTCTGTGGATGCGTAAAAAAAATTTTCTTAGCATCCTGGAGATGTTGCTGAATCGGAGATAGCTACTTGCAGCCGCCTAGTACAGATGCTTTTTGAAGCGCACTAAAATTGAGTTGTGTCCTAGCAGAGAAAACTTTTTCTGGGCAGCACCCTGTACTATACTTACCTCCCTGTCACCCCCTCCCACTTCTGCTGCTTTCTGATAAAAAGTTATGATGTTGTCTAACAGTGATGTAAAGGAAATATATATATATATATATATATATATATATATAATTAATTAACATCACTGAATCAACCAATATTAGGTTACAGTGGCAAAAAAAGTATGTGAACCCTTTGGAATTGGCAAACGTTCACAGTGCTGTAGAAAAAGTAAGTGAACCCTTTAATAACTGATCTATCCTCCTTTTGCAGCAATAACTTCAAGCATTTCCGGTAACAGCGTATTAGACCTGCACAATGTTCAGAAGGAATTTTGGACTATTCTTCCTTACAGAACTGCTTCAACTGAGCCATATTCTTAAAATGTCTGGTGTAAACTGCTCTCTTGAGGTCATTCCACATAATTTCTATTGGGTTAAGGTCTGGATTATGACAGGGCCACTCTAAAAGGTGGATGTTTTTTTTATTTTTTTTTTTTTTTTAAAGCAATTCTGTAGTGGATTTACTTCTGTGTTTAGGGTCATTGTCCTGCTGTATCACCCACCATCTACTGAGCTTTAGCTGGGACACAGCCATTCTGACATTATCTTGTAGGGTATCTTGATAAATTTGGGAATTAATTTTTCCCTCGAAGGAGCCCTGAAGCAGAAAGCAGCCCCAAATCATGATGCTCCCTCCACTGTAATTCACCATTGGGATGAAGTGTTCATGTTGGTATGCTGTGCCTTTTTTATGATAGTTTACATAGTGCTGCATGTTCTTCCAAAACAATTCAACATTTTCATCAGTACACAAAACCTTCTAAATGGTTCACATACTTATTCTTGCCACTGTACGTCAACAGTTGTAAGGGTTCCATCAAGTAGAAATGCTCCTTAAGGTAACAAAGGTTACTGTGTTTTATTATTTACATATGTTAAGATTTTTGTTTTTCCCTCACGCGTAGAGGAGTTTGGGGAATGTTCGGGTACTTGTGAGAGTTGGGATTGAGCATCTTCCCTTCCCTCATCTTCTCTCTCGCTCTCTGAGTGTTGTTATTATTTTGCCCAATAAAGTTGATCATTTTGTTCCTAAATCCAGCAGGATTTTCAGGTGTGTTTTATTAAAATAATCACCGGCCAGGTGAGTGAGACGATGCCCACATTACCGTCTACCAGCGGGAGGTCGTTAATCACTTGACTGTCCATGCTGAGTTAATGGTTCCAGCAACGGGGGGAAAAAAGGATCAACATGACAAAAAAAAATTAGCTAGCTGCTTTTACTAAAGAACTAACAAGACATCAAGCTGATCGATGGCCTTTTCCACTGCACAATGCAGCTTGCCTAGACTCTGCTTGTTTTTTGGGAGTTTTCCACTGTGGATAATACCTGGTAATTTTTTTAGTACCACCTCGGTCAAGGTTCCAAGCTTGCCGATAACAAATGTGACATCAAAACCCAGCAGATCAATAATTGGTCAGAGAGAATCGTCACTGGGTTTGCGACACGGCATCAACCTGCTAGTATTAAAGTTAGCAACAGCAATAGCAGTATCATTTGTTCACGTGACTTTCGAATTGTAAAAAGAAACGGTTATGCACAAAACCACGCCGTGGTCAATAAACGAGGTGAAGTCGTTCCCCTCGTTAGTGACTAATGAAATGACACAAAACAAAAAAGTCTTTCATGAAGTGTCTCAACCAGAAGTGGATACTATGGTTTATATAATATTATATATTAATATCTAAAAATATTTCATGAGGATATACGCTATTTGTGATATGTCGTCAAAAAGATACCGGTCGACATGTCTGGATGTTTTGTGGCCCCTTTAAATACAGTTCACAAAACCAAACATTCTCCACGAACGTTGCTGCCTATTTCAAATACGTCAGAGCATCCACAAATTTTCGATAGCGTTGTTGGCAGGGCAGCCAGAGCGAATTTAGAGGCTCTTGCCGCCTCTGGTCTGAACGCACGGTAGGAGTGGTTCAAACAGAAGAAAGTGGAAGTGGTTTGACTAAATGGACGCTATGTATGACAATAGACCGGCGAGTAATGGGAGGGAGGGAGCCCTGGATTAGGCCATGGCATTATTGCAGTCCACGATGGAGGATGGTAAGTTTTGTTACGTTAACTCTCTATATTCTTTTTGAAAGATTCACTTTATTTAGTTGACCAGCTACTGGAAAGCTTGCTTCTAAAACAACCAGGCCAATTTAACTGTTACACTTTTATAAAATCACCATGCAACAACTACTTTATGCAGCACTATGAGCTAAAAGCTAGTGGTCGTGTTATTGTTTATGGTCAGTAATGTTTGTGTCGCAATTAAGATGATGTCACAGCAGTAGAGGCTGCGCAAAAATGACAATCAGCCTATAATCCCACCCATGTTGAGGCGGCACCGAACTGCAGTGGAGAAAGCAAGCTCAGAAAAGTAAAGTGAGCAGAGTCGAGTCCAGTCGAACCGAAATGTGCAGAGGAAAATTGGCAAACTTATTCATTGCAGTCAGCTGCATATCATCACAAACCTAAACGCTGATTGTAATCCTAAGTGATTCTGTCACCAAGTGTTTTTCCACACTAAAAAGACTATCAAAAATCAGAAAGCAGATGCACAACAGTCTGTTTTTATTCATCTTTAATAACTGAAAGCTGCAAATAGACATACGCATTCTATGGCAAGTCTCGAGGGGTTAAATACGCAATCATACACTTTTACTAAGGTAAAGTTACTCCGTGAATCGCTTCCTAAACCACTCCAAATACAATTGTTTATGCTTAGTTGGTATTGGTATCCGGGTGCTCACAAAGCAATTAGGCCCAATTTTTAAATTTATTTTTAATCTATTGATGAGTAGTATGTTCCGAAACAATGCAAACCCTCTATAATTTTTCCTGTCACCTCAAGAGTTTGACAGATTATAGCCTTGACCTCCTTATTTGAGTAATTACTAAAGAACAAACTACTACCTAAGACACACAGACCATTTTATTCTATGCAATTTACTTATAGAACTGGCTTAGGAGTTCCGGATGCAACTTTAACCCTGTTTATTTCTTATTTAAACATCTAGAGGGAAGTGGAAATCATGCCAGTTTGTTATTTGTGGATTTTTCATCAGCCTTTAGTTCTATCCAGCCAAATCTGCTGGTGCATAAGCTTATAGAACGTTTTGGTGTGGATTCCAACATGGCTTGAGAACTTGACTTCTCAAGTTAAGTTCTCAAACTCTTGAGTGAGAGTTACACTGCCTTGCCAAAAATGTTTTTGCATACTCTAATATTTAGTTGGACCACCCTTAGCTTTGATTATGGTGTGCATTCATCGTGGCATAGTTTTGACAATCTTATGCAACGTCACAACATTTATTTCCGTCCAGAGTTGCATACATTTTTGGCAGAGATCTTGTATTGATGACGGGAGAGTCGAACCACTCTGTAAAGTTCTCTCCAGCACATCACAAAGACTTTCAGTGGGGTTAAGGTCAGGACTCTGTGGTGGCCAATTCATGACATTATTCCTCATGCTCCCTGAACCACTCTTTCACAATTTGAGCCCGATGAATCTTGCCATTGTCGTCATGAATATGCCCGTGCCATCAGGGATAAAAAAAATCCATTGAGAGAACCTGGACATTCAGTACATTCAGGTAGTCCGCTGACTTTTTTTTGTATTAACTGTCATAATGTTTTTGCCACATAACATTGCTGAGCCTAGACCTGACCAACTGAAGCCACCCCAGATCATAACACTGCATCCAGAGGCTTGTACAGTGGATGCACTTCCCTTTTTACCCTGGCATGCCCATCACTTTGGTATAGGGTAAATCTGGACTCATCAGACCACATATGGCCTTTTTCCATTGCTCCAAATTGAAGTAGTTTTTTTTCGATAATCCTCACTAACAATTGGCTTTCTTGTGGCCACACAGCTGTTTAGTCCCAATCCTTTAAGTTCTATAGGATAGGATAAGTCTTCCTACATGGTTGTTTAAGAAATTAGATGCTACACACTGCATCAGTTAGGGTTAAAATAATTGTTGCCACCTGAATCATATTAATCACTTCAATATTGATCCAATCAAAGTCTCTTATTTAAATACAAACAGCAACCTTTTTCTTTTGGCCAGGCAGTGAATGACTACGACATCTACTGGTTCCCCAAGGGAAGTGGTAGTGAGCCTGTTGGTGGAGGAAGAAAATAATTATATTGTAGACTACTTTTTGAAATATTTTTTTTGTTAAATGTTTGTAAAACCTTCAGCCATTGCAGACACTTTAATCGATGGTCAAGCCATTTAGGTAGTTGAAAGTTAAAGTACTTGGTACCATAATTGATCATCCATAATTGATTACTTTAGAGAGAAATATAGATCATTTGTGTAAGGTAAGTCACCATGTCTCTTTTGTTTGAGAAAACTAGTTGTTTCATGTTGATGGGACAATGATGACTATTTTCTATGGAGCTTTTATTGTATCGCATTAAAAACAAATTTTAAAAAAAGCCCTGTAGTCAACACCCTGTAGCAAAATTATTGGAGTAAAACTGACATGTTTTCCCAAACTATTTAACA
The DNA here is from genome assembly GCF_025860055.1 of Xyrauchen texanus. Taxonomy (NCBI): domain Eukaryota; kingdom Metazoa; phylum Chordata; class Actinopteri; order Cypriniformes; family Catostomidae; genus Xyrauchen; species Xyrauchen texanus. Next base: position 4,890,763 of record NC_068278.1, on the reverse strand, counting down.
CAAAAAGTAATATGAAAGAAACAAATAGTACAACACAGATGTGTGTTTGATCTCTTGAAGCCACACACTCAGGTTGCCTTTGGTTGATTCAATGATGTTGAATATTTCGTTGAATTTTTGACTTGACCAGTTAATTTAGACATTACCATGTGAAGCCCCACTTTTCAGGTTAAAATGTTTTCAGAAACCGAGCATTATCACAAAATAATGCCTATATAATAATAATATATTTTGTAAAAAACCTGTGCGCATAATTTAAATTACTGGTCTAAAATCTGGTAGCATCAAATCTGTATAATTGTAATGTATAATCTTATTATAATTCCAGCCTGATCTCATGAGCATTACGTGACCATGGCAACATTTTTCCAAAACTAAATTACGTACTTCATAACACATTTCAAACCACGGTCTTCCGAGTCCAAAGTCCAACACTATATCAGGTGAGCTACCGTGGGAGCTAATCATATTGTAATATGTGTGTAAATGTAAAGTAGGAGGGTCTTTAATAGAAACTTAAAAATGTATAGTTTTTCAAACTATGCATTATAGTAAGTGTTTCAATATTATATCATACAAGTGTGTGAGTAATAGTGTGAAAAATATGTGTTTATAAAGTCATAATAAGCTGTTGTAGTAGTGATTTGTTGAAGTGAATAAAACTGTTGTTGTAGTGTCAAACATTCTTCAAAGACAAAATGACAACCTCCAACAAAGTCAAAAATCCCTTCTTCCCAAAACTAGAAATTCCTGTATTTGATGGAAACATTCGAATGTACAGGTAATGCGTTAAAGCCATTGAAGTATTGAAGGCAAAACGGACAGTAATGCTGACAGATTATACAATGCACTATGGGGCAGGTGCAGGAGCTTGTTAGATGTATGCACATGTCTCCAAACCAGGGTTTCAAAGGGCAAAGAACTTAACTGCGTAAATTCTTTGTTGACACTTTTAAAATAAGCTCTGCATACATGGAAAAAGCATTGACATGGCCCAACAGAGAGAAGTATAGAGAGAAGTGGAGGTCAGCGATATGTGATTTGCAAGAACAAATAAACAGCACACCAAATTTTGTAACCGGGATTGTTTCTGATCCAGTGTAAAGGCAAAATCCTCAGGAAGTAGCTTTGCCACAATTGTTTCCAATGCCGGTGTTCTTAATCAGAATCAGAATGAACTTTATTATGCTTACACACACAATTTGTCATGGATACAGAACTTCAATGGCAAAGAGAATGCAAAATGCATATAAAATAAAATATTAAAGTAATTAAAATTATATAGAGAAATACACAATAGAACAATTACATATGTTCAACTATGCTATATACAGATGTACAGTTATGTGCAAGGGATTTCATATAATGTGCAGAATAGGTAGGATATAAATAAATATGGATGAATTAAATATTGCACTATGGAGAGTTCAGTTTTAACTGTTCATGAGGTGGATGGCCTGAGGGAAAAGACTGTTCTTGTGCCTGGCTGTTCTGTAGTTCAGTGCTCCTGATTTTCTTTTTTCTCACTCTGGAGATGTAAGAAACATATAACTGTCAGATCACAAAATTCATACCCGGTTTATAATCATGAACACACATTGGACCTTTGCCATCAGTTTTTGATGAAACCCCATAGTGAAAGTCTCACCTTATTTATCAAGCCTGCAAGTAATTTCAGAATCTGAAACTCGGAGAACAAATTATTACGAATGAATGGCACATATTAATCTGATTTTCACAGTGTGTCATGCTGTTATGACAGTTAATACATAAAACACCCTTTATTGACACACATTAATGTGAAATTAAATTAATACTCGTTGAAACATTTATTAGATTCTTTTTAAACTCTATATCAGAACTGATAACATCATAAGCCTACTATCAATTTATGCCCAATTATGTCTTAAAAACAATGTTTAAAACATAAAATTAACTGCCGAAATATTGTGAAATATTTAAAGTGTTGGTTCTTTCCAGTAGGCAGTCCGATACGCACCTGTATGCCAAAAAGGTTTTGTTTTGATCCTGTGAAATGAATAGGAAGCGCAAGTTCTGTACCATGCAGATTCTCGTGTCTATCTCATACGCAGCTAACTTTAGCGTGGTCAAGATAATAGCAGTTTGAAATTCAGATTTCATTTAAATATACATCAGTGGTGCTATGGCTTAACGTGTTGTATTTTCTTTGTGAAATATGAACATTTCAAGTGAATAGTGTCATGTGCATTCTCATCAACTACTCTTACAGTTGTTAAATAGCAGGGAATTTATGATGATATACAGTCCTATAAATAACACCTTATTGAATAAATGTAAAATGATATTTAGTGAGAGCTGTAATGTAATTGCATGAGGTGCAAGTACCACACTCAAAACCCTACTTTTGAAGGGTGTGTACAACACATTTGCATGTATAGTTATTTTCTCATTGGAGACAGTTTAAGATTTTGCCAAAAGACAACTGGAATAATAACTGACATCTAATGAATGTTCCACTAAGATTTGCAAAACCTGATGTCTACTACCTGCACTTCTTGTGGTGGCTCCAGGGTGATGCAAATCAAATTCCAAAAAATTACGGTATGTTAGTACACTTATTTGGAGCTGTATCCTCCCCAAATTTTGCACTCTTGCTGAGACTGTCCAAAAGATCTTCTATGTGGATGATTATGCGAAGTAAGTTGCCATAGATCAGGAAGCGATGCAGCTGGTAAAGATCTCACAGCTTTTTGCTGCAAGGGGGGATTTCATCTAACAAAATGTGTTAGTAACGTTATGTTGTTCTATCTGCCATACCACCAGAGGAAAGGGCCAAGGAATTTCAAACTTTAGACCTTGATAAGGAAACCTTCCCATTGACAGCACTTGGACTGCAGTGGTGTTTTTATTCTGACCATTTTCAGTTTCAAATCAAATCACTTTGTCACACTACTATGTACACAAGTGCAACAGTAGGTGAAAGTCTTGTGTGCAGTTCCGAGCAACATAGCAGTCATGACAGTGACGAGACGTATACCAATTTACAATAAACAACATATTTACACAACACAATTTACAATACTAATGTACAATGTACAGTAAACAATACACACAATATAGAATACACATAAAATTTAAAATAAGAGTATATCAAAATATATTTTCAGTAGTTATATTGTGGAGAATATATTTGACAGTCCAGTGTGAGATAATAAGACGAAGATTAATAAAGTGCAGTGCTGATTATTGATCGTGAGAGATCAAGTGTTCAAAAGTCTGATTGCTTGGGGGAAGAAGCTGTCATGTAGTCGGCTGGTGCGGGTCCTGATGCTGCGATAACGCCTGCCTGATGGAAGCAGTGAGAGCAGACCATGACTCGGGTGGCTGGAGTCTCTGATGATCCTCCTAGCTTTTTTCACATGCCACCTGTTATAGATGTCCTGGAGGGAGGGAAGCTCACCTCCGATGATGTTTCTGGCAGTTCGCACCACCCTTTGCAGGTCTTTGCGTTTGTGGGTGGTGCTATTGCCGTATCAGGCGGTGATGCAGCCAGTCATGATGCTCTCTGCTCTCTACGGTGTAGAACCGTGTGAGGATATGGTGGTTCATTCCAAACTTCCTCGCCATCTCAAGAAGAAGAGGCGCTGGTGAGACTTCTTCACAACGGCCTCAGTGTGGATGAACCATGTGAGTTCCTCAGTAATGTGGACACCGAGGAACTTGAAACTGCTCCATTAATTGTGATGGGGCTGTGTTCTCTGTCTTTCCTCCTGAAGTCCACTACATGCTCCTTGGTCTTACTGACATTGAGGGAGAGGTTGTGCTCCTGACACCAGCGTGTCAGAGTGTGCACCTCCTCTCTGTAGGTGGTTACATCACATAAGTTTAACATAACAATTAGTTACAAGCATACACCTGCAGAGTCATACTTTCTATGGTGAGTTCAATCTTTCACCCTCTTGGTTTTCTTGCTCCCTTTATACTTGCAGCCAAGCAACTGCTACAATATCTCTGTAAAAGAGGTTATGGATGGGATGAACAGTTACCTCAGCAATTGTCAGAGCATTGGGTAAATTGAATGTCTTGAAAAAATTGCTGATACATATTAAGTCAGATGATGAATCAAAGATAAAGACTATGGAAAAACCATCAGTGGACAGTAAAATAATTTTGTTTATGCCAGTGAGAATGGCTATGGTACCTTAGGCTGATTAATAATCAGAATGCTGTGCACATCTCCTTCAATATGGTAAAATCATGAGCTCAGAAAAGAGTTACGACTGAATAAATCCACAATGCCTAATGAGTTAAAACACCTTATCATCCTACACAAAGATCTTCACATATCAACAGTCATCTTGCAACATATACATGCACAGTCTGAGCACATGGGGAGAATCTACATTCCCAACTGCACTAGAAATACTGGATTGTAAAGGGCTATTCAGCAACAAGAGAGGTTATTTCTAAGTGTCATTTTTCTCATGCGAAATTGGCATACAAAAGATGGCATAATTATCACTGGAAAGAATTAAACCAGACCATCACCCTTTTCCAATTTTGGTTTGGATTATGTTGGCCCATTAGAGGTGAAAATAGAAAAAGGCCTTGTAAAGAGATATGGAGTATTGTGCATGTTTAGTAGAGCTGTACACTTGGAGGTAGCACATCCACTAGACACTGACTAGTGTATAAATGCCCTAAAACGATGTAGCAGAGGGCGTTTCTTAGCCACGTCCACACTAAAACGTTTTGATTTGAAAATACATATTTTTCCACTGAGACAGCATTTTTGTCCAGCAGAAACTGAACTTTTAAAAACATTCTTACGAGTGATGTATTTGCTGTCATGTGATCCATTCATCCCAAAACAATCAAGATGGCGGCCCATGTTGTAGCACCTTTGCTGTGTCTGCTATCCACTTTGATAGCATTTTTTTATTAAGTTACTTTGTGCAACCTTTACATTGTATTTCTTCAAAGGCGACAGGAATTTTACTGTCCGTGATGGAACACGAGGACAACTGCGTTTCAGACAATACATTGAATGGTGATTTTTCCGCATGCACAGTAAGAGTATTTAAGTGTTTTCATTTAAACGGAGCTGTTGACAGAGAGCATTTAAAAAAGGAATAAACCGTTTTCAAATGTGTCCGGATCGGTATGGACGTAGCCTTATATGGCCATTGGATTCATACATTTTAGAATGTTTTGATTTTGATTAGCTTATCATTCACAGTTCTTTATGTGATGAGTAGTATACAGTTCATCCCCTCATTAAAGATGTTAAGCACACCTTTTTTTTTTCTTTTCTTTTTTGCTTAAAATTAAATCTTTTAAAGTAATTTTAAAGCTGGCTGATTTGTTTTAAGCTGAATAAACATAGGCCGAGCATGTTTAAACAAAACATTTTTGTATGAACTGTAAGATTAATGACAAATTCTTTGAAGTTCATCCTGTCCTTTTGTTATTTGGCTGATGAGGCTTTAATTGGCAAATAATTTATTGTTTGTGGATTCCATTTCAAGAGAGAGCAGTCCATCCTTTAACCAAGATTATGCAAGCAGAGGTCAGTGAGGTGCATCGCAGTCCGGCTGAAAGCTTGTTGCAGTTAATTTCCAGTGATGTCCATCCTAAGTCCCATGTTTTATGGTTGGAGTTGGTAGCAGTTTGTCCTCTGTTAAGTCCAACGTAGTAGACTGAAGTTATGTCTGGCTGGCACTAGCTGCAGTTAGTAACTCAGTGACGCGTAGCAGTGGAAATTGGACATCAGACAGGGCCAAAGCTGAAACTGGCAGGCACTGGTAGCCTGAGGATATGTATCCCAAGGTTGAGACAGGGAAACACATAGAAAAACATTAGTGTAGATGCCATTCACTTTAAACCTCTGGGGTCGACGGACGCGCCGGCACGTCCTGCTGGATATTTTCGTCATTACAGCAGAAACAACTTAACATTTTTTGTAGTGTAAGTGTAAGACATCATTAGAGACTATAAAGGGTCTTCTTTTATTTGTGTACACTCACAATAACAACAAAACCTTGTGGTTTTGAAAAATAAAGAAAATAAAAAGGGTGAGCTATCAGACGTCTCCGTGTTCACGAGCATATTTCTGAAACACGTCACAAAAATGAACTGAAACTCCACAAATACTTATCACACAAACATGAAACATATGTCTAAAGAAAGCTTAAAATGTCTACTTTTAAATAAAACAATTCAAATTTAATACAAATATTCTCCTGCAATGTAATCTGTATGAAACAAAGCGATGTACAGTTTCTTCTGACTAAACTCATTAAAGCTAATGCGATCACACTCACCAGCCGAGCGCGCCATTCATACGCTAATGTGCTGAGGTGATCAATGCAAATAGTAAACGCCCCCGATGGTGAGGTTTAATGTAATCACAACTCAACTTTTCTGCGTGGTTGTAACGATTCACAGGCGATGAAACTCCTTGATAGTAAGGAAGAGTTAACATTTTCCTCAGAAGAAGAGCAGGACTCCGATGAACATTTTTATTTTGAAGAGAGACTTGATCCAGCCGAGGATACAATTTCGGATGAGTAAGTCATTTAGTTTGCATTAGTTGACATGCTATTTTATATAAACATGTACAAATTTTACCAGTGGGACTGTTTCCAGACTTGCCAGCCAGGATTCAGAGTATTGATATTTTAAATATGCCTAATAAGCAAGTTTTAGTTACATTTAAATGCTGTTTCGGCTAAAGCAGGTATTTTAATGGTATGCTGTATGATATAAATATGATATAAAAATAATTTTAACTAGCGTTTATGCTGCCTCATTATCATCAACAAAGCTTGTGCTTGCAAATATGTGTTCAGGTTAAGTGAGTAAAATGCACTTTAAATATCCCCATATTAGAAAATCAGCATATTATAATGATTTATGAAGGATCATGTGACACTGAAGACTGCAGTAATGATGCTGAAAATTCAGCTTTGATCACAAATTGCATTTTACAACGTAATCAAATAGAAAACTGTTCTTTTAAATTGTAAAATGAGTTCACACAATGTTTTTACTGTATTTTGGATCAAATAAATGCATTCTTGGTGAGCAGAAGAGACTTAAACGGTAGTGTAGGTATAAAATTAAGTCTTTCTGTAAAGAAAATGTATGGTCAGATTACTTTAACTTAAAACTTGATTTTGATCATTAAGTCTCCTCATATTCATTCTCCTTCTGTCACATTCCTCATTGATAGGCCCAGGGGAGGCGTCTTTGTTTCTTCAGGTGTGAATCACAATCCATATTCATAATCGTTCACGCCTCCTCGCATATGACCTTTCAACACTAAAATTGTCTTACAAAAGTTCAATTACTATATTGTTTTGTATGAATGAGTGATCAGGATGGTTTTCACATCATTTTGTAGCAAAAACTCTAGGCTTCAAGATCCAGTTCTCAAAAGTCTTGTGGACAAATATTTATTATGTGTTATATGGCCTTATTTCAATGACTTAACATTTTAGTTTTTTCAAAAACCACGCATAAATGTTATTTTCTCAAAAATACAAACATTTTCACACATGTTGCTCACATATTATTTTAGCCCAGTTTGTGCTGAATACAGTTTTATCAGACTTTAGCCATCAATATGTTTTTAAGCAAATGAAAAAAGCACAAATGTCAAGGCATGTCAAAACTTCTCCAGGGCCCAAAACACCCTCAGACCCCAGAGGGTTAACTTCTCCAGTTAGTTTAATAGAAAGGCTTTGCAATGGCAAAATATGGGCAAGAACTTTCTGTTTAATTAAAAAACCAGGGAGGTGCTCTCTCAGGTGGAAGCAACCAATGAGCCAAATGTCTGAGACTGAATGCATAATAATAAAACAAAATCTTGGGTAGGCCTAGCCCACCTTTGTCAATCGGCCTTTTTAACTTATTGAAATGTAATCTGGGATGCTTACCATTCCAAATGAAGGACTTCGCTATGCTATCAAATGGCTTGAAATAACAGAGATCTACAGAGAGAGATTGTAGCAGGTAGTTGAATTTTGGAATACAATTAATTTTAATAACATTAACCTTCCCAATCATAGCTAAATGCAATGAAGCCCATCTGCCCACATCGCTCAAACATTTTTATTAAGGTGTCAAAATTAACTGACTAAATCACACAAATTTGCTGGGAATAAAATGTCCAAATACTTAATGCCTTGTTTGGGCCACTAGATGGCCACACAGATAATTCTGTGGAGGCAAGGTTTGGGGTCGGAGACGAATAATAAAATATAATCTGCACTAAACAAAAATATACTTATGAAAACCTAAGTGTCATACCTCCCACCATCACCCCTGGGAAATCATCTAACTTATCGCAGCTGCTAATGGTTCCAGGGCAAGACAGAATAATGGGGAAAGAGTAAAATAATCAGAAATTAATCCATTTTTTTGTACTGCCACTGGTGTCTGTAAATTAACTGAAACCATCCAGTAAAAGTATTTCCAAATACGTATATATTTCCAAAATCTTAAAAAGATAATCCCATTCTACCATATCAAATGCCTTTTCGGCGTCAAGTGAGATGGTAGCGACCGGAGTCTGATCATTCGCCACTGCCCACATGATATTGATCAAACTCCTAATGTTATCAGAAGAGCTGCAGCCCCAAATAAACCCCACCTGATCTATATGTATAAGAGATGTCATAAATCATCATTTAATATCTAGCTGAATCAGGGAATTTGGACAGGAACTCTTACACGTGCTTGGATCTTTGTCCTTTGTAAGAATCAGACTGATTCGGGCTTTTGTCATGGTTGACGGAAGCTTTCCATTCTTTAATGATTCTGTATAAACTTCTAACAAAAGTAGAGCCAGTTCTGTAGCATAAGATCTAGAATATTCAGCGGTAAAGCCATCTGGTCCTGGAGCCTTGCCTGTAGGCAAGGCCTTAATTACCTCGCCAAGCTCCTCCCAAGGTTATCTCAGAATCAAGATAATTTTTTGCTCAGTCATTAGTTTAGGGAGTTCTTATGGTTCCACAAAGTTTCTAATATCTTCATCAGTAGACGAACATGTGGAACTATAGAAATCAAGATAGTATTCTTTAAAAGCATTATTAATATCAATGGCTGAGGTAAATAATTCACCACCAGCAGAGGGAATGGTAGAAAAAGTCTTTCCCTGCTATTTATATTTATCCAGAAATGCTCCTACTTTGTCTGCCGACTCAAAGTATGACTTTCTTACCCTGAATAGCCAAAACTCCACCTTCCGTGACAAAATAGTAATATATCTGTATTAGGCCATCAGACGACATTCGGTGCTTCATCTCTGCCATCTCTTTTAATATTCCCTTCCAACTCCATGTGTTCTCATGCTTTGGAATTTTTGATGTATGAGGCCCATGTTCATTTTGATGAATGAGATCGGATGTATGATCCGACCCCTAAGAACCACCTTAAGTGCCTCCCAAGCCACGCCTACAGAGGATAGTGAGGACCAGTTGGTCTCCATATAAACATTGATTTCAGCCTTGGATTTTAGGATTTTGCCAAATTAATCCCGATTAATTAATCGGAACACCATGTCATTAATTCGATTACAAATTTTAATCGATTGACAGCCCTAATATTCATCCATTTTCTTTTTTTTTTTTTTAAAAAGGCTGTTCAGTTAAACGAATATTCAGTGAGCCAGCAGGCCCATTCAACTGCTACATGAGTGCAACAAATGACCCAGTCACTCCAATGTCCTGCAAGAAATACTTCACAAAACAAACTCCAACCAATAGGAGGCATAAGCAGAAAGAACGTGCAGATTTATCCACATCACTGTCCCGGAGTGCTGCTACACAAAACAAATTCAAGCCGCTAGGCAGAACCAGCACAAAAAGAAACAAAAAACGGTGCTCCACTTCCTTGGATGATCACGTGGATGTTCATTTGGCTGCAATGTGAAAACCACTAAATAACTTACTCAGTCCATTCACTTTATGAAGGACATTGCTTACTGGGGACATGTAAATACTGTACGGCCATCCTTAGTATCTATTCTTAATTTGGCCATTAACATCAGTGCAAAAGCGACCTTCTGTTGATAAAAGAGCTTCTTGCATTCCATGAATCGATCACATTTTCAAGAGAATCAAGATAATTCTCTGTCGAATTCGCAAAATGTCTGGGAAAAATAAAATGCTGTGGTTCTTCTAAGAAAGCCTTCCTTTGCTCCTCGCCTTATATAACATGAGATCTTTATCGGATGATCTCCGAAATTTGGTCAGAATTTATCAGGGTCTGTCTCCCTCAGCAGATAGCCAAGCCAGAACCCTGTGAGCTCGCTCAATTTCCAGCTTATGGCCTGTAATGTCGAGCAGACTTTGAAAGAGCCCATCCAGGAATTTCACCATATCCCAACCTTCTTCGTCCTCAGGAATTCCAACATTTCAGACATTATCCTGCCGGCTACGATTCTCCAAATCCTCCATCTTCTCCCAGATGCTCTCCAAATCCTCCTTGGTCACTAGCGGATTAGCATCTAATTTCCTCTCCTATGACTCCAGATAATCGATCCGTTTCTCGACATACCCCATTCTTGTAACCCCCTCAGCAAATATATTTTCCATGGCCATGATTGTTTGATGTATTGCAGCAAGATCCTTCAAGTCAGCAACGATCTTCTTCAGCATTGCCGGCACATTCATCAATTCTCGCCGGATTACCTTTGCTTCTCCGGCCAATCAACTCTCTGGCTCGAGGCCTCCGGAAGGGCGTCAGCGAGACCTTGCAGCCCAGGGCCCCCCTCCCAAGCCCCTGGTATTTAAGGGCCCCTGGGCACTGGCCCCATTGTCCTCATCCTTTGTGGGTGTGGTTTAGGAGGCATTTAAGGTGGTTCTTAGGAGCCAGATCATACAGTATACCGCATTCACCAAAAAATCCAAAGCACAAGAACTCGTGGAATTGAAAGGGAATATTAAAAGTGGCGAGGCAGAGCTGAAACACTGAATGTCATCTAATGGCCCCAGAGAATTGACCGATTGAAATATAGATATAATAATATTTTGTTGCAGAAGGTGGAGTTTTGGCTATTTAGGGCAAGACGATGAGTTGGGGGACAAAGCAGGGAAGATTCTGGCTAGATATATGAAATAGAGGGTCTTTTTCTACCATTCCCTCCGTAAAATCAGCTGGTGGTGAAATTTTTACCTCGGCCACTGATATTAATAATGCTTTTAAAGAATTCTATCTTGATCTTTATAGTTCCACATCTTTGTCAACTGAAGAGGAAATTACATACTTTGTGGAACCAATAGAACTTCCTAAACTCTCAGCTGATCAAAACAATTGATCAAACTCTTGATTCTGAGATAACCTTGGTAGAGCTTGGCGAGGTAATTAAGGCATTGCCTGCAGGCAAGGCTCCGGGGGAAGATTGAATTTTGAATTGAATTGCCGCTGAATTTTTTAGATCTTATGCTACAGAACTGGCCCCACTTTTGCTAGAAGTTTATACATAATCATTAAAGATTGGAAAGCTTCCACCAAACATGACACAAGCCCGGATCAGTCCGATTCTTAAAAAGAACAAAGATCCAAGCAAGGGTAGGAGTTACCATCCAATTTCTCTCATCCAGCTAGACGTTAAAATATTGTAACAAATTTTGGCTAACTGATTGAGTATAGTTATGACATCTCTTCTACATATAGATCAGGTGGGGTTTATTCAGGGCATAAACCCCACCTAACTCTTCTCATAACATTGGCAAACGATCAGACTCCGGTCACTGCCATCTCGCTTGGACGCCGAAAAAGCATTTTATATGGTAGAATGGGATTATCTTTTTAAGGTTTTGGAAATGTATGGGTTCGGGAATACTTTTATTGGGTGGATTAAGTTAACTTTATAGACACCCGGTAGCGGCGGTTCAAACGGATTGATTAATTTCAGATTATTTTACTCTGGATAGGGGCACCTGGCAGAGTTGCCCTCTTTCCCCCATATTGTTCTGTCTTGCCCTGGAACCATTTGCAGCCACAATAAGAAAGAGGATGATTTTCCAGTTGTGGTGGCGGGAGGTGTGGCGCATAAGCATTTGCTTTATGTAGATGATATTTTATTATTTGTCTCTGCCCCTACTAGTTTTATGCCTTGCCTCCACAAAATTATTCATTCATTTTCTAAATTCTCAGGATACAGAGTTAAGGGAAAAACAGAGTATGGTCATAAAAATGTATTTGTGCATGGAACTACTTTATTTCGCGGTGGATCAGAATCTGGCATTGCTGGTTCAAACCAAATAATGCTTCCAAGCCTCCGTTAGTAATTAAAAAAATGTCACTTTAGAAATGGTATCACCGCTTGTGCTGTTTCTACCAAGTGTGTGTGTGTGCGTGCATGCGTGTGAGCGAGCGCGACGAGGAGCGTGTGGCATGTGACACCTGTTGCCACACCCAAGTAGAGATGCTGTCAGCTTTCTCAGTGGAAAAATAGCCATCCAAGCGGGGGTAATTCTCCCTATTTTGTGGTAGCCGGTGCGCGAGTCTTTCACTATAGAAACTTCAGTGTCCTCCGCCATTTTGAACAGTACTTTTTCTCCAATGTGGAATCTCTGTTAAGAGTTAAGCGCTTTGAGTTGTATAATTAATCTGTCTGTTGTGACTCTCAGCTGTGATGAGCCATAATGCAGAAGTTGTTATATGTAAACAGTGACAGAAAGATTCACTTCACATCACCAACTGCTCATATTATACACAAAAATTATCTTTTGCCACCACCTGCTGGCTAACATGTGTAATGTAAAACAATACAATAAAAAATACAAGTAAGAGACACAAGCAGAGTTACACACACAGTGAGTCGTTGGAGTGCTGATGGTGTCAGACCATCAGTGCTCATCGAACACCATCCCAACAGTAAAGCATGCGGGTGGCAGCATCATGTTGTGGGGTTGTTTTTCTGCAGGAGAGACTTTTGCACTTCACAAAATGGATTGCATCATGAGGAAGGTAATGATGTATTGAAGCAAAATCTCAAGACATCAGCCATTAAATTAAAGCTCAGTCGCAAATGGGTCTTTCCAAATGAACAATGACCCAAAGCGTACCTTCAAAGTTGTGGCAAAAAGGCTTAAGGATAACAAAGTCAAGGTGTTGGAGTGGCCATTACAAATCCCAGACCTCAATCTGAAAATTTGTGGCCAGAACTGAAAAAGCATGTGGAAGTTAGGAGGCCTACAAATCGGACTCAGTTACACCCGTTCTTTCTGGAGGAATGGGCCAAAATTCCAGAAACTTATTGTGAGAAGCTTGTGGAAGGCAAAGTTAACCCAAGTTAAACAGTTTAAAGGCAATGCTACCAAATACTTATAAAATGTATGTAAACTTCTGACCCACTGGGAAATAAATTAAAGCTGAAATAAATTATTCTCTCTACTATTATTCTGATATTCCACATTTTTTAAATAAAGTAGTGATCCTAAATGACCTAAGACAGGGAAGGTTTTCTATGATTAAATGTCAGGAATTGTGAAAAGCGGAGTTTAACCCTCTGGGGTCGGCAAACGCGCCAGCGCGTTTTGCTGGATATTTTCGTCATTACAGCAGAAACAACTTAAAATACTCTGTCATTTTTGGGTATACAGATAAGTGTAAGACATCATTAGAGACTATAAAGGGTCTACTTTTATTTGTGTACACTCACAATAACAACAAAATCGTGTGCTTTTGTAAAATAAAGAAAATTAAAAGGTTGAGCTTTCAGCAGTCTCTTGTATCCACGAGCATATTTCAGAAACACGTCACAAAAATGAACTGAAACTCTGCTAATTATTTTCACTCAAATATGAAACATATGTCTAAAGAAAGCTTAAAATGTCTACTTTTAAATAAAACTATTCCAATTTAAAACAAATATTCTCCTGCAATGCAATCTGTTTGAAACAAAGCGATGTACAGTTTTTACCGGTCCATCTCATTATCTGTAATGTGATCCCACCCACCAGCTGAGCGCGCCATTCATACGCTAATGTGCCGAGACTATCAGTGCAAATGTACACGCCCCCTACTCTGAGGTAAACACTTTTCATTCATTTTTCTGCGCGTTTGCAATGACACGGCCAGAAAGCTCCAGGATATTATGGAAGATTTAACATTTTCCTCAGAAGAAGAGCAGGACCCGTAGAGCAGCAACGTTTGTATTTTGAAGAGAGACTTGATCCAGCTGAGGTTACGATTTCAGACGAGTAAGTCATTTAGTTTTCATTAGTTGACATGCTATATTATATATACATGTACATGTAAATTGTATGCTGTATGATATAAATATGATGTGTAATATGATATAAAAATAATATGAATGTTTAGATTATATTTTATCTAGTGTTTAAAATGCCTCATTATCACCAACAAAGCTGCTTGCAAATATGTGTTCAGGTTAAATTAGTAAAATACACTTTAAATATTCCCATATTAGAAAATCAGAATGATTATAAATCAGCTTTGATCACAAATTGCATTTTACAATATATTTAAATAGAAAACTGTTCTTTTAAATTGTAAAAAGAGTTCAGAATAGCAATATTGTTTCAGTATTTTGCATCAAATAAATCCAGTCTTTGTGAGCATAAGAGACTTCTGTTAACGGTAGTGTAGGTCTAAAATTAAGTAAAGTTTTATGTAAAGAAAATATATAGTCAGATTACTTCTTTTAACTTAAAACTTGATTTTGATCATTAAGTCTCCTCACATTAATTCTCTCTCTGTCACATTCCTCATTGATGGGCCCAGAGGAGTGGTCTTTGTGTCACATCAATGTGAATCTCATCAATATTCATGATAGTTCACGCCTCCACGCATATTGCCATTCAACACTAAAATTGTCACACAAAAGTTAAATGACTATATTGTTTTGTATGAATGAGTGATCAGGATGATTTTCACATCATTTTGTAGCAAAAACTCTAGGCTACAAGATCCAGTTCTCAAAGTATTTGAGAAATGTTTAGTATGTGTTATATGGCCTTATTTCAGTGACTTAAAATTTTTGTTTTTTCAAAAACCACGCATAAACATTATTTTCTCAAAAATACAAACATGTACACACATGTTGCTCACATATTATTGTAGCCCAGTTTGCGCTGAATACAGTGTTATCAGACTTTAGCCATTAATATGTTTTTAAGCAACTGAAAAAAGCACAAATGTCAAGGCATGTCAAAACTTCTCCAGGGCCAAAAATACCCTCAGACCCCAGAGGGTTAAATGTATTTGGCTAAGGTGTATGTAAACTTCTGACTTCAACGGTGTGTGTGCGTGCGCGCGTGCAGTGCATCCGGAAAGTATTCACAGCGCTTCAATTTTTCCACATTTTGATATGTTACAGCCTCATTCCAAAATGGATTAAATTCATTCTTTTCTTTCATTATAAATTATACAAAGAATACCTCATAATGACAACGTGAAAGATGTTTGTTTGAAATCGGGGGAATTATTTTTTACATAAGTATTCACAGCCTTTGCTCAATACATTTACAATACTGTTGAAGTACCTTTGGCACTAATTACGTCTTTTTGTGTATGATGCTACAAGCTTGGCGCACCTATTTTTGGGCAGTTTCTCCCATTCTTCTTTGCAGGACCTCTCAAGCTCCATCAGGTTGGATGGGGAGCGTCGATGCACAGACATTTTCAGATCTGTCCTGAGACGGCTGAGGAAATTTGGAATGAACCACCACATCCTCACACGGTTCTACACCAGTACTGTAGAGAGCATCCTGACTGGCGGCATCACCGCCTGGTATGGCAATAGCACCGCCCACAACTGCAAAGCCCTGCAAAGGGTGGTGCAAACTGCCTGACACAACATCGGAGGTGAGCTTCCCTCCCTCCAGGACATATATAACAGGCGGTGTGTGAAAAAAGCTTGAAGGATCATCAGAGACTCCAGCCACCCGAGTCATGGTCTGCTCTTACTGCTACCATCAGACAGGCGGTCTCGCAGCATCAGGACCTGCACCAGCCAACTACATGACAGCTTCTCTGTTTCTCATGGTCTGGGAGTCCTTCAGGTGCCTATTGGCAAACTCCAGGCAGGCTGTCATGTGCATTTTACTGAGGAGTGGCTTCCGTCTGGCCACTCTACCATACAGGCCTGATTGGTGGAGTGCTGCAGAGATGATTGTTCTTCTGGAAGTTTCTCCTCTCTCCACCGAGAAATGCTGGAGCTCTGTCAGAGTGACCATCGGATCCTTGGTCACCTCCCTGACTAAGGCCCTTCACCCCTGATCGCTCAGTTTGAAAAGGAAGAGTCCTGGTGGTCCCAAACTTCCATTTACGGATGATGGAGGCCACTGTGCTCATTGGGACCTTCAATGCTGCAGAAATGTTTCTGTACCCTTCCCCAGATCTGTGCCTCGATACAATCCTGTCTCGGAGGTCTACAGGCAGTTCCTTGGACTTCATGGCTTGGTTTGTGCTCTGGCATGCACTGTTAACTGAGGGGACAGCAAATTTACACTGTTATACAAGCTGTACACTCACTACTTTACAATGTAGCTAAGTGTCATTTCTTCAGTGTTGTCACATGAAAAGATATAATCAAATATTTACAAAAATGTGAGTGTACTCACTTTTGTGAGATACTGTATATGCAAAAAAATCTTTAGTGTAGGGTGAAAGTACTACCTGTCAATCGGCTTTGAAGGGAAATAACCGTGCAGTCGGACAATTTGAAAAGTGCATATAACATTACTTTTTCAGTGTACTTGATATCAACATTTAGTCTGTAAGAAGAACCCCCATCTGAAGCTTACATTACATTATACATTCCATAAAATGGGAATTTCCATAATGTTTGTGCTTGGATTAAATGCAAATCTAATTTTGGTTCAAAGTGTGCACCCATTATATACCATACTAATTACCATAGCTATTCTTGCCTGTTAAAATTGTATTTCTAGATAGTGATAATAGTATTTTTACTAGTTAACGTCACATTTAAGATATCAGTAATTTTATTTTCACTAGTTGCAAAGGCTATTTTATCAAGGCAATAATTGTTACTAGTAGAGCTCCCTTTACTGATTTTAATAATTACATTGTTACTAGTAAAATGTTAATTCTTGTTATCAACAATTGAATTACAAGTAGTGAAAATGGTAATTTTTAATATCAGTAATTTAATTTCAACATGTTACATTTGGTATTTCTGATATCTGGAAGTGGATTTTAGATATCAATAATTTGGAGTGTATTTAATTATATCTAACAGGACTTTCTTTCTAGTAACAATTACATTACAGATATCAGAAATTAAAATGATCACTAGTGAAAACAGAATTACTGATTTCAAATATTAGCATTTTTATTAGTTGGAATTCAATTGTTGATATAAAAAATTGGCATTTCCACTAGTAGAAGTTACATTCTTGATATCAAAAATTATATTTTTACTAGTAAGAAAATAATTGTTGATATGTGAAATTGGAATTTAATCTAGTGAGAAACTAATTTTTGATATCGATTATTGCGTTTTGAATAAAAGTGCATAACATATCCGTGTGAAACTTTATTAGTGAAAATTCAATTATAGTTTTTACTAGTTGAAATTCCATTTTTGAAATCAAGAATTCGATTTCTGTGAGTGATATCGTTTTTTTATTTCAAGATTTCACGCAGTTAATAGTGCAAATGTAATTATTGATATATATTATATATATATATATAATTATTGATGTATATTTTCACTAGTAGAAATTACATTACTGATATCAAGAATTAGAATTTTAACTAGTGAAAATTAGGGATGTCCCGATACCACTTTTTCCACTTCCGATCCGATTCCGATAACGGAAATCTCAGTATTGGCCGATACCGATCCCGATCCGATACCAGTGTTGTTTTATTGCATAATCAGATTATAATATCTTTACATTATTGTGTGGAAATAATTGGGTGTACTCTTTAATATGTAAAGAAACACAAACCTTTAACTACACATTATTTCAATATAAATGTATAGCTTATTAAGAAACACTTTATTATTAACTAGCATACTGGATACTGGCACTCCCTGAGTTCTGATTACACGCACCTGCATATCATTAGTGGCTAATCAATGACTGCATAAATACCCCGCTTTCTCGCGCGTGCGCTCTCTCTCTCTCTCTCTCTCTCACACTTTCACACTTTCACTTTCACACTCTGTGCCTGTTCTCATCGATAGTAGAAAGTTCTGGAGTCTCAGAAATACTATGTCAAACATGTGTCTTCATTATTGCCTGCAAGTATCATAAAATTGTTGTAAGTTATCTCTTTCATCGTGTCTATACACTGTCTGGATATTACTTACCTGCTGTTTGCCACTCTGCTTAACTGGATTTACTCACAATGTTTACATCACTGTTTCAATCCTCTGCTCAATAAACCCTGCAGAGTTCATATCTCTGCTGTGAGTCTCTCCATGACAGCTTTAACTTTTAAACCCTCACCATTTTTATTCACAGTTTGTAACGATCGTTTCTGTGTATTCATGTTTATCACATTATAATGCAGTGTGCCCCTTTAAGAGAGATGGTTACGTCACTCATGACGTGTACTATGCGTGATGACATGGTTGGAGATGAGATGAGGACATTGTAGATGCTAGACGTGCTCTACCCTTTTTTCTGTATATTTTATTTTATAAGTTTTGTGACGCTAAGGAAGAGTAGCTCTCATGCATGAGAAGATTGCATTGCCTGTGCACTTGTCATTAAATGTGCGTGATACAGCCTTTCAGCCTTCAAGCTCTTTCTTCCCTCGAGTTCTCTCGAGTTATCCGGTCCAAGCGTTACAAGTTTAATTTGCTTCTTATTTATATTCTGGTTAAATGCACCTCCAGTGCCGTTCTAAGTCCATATTATAAGTGAACCGAACTGCTGAGCATCTACATCCGAGATGTTCGTTTGTAGCGCTCAAATATTGTGCACGTGTGAAGGCTATAAATAGCCGCGTGCGCATGTGTGTGTAAACCGAAGCACCATTCACTAACGGGCTGAAGCTGCGCGTGCATTTATATGTTTACTTACTAAACACAGCCTATTGCAATTCACAGAGCTATCGCGTGTCTTCAAGTGGCTTTGAATAAAATGCACGAGTCATATGAACCGCTTTAATGGTGTTTTAACAGTTCTTTTATGTCATTTTTTAAGCTTGACAGTAACGAACATGACTAACACAGAGTATCGGATTTGGGTCGGCTCGTCAGACCGATACCCGATCCGTCTAAAAACGTCAATATCGAAGCCGATACCGATCTAGGTATCATATCGGGACATCCCTAGTGAAAATTAAATTGTTGATATTAACAATTCATATCATGCAAATTATTAAAAGTCAATTTGGCGGGGGGCCTAGGTAGCTCAGTGAGTATTGATGCCGAGTTGACTCCAGTCAGATCTCCAAATTAGCCCAAATTGCTAGGGAGGGTAGAGTCACATGGGGTAGCCTCCTCATGGTTACGATTAGGGGTTCTCACTCTCAGTGGGGTGCGTGGATCACAAAGAGTAGCATGAGCCTCCACATGCTGTGATTCTCCACAGTGTCATGTACAGCGAGCCACATGATAAGATGTGGGGATTGACTTCAGAAGTGGAGGCAACTGAGACTTCTCCTCCACCACCTGGATTGAGGTGAGTAACAACATTGCAATATTTATAAGAGACAAAGTTCTCTATGCTTCCCTTAATTTCCCTTATTTGTAGGGCGGCTGTGGTTCTGGTGGTAGAGTGGGTCAGCTGCTAATCGCAGGGTTGGTGGTTCGATTCCCGTCCCACATGCCAAAGTGTCCTTGGGCAAGACACTGAACCCCAAGTTGCTCGCAATGGCAGGCTAGCGCCTTGCATGGCAGCTCTGCTGCCATTGGTGTATGAGTGTGTGTGTGAATGGGTGATTGGAACACGGTGTAAAGCACTTTGGTAACCTCGAAGGTAAAAAAAAAAAAAGTGCTATATAAGTACAGACCATTTACCATTTCGACGATGTTTGAGCATGAAGCGTACACCATTTTCTCAAGTTGCTCTCCATCTTCCTTTAACTCAACATGGTGCCGTGGTGAAACTGACATGTGGGCAGGGATAAAGGCCAATTTATACTTCTGCACCGAACGCAGTAGGCTGACATGCACCACTTCAAAAATTGTACTGTGTGTTGCATTGACGCAGGCCGCACAACAGCTTTGATTGGTGCACTTTGTAACCAGAGGTCAAACACTGAAGTGGTGGCAGAAATTGTCTGCAAACAATTAAACTTTTATCGGATTTCGTTGTTGAAAAATAATATTGTGGTTTCTCGTTGATGGCTGTGGCTTCAAGCCATCAATATGGCTGAGATAATTTCAACTCGCTGCTTTGCAGCAAACATATAAAGCGAAAATTATTACAGATATGTTATTAACTCATATCATTGTAATAATTGTATAGCTAATAATATTTGTGTATTTATGATGGTTTTGTGTTGTACATTCGTTTAAATGTCTAATCTGTCAAATCTAACACAACAGTGGTCTTTCAGCCACCACGTACTGCGCATCACTGAATTTGTGTAAATAATAGGATTGGTCTATTGTGGACAGTAAATAATCCTATTTCATAAGTTGTGGAAATGTAACACTTCTAATTTGTCAGCAAATTAAAAACACCTGTTAAGAATTTGTTATATTGCCTATATGCATTGTAAAGTTTTTAAAAAGACACCCATTTAGTGTTCGCGTGTAGAGGTATAATTATTAATTCATTTGAGTATTTCTTTTTCAGCATGGAACATCAAAAGTATGCCAAAATATTTATTTATTATTGTTGGGGCTTCGTTCAGTAGCGGGTTTGGTTATTTGCAATAATTGATCATTATCAAAGATAATGATTAATTATTAAAATTAATAGAACATTGATTAGAATCAACATTATCTTATTAATTCTTCAAATCAACAATCATCAATGATAACTATCAATGATCAATAGAATATTAATAATTAGTTTTATCCCTCAGAGGCACGGTAAATGGCTCATAATCCATCCGCTGAGGTCATTGGTTCTTTAATGGATAAACTCAGTTTGCTGGTCTCATCCGCGATGGCGGAAATGCACAAAGAGCCAACGTGGTTGGACAACGACACAGAAAATCTAATTCTTGGTAACAGTAAGTTACAGTAATACCTTGAGTATTATTAGCAGCAATGAGCGGACTCTGCAGTCTGTAAACTGTACAAGCAATAACCTTGATACACAAGAATAACACACTATAATTTATCTCTGCCCATTCGTGAACTTCATACCATGAGGACGCGTGTAGAATGTGTGTTCACCCGTTGTTTGACTCCGACTCGGTTCCTCGAAGGTCGGGTGATGACGGGAGGCTGTTTTCTCGCTCTGTCGGCTGGCAGGATGGCGGCTGATTGTCGGCGGGTTGGCGGAGATATCAGCAAAGATGACTCGGTTGAAGAAGGAAGATAAATCTTTCTTTACTTCTGCAGGCAAACAAGTGAGACGCAGATTGCTTGGCAGTCTCCTTTGGATCCGTTAGCGTGCTCTGAGAATTGGCTTGTCCAGTGAGATGGAGATTGTATGGCCAAAGGTCAGGTGCGTACGTTACTTCCTTGGGCAGCAAACCTAAACCTGGGAGCAGCAGGGCTGCAACTAGACTGTCGCTGGAAGCAAGGCTTAGGAGGAATCTCTGGGGTTTTATACTCTCGATCGCATGGTTGAGGGATGCATTCTGTCGTGTGTTTCATCCAATAGGAGTTGAGTTCGATCCTTCAGAATTTCACACCTAGGTGTAAAGTGAGCAAGGCTTGATGGGATCTGTTTGGACTCCCTTTGATTTTGGCGCCAATTGGGTTTGAGTGATTCTACAGGCCTATGTCAAGATTTATGACTGTGTGTAGGCCTGTCTTTTGTCTCCTATCTGAGCACATGAGGCCCAACAATTATTCTTTAAATGACTCAAGAGCAAGCATACAGTATATTTCTCATTTACTTGCTCCTAGCAATAGCCTACAGGCAACATGTATTATAAATAATGTGTATCCTACCTAAATTTCAAAATTTTCACATATTAAAACTTGTTTATAATGCTACAGTTATTTAATAAATACTTCTGAAAACATGAATTACATTGCTTTTGCTTTTGTTTATTTATGAAGGCATAATTAGCATTTTGGCTGTGTAATGTAGAATGATGCATAAACCAATGCAGAGCTATAAATGTAAACACGTTGGCCACTAAACAGGACATACGACGTAGGTTCAACGCAGAAGTATAAATAGACCTTTTTCAAACTCCAGGTTTAGGAACGTGACAGTAAACCTTTGCGGTGTAAACTTCGACATCGGTGAATGGGAGATCACAGCAATTATTATTTTCACTTACCTATTTGCTCCAAGAGCAAATGAAAAAAATCCACCATTACGTTTAAGTGACTTTCAAGAAGAAAAAAATAGAGAGCAGTGGATTAAGACAGTCAGATGGGGAAGATGCCAAAATTACAGTCACACTCTCAGCAGCTGTAATAGAAACCCCCTCTCAGCTGTAATTGTTTTTTTTTAACTAATTCCAGGGTAATATAACACAAAGCATCATGTTATAAATTTACACTCAATAGTTAAAAAAATGTATCATATGAAAAAGTTTGCGAGATTTACGCTTATAAATAAGGCGAAAACTCGCCATTCCAAAAAAAATAAAAGGTCTATTAGCCTTAACATGCACAGCGTGCACAGCAAGAGGCATTGCAATGGTCAGAGACATCTATCTAGTGCATTTTTACATGGGCTAACAAATAAAAAAAAAAGCACATTATCAATAGTATCACCGATATTCCCAATGGTGAATGTCATCAAACAACCAGAAATAACTCCCGTTGTTACACTTGACATCGATTGCCATATAAAACTTTTGTAACCTGAGGTATATTCATATATAATTGTGGGATTTCATGTTTTAGTAGAGTCTACATTTTACACTATATGTTTCTTGCCTTGATTAAGATTTTCAAAACATTCTTGTTTGAGTATTATACAACTATATATCAACAGATCAAGCACAACAGCGGTTATTGGTCACTATGCATAGGATTTCATACTTGCGGATAGTGACACCTGGTGACTCCAAAATATTTATTTTATACCATTTATATATGTATACCATTGCTTTTTCAACTTTCTAGCCCTCAGGAACTCTCGTTCTTTATAGACCTATGTATCCAAATATAGCTTATATTTTTGTAAGTCTACTTGTTTTTAAGGCTTAGTAAAAAAAAACGTTAAAAATTTATATTTTTGTTTTGTTTATTTGATTATCATTTAACCAACCTACAGTATTTTTGTCAGCAAAAACATGGAAACAGAGACTAACCTTTTGTGACAAATCTCCTAATAAAAGGTTAAATGACTGGGATTGGTATCTGCTGATCAAATGACAAGAAAATTGGTAATATATCGGCTGTAAAAATAGTGAATGAATCCTCCCCAACGTACTTCCTTATTTTTTTTTTTTTTTGCAGGCGACAACGAGGATGAAAAACTGAATGAAGTTATGTATGAAGCATGGCGCTTCAATCGGGACTGCAAGCTTCTCAGAGATGGATTGCAAGCGTTAAGTTGGGATGGTAAGTGTTTTTCTTTGATTGAACTGAAACATTCAGTACTTGTTATATTACTATAAACTACAGATGTTGTATATGATATCAAATATGATTAACATGTAACCAGTCTGTCTCTGCTTCTTAATTTTTTAATTTTATTTCTTATCATATGACCACTTTAAGCATTTAAACATATAAGACCTTTCAGAATCAGAACTGGAGTTTGTGGCTTTCAGTCTTAAGCTTTGAGGCAGGGCTGGCTCTATGCTAAAAAAAAATTGTTTAGTATTTGTGCCACTGAGGGAAACTTTTTAGTGCCACAGTCAAAAATGTAGGGACACCGTAATGGTTCCATTTTTTTTTTAATTGTTACGTGTAACTGTAATGTTTCAAAATACAACACACATGCACAAGCAGGCAATTACTGCAGAATTCAGAAACAAAATATTCTAGTAATGATAAAGCTTCTCACCTCTCTCATCAACAAGGCATTTCCGTCCACAGAACCGCTCACTGGAAGTTTTTTGTTTTTCTTTCGGAGTAAACTCTAAAGACTGTTGTGCTTGAAAATCCCAGGAGATCAGCAGTTACAGAAATACTCAT
Source organism: Xyrauchen texanus (assembly GCF_025860055.1). Classification (NCBI taxonomy): domain Eukaryota; kingdom Metazoa; phylum Chordata; class Actinopteri; order Cypriniformes; family Catostomidae; genus Xyrauchen; species Xyrauchen texanus. Next base: position 4,866,588 of record NC_068278.1, on the reverse strand, counting down.
ACCAGCCCATCTGGCACCAACAATCATGCCATGGTCCAAATCACTAGATCACATTATTTCCCCATTCTGATGGTTGATGTGAGCATTAACTGACGATCCTGACCCGTATCTGAATTATTTTATTCACTGCACTGCTACCACATGATTGGCTGATTAGATAAGCACATGGATGATTGTTGGTACCAGTCAGGCTGGTTTGAGTATTTCTGTAACTGCTGATCTCCTGGGATTTTTATACACAACAGTCTCTAGAATTTACTTAGAATGGTGCCAAAAACACACAGTGAGGCAGTTCTGTGGATGGAAATGCCTTCTTGATGAGAGAGGTCAACAGAGAATGGCCAGACTGGTTCGAACTGACAAAGTCTATGGTAACTCAGATAACTGTCCTTTACAATTGTGGTGAGAAGAATAGCATTTCAGAATGCTATTCTGAGTCGCGGTTTGGTGCTGTTTTGGCGGCATGAGGGGGACCTACACAATATTTGGCAGGTTGTTTTAATGTTGTGGCTGATCGGTGTATATCAATTGAATGATCAGTCTTAGTCATTAAAAATATATAATTATTTACACATAAGTATTTCATCAAAATTAATTTATATACAGGTATATATCAATGAGTGATCAGTCCTTTATTATTTGTATTTTTAATGCAAAGGACAATTTTGACCTGACTTCTATTTTATTTTCTTCACAGGTAGAAATTTTTCAGACAAAGTAGATCGCTTAAAATTGGCTGAAATTGTGAAACAGGCCATTGAAGAAAAGACCAATTTACAAGACTCCCTATAGCCAACACTGTGTGTTCTATATCCTTTTGTACTGTTTATTATATTTTTTTTTATTTTATTTTTTTTATTGAAGTGCAGACCATTTTCCATGGTCATGCTGCAGGCTGTTGTATATCTGTAGGTAAAACAAAGTTGTTGTTGGTATTTGTTTGCTTTTTAAACTACAGTAAAGAAACACTGTACAGTATTATGTTAAAAATACTGTATTTTCATTTCTGAAAATATTGAAAAGTGGGAAAACCAATCAGTTTTTACCTGCTGAAATGGAAGGGATTACACAATATGTCAATATATATTTATGTCTATTTTCTGTGTTAAATCAAATCAAATTGAATTGACTTGAAACAATACATGAAACAATGTCGCTTAAACAAGAAAATATAGTTAAGACAATGGCGGGCATTAAAACATTGATGTACTGTAATGTGCGAAGTAAGAGATAATCCACAGCTATAAATAATTTTAATGCACAACATGGATCCAAAAAACACCCAACACAACGTTTAAATTGTTTAAAGCACACTTAGCCTTGGATTATCCCACTTACACCTTGGTCACTTGCCAGCATTTAAAAGTTAAAGCTCTCATTAATATTTGTAAAATAAATTTGAAAGAATAAATATAAGGGTTGACTTTATCTACAGGTGATTAGATCTAGAGTTTTGCCCACTCTAAATCAGACACAGAGATAAAGTATTGCAATAAGATTACATTTATTTGAATGAATTAAAAAGCTGTATGAATAATTTTTTTATTTTTTTCGGATATCAAAAACGGGGAATTTAAATGCGCAATCCAGAATGTCCTTGTAATAGCCCCAGAATGTAGAAGGGTTGGCACTCTTAAGAACATGTAATGTTTAATTTCTATTCATTGTCGTTATCACATTAATGAGGGAAAAACAGCATTACAGAAATTACATCTCTCTGAAAAATGACATTACCCTTGTAAAACTGGCAACTTAATTATGAGGGAAAACTATCTAAAATGCTTTGATCCTGCAGACTTTGACCTTTGAGGCATCAGTATGGTATCCATTAAGGCTGCAATTTAAGATTGATATGGTGATACGTCCTTGCATGATTTACTCGCAAAATATAAGCTTCTCATTTCTGCCTTTTGCACCCTTTAAAAAATTGGACCCATTTACTTTGACTGTAAGTGCCTCACTGCAAGCTTGATTTGAACTTTTTTTATTTTTTTTTTAAGAAAAGGAGGGACAAGTTGAAATTTTTATTTTTGTGGTTATCAATATTATGCCACAAATGTTGTTGATTTGATCATAACTTGTATTGAACCCAAAATATTTCTTTAAGGTGGACAGCAGAGTAGGTTCAATAATATAGAACAGTGATTCAAACTGACTGGAACGGAGCATTAAATTCTCATTTCAGCCAATCAGAATCTAGTTTTCTGAAAGACCATTGGATAAATTGAGTAGTGTATTGTTTGGGCTAGAGAATTGCAAGAAAATTTAGTTATATTGTAAAAGCACTGCATTTCCTAATTTATTATATAAGTTTAACATTATGCTACACAAGTGTAGACATGCATTGAAATTAATCAAATTAGTTCCTTCTCATTAATATCTTGGAACTATCAGCTCCAAGCACTAGTCTGATAGATCTCTGTCAACCAAAAATAAAAATTTCTGCATGAAGATATAATATGCATAAGCAAATGTAATTAAATGAAAGTATATCACAAATGTAGTATAAATGTTGTCACTAAAGTTAAATAATAAATTGATCAACTAACCAAATATTTGTGCATTGTTGGAGTGTCATGCAGTTTGGATAGCCAACATGCCCCCCACATGCTAATTCTGCTTTAGTGACATGTTGATTCGTTAAAGAACAAAGCAAATTCATAATTATTACCTAACTTATACAGCAATAGATAGTTTTACCTGCATTCAACATTAGTGAACAAAAAAAAAAAAAGGATTTTCAGAACAATTTTACATACGTTTTGAAAATCCATTGATATACAACTTTGCACAAACTATAATTTGGTACACTCTAATCTGAATCTGGCATGGTACATGGATTGGGTGGAGTAAATTCAGCAATGTCCCTGTGTTGAGGAAAATTTCTGTTATGTGACATGTACACTGTAAGAAATGATTGTGTACATAAGTAGATTTAATGAAAATAAAATTAGTTATCTATATTTAATTGAATTATGTATACTCTTTAAAAAAAATTCTTGGAATAGAATGTAATCATTTTTGTTGTTAAGAGTATAATAATATTTTTTTTATTAATTTCCAGTGAATAGATTGAGTGAATCCAACTTAATGCAAATAAGTAGTTTTATGTTTAAAAGCAGTTTCTGTTTAAACTGGATCAGTACAGTTTGTCCAATTTGGTACCATTGCAACACATTTTTAAAAAGGAAAATCTGACAGCAATCTTTTGTAATTTATTTTTTTCTACTAAAGGTAAGGAAGCCTTTTATACTTAAATTTGGAAAAGGTGTTTTTGCTTAAGTTATCTACAAGATTTGAAAATTGGGTCACCCTTTATATTAGGTGGCCTTAACTACTATGTACTAACATTAAATACATACAAGACAATGTATTTACTCTTTAATTACTTTCTGTTCTGCAAAATTCCTACATTTTCTGCTACTAAGGTTGAGGTACGGGTAGGTTTAGGAGTAGGATTAGGGGTTAGAGTTAGATTTTTGGGGTAAGGGTTGGGGGTAATGTTATCAGTGTAACTACAAATGTAATTAAATGCAAGTACTTTAAAATGTAATTACAATGCAACAACATGTACATAAAAAGTACATTGTATCAAATGGTTAAGTACATAGTAGTTAAGGCCACCTAATATAAATTGGGTCAGAAAATTGAAATCTGTGTGTGTTTTGAACAGTATAAACCTCATTCACAGTAGTGCCATATTTGTTTTTTGATGGGGATGAAAACAAGGCTGTGAGGATAGGCTTAAACCTCTTTTCCAGAATCTGACTGAATGGTTTTTAGCACTGTGAGGAATGGTTCCAGTAGTATTTCCACATGAGCATGGTTCGGCATGGCAGGATTACAAAAGTTCTCTACCTGGATTTCTCGAAGGTTATATAACCTTGCTGAACTGTGCTGGTTGAATGTCTTTAGAACTTGGCGACTAACGATCCTAAATTTGCCAAAGCCAAGGTAACACATTTGTTTCTAGGTATAGCTGGCAAAGTTCGCTATGGTGATGCTAATACAATTTTATTAAAAAAAAAAACATTGTGTAGGCTATATTGTGTATTTTCATGATTTTATGATGATGATTTAACTACACTTAAGAAAAATGGCTCTAAATAGTACCAACACAAGGGTTCTTCGACTTGTAACAATAGCAGAACCATATTTGGTGCTAAATAGAACACCTTTTTAAAAGTGTTAAACTTCAATAGTGCTATAAACAACCTTTTTGATGCTCTATATTTCTACTCTATTAAATACAAACAAACAGATACATAAAATAAAATGAAGGCATGTGTCAAGTACTTTTTCTATTTAAATGAAAAATTGTAGAAAAACAAATTATGCTTTTACAGCAATTGTTAGCTGAATATTTTAATAAATGACTGAATAAATACATGATTTATTAAAAAAAATTCAAATCCCTCATTAATAAAATATATACGTACATATTTACATTAATAAATACATAACGTGGAAGAGTCAATATGTGCATATGCAAATTAAGTAACAAACCCTGATTGCTCCACACATTAAGGTTGGGACAGAAATGTGTACATTATTTTTTATAGAGAGAAGATTGTTCTTCTGTTCACTACTTAAAACTCACATAATCTGATATCTTTAAAGGCAGACAACTCAATAAAACACAATAAAAATTACCTCCTTTTTTCAGAACAATGTCAGTCTTTTAAACAAAATGACAGCTCACCTCTTCAGTTGGTCACAGTTGCATGTTCTGGTAGAGATCTTTAAAATAAAAAAGACAATGGCTAGGAAACCACCAGTTGCAGAAGGTTTTACATTGTAAAGGTTAAAATTTAAAGTGCTTAATATTGTTACGTTTCCTCCCCGTCTAGGGGTCGGGAAGAAAACTAACAAGTGATAAGGAACTTAAAGGAAAAAAAACGTGTTTAGAGGTCTTCACTCCTGTCCCAGCCAACAATAACCACAACAGGTTACGAAAACAGTTTACAAGTTTATTTTCCTCTAAAAATAAAAAAACAAAGGGAAGCATAAAGTCTTCAAGAGGGGACCAGGCTAAAATAACAAACAAAATGAGTCTAGCTGAAAGGGAGGCACAAACTACTCACCCTTACAAACAAAGAAATAGAAAATTAACAACATAAATCTTGCCTCACTCCCACCTAGCCATAAACAAGAGAAAACGGGTTTAATAACAAAGAAAATGTCTCCCTCCTCTCTACCGCTTCCGTAGATACCAACGGGTGGAAATGATCGCACACCCAACAATGGATCTTATAGTTACAATGTTTAAAGTGGGGTAACAGTTCAACATAAAATACAACTTGTAGTTTCTAATTAACAACAGCACTAAATCACAAAGGCTGCCAACGCTGGAGCAGGAGGAAAGCGTCTCTCCTAGCAGACTTTCCACCTCAGCTTTATTCACATGTTCTTCAGGTAGTGCACCAATCAGAGCTGCTCAGCACTCGATCTTAATCACTCACAGCTGATGTAAATTAACCTGGTTGGGATGACAGAGAACACAAGGGACGCCCTGGGACGTAACACACCCACCCTTACTTACAAGCCAAGCCTTGCCACCAGCAAAACAGGACTTGTAACCATTTATTATTCACCCTCTAACTTTCAGTATTATGAGCTCTGGACAGTGCATTGGCTACAACATTTTCCACTCCCTTTTTATAACGCACATCCAGATTAAATTCCTGAATGATGAGGGACCACCTCATCAACAGCTGGTTAGCGTTTGACATAAGGGATAGAAAAATCAAAGGGTTGTGGTCCATGTAAACCACTATCGGTTTGCCATTGCCAGACCCTACATAGACCTCAAAATGCTGAAGAGCCAGTAACAAGGATAATGCCTCTTTCTCGATTGTACTATACCATCTTTGGCATTTTGAGAACTTTTTAGAGAAATAGCACACCGGATGTTCAATACCAGAGCTATCTTCTTGTAGAAGCACTGCACCTGCTCCATAAGCACTGGCATCTACCTGGAGACTAAATGGAAAGGTGAAATTTGGGGCAGACAGAACTGGAGCATTACACAAAAGATCTTTCGCTGCATGGAAAGCAGACTCACACTCAGGGCTCCATACAAACTTATGTGCTGTACTCAAGAGATCTGTTAGGGGTGAAAATACAGAGGCAACATTTTCACCAAAACCTCTATAGTAACCAGTCATACCTAAAAAAAAAACGCCTCAACTCACGTTTGTTGGTTGGAGGGGGAAACTCAATGATGGCAGAGACCTTGGCCTCACAGGACATACCTGGCCTTGCACTACTATTTTGCCAAGGTAAGTGACAACTGCCCTTGCAAACTCACATTTGGCAAGGTTCAATGTTAAAGAAGCTTCAGACAATGAATAAACTACAATGTCATCAAGGTATACTTCACAATTTTGTATTCCTGACAAAACCCTCTGCATTAAACGCTGGAAGGTAGCGGGAGCGTTACGCATTCCAAAGGCCATAACCTTGTAATTAAGCAAGTTGTCAGGGTTAACAAATGCGGAGATATCATTAGCACGGGGTGTTAAAGGTACATGCCAATAACCTATTAAAAGATCTAATACATTGGTCATCAGGTAGATAACACAGATGCGAGTCCAATGTGGTCCGAACAGAAGAATTTGATAATCTCCCACAAGAGATTTGAGCATTTTTATCTACCAAGTCATCCACTTCAGGGGTACATGGATAATCAAACATATTTACCACTGATATTGGTTCAACTGGTAAATCAGGTTTAGATGAATCTCTTGATACATATGACTTCATCATATTTATGTGACAGACAGGTCTTACGATGCCGATCAGTAGTACGTACAACATGGTTAGTGTCACTTAGCTTTTTCTCAACTACGTAAGGACCAGAGAATTTTGCTTGCATGGCCGAGCCAGGAACAGGGAGTAGTATTACACAGAATCACCTGGTTGAAAACTGCGCACAACACTCGCTGGTCATAACAGGCTTTCATCTTAGACTGAACTTCAGCAAGATGGGCCTTAGCAATTTCCCATGCCTTGTGAAGTTGTTTGCGGAAAGAGCTCACATAATCTAAGATAGACACTTGAGAGGAATCTTTGGTTAAAAACTGCTCACTTAAGCGTTTTAATGGCCCTCGCACTGTGACCGAACACAAGCTCGGCAGGACTAAATCCTAGAGATTCCTGCACTGTTCCCCTTATAGCGAACATTAACAAGGGTAACCCTTCTGCCCAGTCTTTACCGCTCTCCACACAGTAGGTACAAGATCATCGACTTGAGAGTCTGATGGAACCATTTAAGTGCACCCTGTGACTCTGAGTGGTATGCACTTGACAACTGGTGTTCCACGCCCAACTCTTTTACCATTTGGTCAAACACATAAGATGCAAAATTTGACCCTTGGTCAGTTTGAATGACCTTAGGTAAGCCAAAAATTGAGCAAACTCTGATTAGCTCTTTCACTACTGCCTTGGTTTTGATAGTATGCAGTGGTATGGCTTCAGGATAACGAGTGGTTGTACACATAATGCTTAAAATGTACTGATGGCCTGATTTGGACTTTGGCAATGAACCTACACAGTCAAGGAGAAGTCTTTCAAAGGGTTCTTCCATGATTGGAATGGGGTGAAGTGGAGCTTGTGGAACTGTCTGATTGGGCTTTCCAGCCATTTGACAAGCATGACATGATTTGATAAACTTAGTCAGATTTTAAACCGGCCAAAAGAAGTGTCTTGTGATGCTATGATAAGTCTTAGTTACCCCAAGGTGACCAGAACATACATGCTCATGAGCCAGCTGCAAAATCTGGTCATGGTAACCAGAAGGGAATACAATCTGATATCACATGACAATCATCATCAGCGTCTTGCGGCTTCCACCAACGCATAAGTATGTTGTTATCCCAAAAACAACCTACCGTACGTTTTGAGACTTGTGACTTATCTACTACAGCGTCAATACATCTTGTCAAATTTGGGTCTGCCCTTTGAGCAGCAGCTAAATGCTCTCTTCTTATCTTTATGGGCTGTTGGAATGGGTTGGAAGGCTCAGCAGTTTCTGGATGCTGGGATGTAATAAACATCTTTCCCTGAGTAGTTAGGAATGAATCTGAAATGTCAACTACATTTCCAAATTTCTTTTCTTGAGGACGAGTTACGGCACAAGATGGAAAAACAGAAGGAAACTGTCTAGAGACATCTGACTGGTCAGAAGCGTCAGGCTTAGCAGACACAATGGGGATGAGGAAAACCCTTTCCACCAACTAGGTAATTACCTAATATCATGCTCACACCTTCAACCAGCAGCTGTGAACGTACTCCCATTTTCACAGCACCTGTAATGAGTTCAGAGGTTATATACACATGTAAAGGTACTGAAATACAGCGTAATTCCACACCACGAATTAGCACATCACTGCCTGTATATGCCGAAAAAGGTAGCGTGCTCTCCAAAATTAATGACTGCGCTGCCCTCGTATCTCTCAGCATCATAATCGGTCTAAACTCAGAGTCATTGGAAAGGGCATTTGTGCCTTCCATTACAAATGGATTAAAGGTAGCTGGTAAACAAGGATGATCCACATCGGGAACAGAAAGAGTTTGTGCAAATGAAACACTTAGATTTGCTAGTGGCATTTTTTTGCTTCCATGCTTTACCATCTGAGTTCAAATGATCAGGGTCAAGGCAGTAAAAGCATACTCTTTTGCCTGCAGCATTTTTTGGGACGAATTTAGAGTCATGGCTAGGTCTAGAAACACTAACTCGCACAGATTCCTTCCTTACTTTCTCACCCACTGTTTGAACAGGACACACAGACGGAAACACAGTTCTGTGGGTAAGCACGAATTCATCAGCTAAAACCGCTGCATCAGAAAGCTTAGATACTTTTTGCTCATTTAAATACACTACAAGACTTTCGGGCACACAACACTTAAAGTCCTCCAATAAAACAAGCTCTTGCAGCTCTTCAAAAGTTGTAGTTTTGCTGGCTAAGCACCACTTCTCAAAAAGTGTTTTTTTCCTCTCGTGAACTCCACGAATGTTTGTTTGGCTGCTTTTGAACAAGCCCTAAATCTTTGTCGATATGCCTCCGGCACTAATTCATAAGCTCGCAAATCCGCAGCCTTTACAATTTCATAGTCTAATGAATCTTTGATTGGCAAAGCTGAGCACACCTCTTGAGCCTTGCCAATGAGATTGCATTGTAACATTAGTGCCCACATGTATCTCGGCCAACTTAATTTAGCAGCAACACGTTCGAAGGCGGTAAAATATCGTTTTGCGAAATGGAGGTATTAATTTGACAAATTTACCGACATCAAATTTAGCTTGCGATGCACCATTATCAGAGAAAGATCTAAATCGAGGTAATGGAAATGGTTTATTGCGCAAGGCTTGAGCCTCAAGCTCTAATTCTTGCAGTTTAATATCCCGACCTGCCTCAATCTCTAGAGCTCTCAAGTGCAGAAGCTGAGTTTCATGTTCATGTTGCTTCAAAGCAAGATCCAATTCTTTCAATTGAAGATCTTCGCAAGGGACCTTTGTACTACTACATACTGAATTGATTTTATCGGATGAGGTATCATCACCAGACCCTGCATTAACCGCACCCTCCCCAGAGCATTCCGGTAAGATACTTGCCTCTACTAACTTACGGTATATATCATCATTTAACACCTGTTTCTTGGCTGCTTTAGGAACTGATATATTAAAGAAATCTGCAATTATAATCAGATCCTTCTTTCTACATCGGTCAAATTCTTCTAAAGTGGGCGATAAAGTGAACATAATCAAGTCAAATTCCATATTCACTAATATGGGATCTCTTCCCCCGCTAAAAGTTCAAAAGCAGCCAAAACAAAAATTCAAAAAGACTTACCGAATGTGCACAAAAAGACGAGATTCCAATTGTCAGGTCCCAATAGACGAATCCCAAATTGTTACGTTTCAATAGACAAACAGAAGAACCCCTAATTGTTCCGTTTCAATAGACGAACGGACGAGCCCCCAATTGTTACGTTTCAATAGACAAACGGACAAGCCCCCAATTGTTACGTTTCAATAGACGAACAGACAAGCCCCCAATTGTTACGTTTCAATAGATGAATGGACAAGCCCCCAATTGTTACATCTCAATAGATGAAATTTAAAGTGCTTAATATTGTTACTTATCCTCCCCGTCTAGGGGTCGGGAAGAAAACTAACAAGTGATAAGGAACTTAAAGAAGAAAAAAAACGTGTTTGGAGGTCTTCACTCCTGTCCCAGCCAACAATAACCACAACAGGTTACGAAAACAGTTTACAAGTTTATTTTCCTCTAAAAATAAAAAACAAAGGGAAGCATAAAGTCTTCAAGAGGGGACCAGGCCAAAATAACAAACAAAATGAGTCTAGCTGAAAGGGAGGCACAAACTACTTACCCTTACATATAAACCTAGCCCTCACTCCCACCTAGCCATAAACAAGAGAAAACGGGTTTAATAACAAAGAAAATGGCGCCCACCTCTCTACCGCTTCCGTAGATACAACGGGTGGAAATGATCACACACCCAACAAAGGATCTTATAGTTACAATGTTTAAAATGGGGTAACAGTTTAACATAAAATACAAATTGTAGTTCCTAATTAACAACATCACAAAGGCTACCAACGCTGAGGCAGGAGAAAGAGTCTCTCCTAGCAGACTTTCCACCTCAGCTTTATTCACATGTTCTTCAGGTAGTGCACCAATCAGAGCTGCTCAGCACTCGATCTTAATCATTCGCAGCTGATGTAAATTAACCTGGTTGGGATGACAGAGAACACAAGGGAGACAACAGAAAACATACAATGTATAATCAATATACATGCAACTTCTATATCCACAGATGTAACAAGGAAATAAAAGAAAGATACTCCCTGGGACGTAACATTATGGACATGCTCAACATTTTGCAAAAACCTACCCCTGCACTGTGCTGTCTTTATCAAGCAGTGACAAAATTGCCATCTGTTTACAGGCATAGTTTAATTCATTCTGTGATTATTATTTAGAGGTTATAAATACTAAAGTTGGTCCATCGGTCTCATGCCCTGCAGAGAGATGTCATGAGCTCTCATCAGGATTATTACAGAAATATATTTGCAAAAAATAACTGGATGCAGGTTTTATTTGGACATTGTGGCTAAATTTTTAAATCTTAAGAAGCTCTGAGTAAAATAATTTACAATTATTGAATGCATAGAGGATAATGTTGAAATGAGAAAAATTATTTTGCGCAATTAGTCACATTAATGCTTAAAATAGTAACTATACAAAAAACATACAGTTTACTGTATATTCGTCTTTAATTTTTATGATGTGAATGAGCTGAGTAAATGTGATCTCCCCAACATGAAAAGTTATAGCCATAGCAGTTACAAAAGTGTTAAAAATCATGACTTCAAATTTGGCCAAGCTCTTGCTCCCAAACACCACATTTATGATAAACTGTTATCTTTAAATTTGCCACGGTTTCACTTTCAAATACATTGAAATAAGCAAATGCTCACTCCCATTTAACTGTTTTAAAGGGATTTGTTATCCCTGATAACATTCCTGCTAAATCTACAAATAGGTAAATATAGATTTAAAAAAAAAGATATCAAGTTTACCTGTGGAGAGTGTTGCCAAGACTCACTGACGAGGTGGCTTTGAACAAATGTATTGACAGTTTAATTCAAAAACCAAAAGCGTGGGAATAAAGAACCCCTAATGCCCAATGCAAAGAACCATTTGAGCACAAAAGGGTTCTTCAGGAAGATATGGGCTATATGCATGGAACGTTAATTACAACTTCCGGAATAATATAAGCCAGCTCAAAAACTTACGGTGAAACGTCACTTGCTGTAGCGGCATATTACATTTTCTGATAGACAGTGTAAATAGCCTGTAAGGCGATATCAAACTTTTTTTTTTGTAACAGTTATTCACTTGTTTAAATAGATTATAAAAATAAGTGAACGAAATGAAAAAGACGTTTAAATTTCAGCAATGTGAGTGGACGACACCTAAGCACTGTTGCGTCCCTCAGTGTTCATCCTGAGCTAAATTCAATTTGACTATTAGTTTTCAAACTTACCCCTCCGACGACCAACAACGACCCCCCATGGTGCTATAACCTTTGTTTCTCCCCTCTTTGCTGGCTCAGTAATTGATAAGCAGATCTTTGCAGAGTCAGGAATACTTACATAGGCAGGATATGGCAATAATAGTGGACAGAGGCTTTCTTAAGGATGACTGTGTGCCCTGTAAAGTGTACAGGCCTCCATTTCTTTCTGGGAGAGTTCAGATGCCAGCGCACGAGGTCAGGGAGACCCAGGCTATTGCACATCTGAGAGTGCATGTTGAGCGCCTTATTCGCTGTTTAAAGGAACACAAATTCTTTGACACGTTTATCCCCCTAAATATGTTTGGTAACATTAACCAGCTCTATGTAGTTGCATGCCTTCTGTTAAATTACCAGAGTGGCCCTCTTGTAAAAGCTTTGTCTAAATAGATGGATCAAGACCAGTATGCAGTTCTGTTTAGTATTTAAACTATTTTACTGTTGTTGGCTACTGCTTTTGTTCAGTGATAAAGAATGGATTTACATCTCTACAACTTCATACAGGGATCTGTATTTTCCCCTCATTTTCAGTTTCATGCTTCCAGTGAATAAACCTATACAGGAGTGGTGGTGGTGTAGTGGTCTAAGCACCATAACTGGTAATCTGGTAATCAGAAGGATGCTGGTTCAAGACCCACAGCCACCACCATTGTGTCCTTGACAAGGCACTTAACTCCAGGTTGCTCCAGGGGGATTGTCCCTGTAATAAGGGCTCTGTAAGTCGCTTTGGATAAAAGCGTCTGCCAAATGCATAAATGTAAATTTGTTTGTAACTGCCTTTTTTAAATGGCTCCCCAAAGCTTTGTGTATTTTATTGTGGCCATTACAAACAATACTTTTTTTAGGTACTAATGAGATATAACCTCAAACACATATATACACATACACATTATAACCTCACATAAATAACATTTATAGGAAAATATGTAATTTAATAAATTAATGATGACATGTTCAACTACAAAACATAATATGTATACATTGTATACTAGAATTCTATTTTATTAGAAAATATTTGTGGCAGATGACAATAAAAAGACAATTTCTGCTCATGAAAACTGCTCAGAAATGTAATGAAAACTAAACTATTTGAACTTTGTAAAAAAAACTGATTGAAAGTTAACAATGGAAATTTTCAAGCCTAAAGCATAGGTAGGTAAAAGTAAACGTAATCAACCTTTTGTTTGATTGTTTTTATGACTCTCCCGTCTCTGAATATTCTTTGAATAAACAATTAAATAACTGTTATTCCCATTGTTGTTATGGGTGGAGCAGTTTCCCTTGGCATTCCTTGGTAAATCTCATTCACATGCAGAACTGACATGTCTGGAAGGTCACAGGTCCGGTCACAGGCCCCGTTGTACAAGTTACTCCTGAAAATATACACAACTGAACAGTTAGACAAGCATGTATGTACTGTTTGTTATTATTATAAATTAATGCTTTTCATGTCAAATTCTACTTCAGTGTTGTGTAGCTCTATGCTACAGGGATGATGTGTGTGTCTGTATGGACATTCAGTTCAATTAGAGGTTCATCTTAAGTCTAATAAAGACTAGTCTAAAAATACAAAGTACAATTTTACATTTCCAGTACATATTTTAATTCATGTAGCAGACATACTGTCCATTTCTACAGATTACCTGATCCCTTCAGCCAATCTTCTCTCCTTGGGCCTAGCTGACAACACCACAATCTCATTTGTTGGACCAGGCTTAAAGCCCTGTCAATAAATGTTGTACAAGAACTTATTTACTTTGTGTAAAAACAATTTAGCTCATATGATCACATTTTCATAAGGAAGGATGCTTGGAGCCTTGAAAGTTGATGCGATTTACGTGACATAACCAGGAAGAAGTGAGACACATAATGTTGAAAACATCACCTGGGTTCTACGTTTGTGCCACTGCTGCTCAGACCCTGTGCTGTGAGTAGGGGGGACAGCCGTTACTCCCTGCTGGCTGTAATGTGAGGTCTGGTAGAGCAAAGCTGCAACATGATTGCATAGTGCAAGCCCTGCCACACATGAGCAATGACAGGCCAACAGCTCAACGCTTTAGAGTCTTTGAGATCAACCTGTAAAAAAAATTATAATAATTATCAATTGATACTGTATCTCATGTGTTTTGAGATTCAGGTAAATACATTTTATTGAGTGTGGCTGAGATTACTGAAATACATATTTAATAACAGAACTACATGGAGTCACAGTGTAGCTAATTATGTGTTTTAAACATGCTCACTGTGTACAATGTCAGATGCTGGCAACCTACCTGCCTCTACTCTCTGGGAATTTTTACCTGTGTCCCCGATGTCTACTACATAATAAACATAGCGTGTACTATGTACTTTTGAATAAAATACTTTTTGAAACACACAGCGTAGGCCCTAGCTGGTGCATGGTTCTGTTGGTGCAACAGTAGGATGTCGGTCCAAACAGTATTACAGTCACTATCTATTCTTCAGCCTATTTTATACTAGCACATGGAAAGCAGAATGTATTAACATTATTGAACCTGCTGTCATTCCCCTACACTCAAGTTGTGTGGTCTCTCTTTTTTCCTCATTGACCTGAAGCAGCTTGCCCTCACAGACACCTCTCCTGCCTCATTCTTGTCAGAAACTGAGAAATGGAGGCAACAAATTAAGCAAGGACCACATGGCCTGGTTATGTCAAGCCTGGTTATGTCAAGGAGAGTAGCGGGAGACAGATCTATATATCTAAATGCTGCCAACTTAGCGGTTATATTCTGTTTACCAGTGCTAACGTTAAGCTATCGTTGGTCTTTCAACTTAACAGTTCAATAACGTTAGCTGTCTATAGCTAGCTTACAGAACTAAATAATTATAGTGTACTTTTACTAACTTACCTTCGTAGTCATGGATTTAGCTGGATATAATAAATCCCTTTTCACATTTGCTTGATGAAGTCTTTGAATTTGAATGAATCAGGTGGTGTACATCATCATTTGTGTTGACTCGAGGTAGATCCTGCAGGCAGCGAGTATAGAACATCTTTGACATCTTCTTCAGGAATGACAGTTGACCGGAAATACCTGAGCTGGCTTATCTAAACTAGGAAGTAACCGTGCATATAGCCAATTGCTAAGGTCAGTAAAGTACCATCTTTTTTTTAGAGTGTAGTATAGTCTATTGTACATAATTTTCTACACTCCTTTCTCGCCTGCTTAGCCACCATTGTATACATTAGTTTTCGTATTATTAGGGCCAAGCACTGAAAATGTGAAGAACCTATTGTTCTTCTAAGGATTATTATTAGGGCCCAAGCACTGAAAGTATGCAAGCCCTATTGTTCTTTTCAAGGTTCTTCTAAGGATTATTAGGGCCTGAGCACCAAAGGTGCAGGTGCTAAAGCCCTATTGTTTTTGGAATGTTTTTCACAATTATTATTATTATTATTATGGCCCAAGCACTATTGTTCTAAGGATTATTAGGGCCATATTGTTCTTCTAAAGATTCTTCTTCTTTTCAAGGTTTTCAGTACTTTTGGGGTACTTAACATGCATGAAAACTCTTGAAAGTTTGCACACACATCAGAGTCGCTGGCCATTAGGACTGGGCAAAGTAGCAGGGGGAAGCATTTAAGGGAGGCTCTGTAGTGCCACCTAGAAGATGGGCATGTTCAGGGGCTCTGTAGCACATCCTTTTTGAGCAACCATCACTAAACTTTGTACATATATAGATATCATTAAGCCAGACTACTTTCATAAGCTCTGCCCAACAGGAAGTTGGACATTTTGGATTGTTTGAAAAATGAAATACTCCTCCTATGGATTTCATATTACAAGGTACCAAATGTGGTCTACATCATGCCAAGACATTAACGATGCTTAATTGTGAACAGATTTTTTATATATCAAACAGTGTTGCCGTGGCAACACGATCAAGAAATGTAAAAATTTTGTAAATAGGAAGTGTCTTATCATCTTTGTGCATCGTGTGATTTACATAAAAATTTTGCTGATTTTATGCTTGGCCTTGCTGGCTGATCACATACAGTGCATCCGGAAAGTATTCACAGCGCTTAACATTTTCCACATTTTGTTATGTTACAGCCTTATTCCAAAATGGATTAAATAAATTATTTTCCTCAAAATTCTACAAACAATACCCCATAATGATAATGTGAAAGAAGTTTATTTGAAATCTTTGCAAATGTATTAAAAATGGTTCCACTGATCATCCTTGATGTTTCTACAACTTGATTGGAGTCCACCTGTGGTAAATTCAGTTGATTGGACATGATTTGGAAAGGCACACACCCATCTATATATGGTCCCACAGTTAACAGTGCATGTCAGAGAACAAACCAATCCATGAAGTCCAAGGTATTGTTTGTAGACCTCCGAGACAGGATTGTATCGAGGCACAGATCTGGGCAAGGGTACAGAAAAAATTCTGCAACATTGAAGGTCCCAATGAGCACAGTGGCCTCCATCATCTGTAAAAGGAAGTAGTTTGGAACCACCAGGACTCTTCCTAGAGCTGGCGCCTGGCCAAACTGAGCGATCGGGGGAGAAAGGCCTTTGTCAGGGAGGTGACCAAAAACCCAATGGCCACACTAACAGAGAGGAGAACAACCATCTCTGTGGCACTCCACCAAACAGGCCTGTATGGCACTCCTCAGTAAAAGGCACATGACAGCCCACCTGTAGTTTGTCAAAAGGCACCTGAAGGACTCTCAGACTGTGAGAAATAAAATTCTCTGTTCTGATTAAACAAAGATTGAACTCTTTGGACTAAAAGGCAAGTGTCATGTCTGGAGGAAACCAGGCACTGCTCATCATGTGGCAATACAATCCCTACAGTGAAGCATGGTGGTGGCAGCATCATGCTGTGGGGATTTTCTTCAGCAGCAGGAACTGGGAGACCAAACAGGATCGAGGGAAAGATGAATGCATCAATGTACAGAGACAACCTTGATGAAAACCTGCTCCAGAGTGCTCTGGACCTCAGACAGGGTGAAGGTTCATCTTCCAACAGGACAACAACCCTAAGCACACAGCTAAGATAACAAAGGAGTGGCTACAGGACAACTCTGTGAATGTCCTTGAGAGGACCAGCCAGAGCCCAGACTTGAACCCGATTGAACATCTATGGAGAGATCTGAAAATGGCTGTGCACCGACGCTATCCATCCAACCTGATGAAGCTTGAGAGGTCCTGGAAAGAAGAATGGGAGAAACTGCCCAAAAATAGGTGTGCCAAGCTTGTAGCATCATACACAAAAAGACTTGAGGCTGTAATTGGTGCCAAAGATGCTTCAACAAAGTATTGAGCAAAGGCTGTGAATACTTGGGTACATGTGATATTTTTTATTTTTTATAAGATTTCAAACAAACTTTTTTCACGTTGTCATTATGGGGTATTGTTTGTAGAATGTTGAGGTAAATAATTAATTTAATCAATGTTGGTATAAGGCTGTAACATAACAAAATGTGGAAAAATTTACGCGCTGTGAATACTTTCCAGATGCACTGTAGATGTGGTTATTGTGGGTCACGTTTGTAGTGCAACCAACTGGCGGAAGGAAGTGTGGCACGTATAACAGTCTTTGAAATATCTTATGTTTACCTGAGTAGCATAATTTTTTGGGGAATAATGTGAAGACAGTACAGATTTTAAATTAGTGTTGCCATGGCAATGCATTAGATCCCATGATTCCTTTTTATGAATATCACATGATTGAGATACTTGGCATGCTTGAATTTTCATGATATTTTGAACACACATAAGAGTTGTCTGCCATTAGGGCTGGGCAAAGTTGAAGGGGGTGCATGGAGGGGGGCTCTATAGTGCCTCCCTTGAAAATGGGCATGTAAGGGGGGGGTCTGTAGCACCCCCATTTACACCTACAGTCACCAGAATTGGTACATATATAGTTCTCATAAAGCCAAACAACTTTTATACTCCCAGTCATTAGCTCCGCTCAACAGGAAGCCAGCCATTTTTGATTTTCTGAAAATTGCAGAGTCTGCTCTTTTAAAAACTCCTCCTAGGGTAGGGGATTTATGTGATTGGAAACATCATGCCAAGACATTGTAGATGCTAAATTGCGAACAGATTGTTAATAGTTTGAACGGTGCCGCCATGGCGAAGCAATACATTTATGGCTAAAAATGTGAAACAGGAAGTTCCTTATATCTTCTGTGTGCATTGTATAAATTGAAAATTCAGCTGTATGTTTGGTAATGGGAGCTGATCAAATTTATGCGGCTATTACGGGTCACGGTCATAGCGCCACCAATTAGCAGCTAGAAGTATGGCACTTTAACAGACTTTGAAATAGCTTTTCTGTGTTTACATGAATTGCTTCAAAATTATTTAGAATAATGTCAAGAAACTGCTGATGTAAAATTGTAAAGGCATATTTTATATCTTAAATACTGTTGCCATGAAAACACATTCATTGTTATTATTCCTTTCTTCCTATATTTGGGTGTTTTTGAAGCACTTGACATGCTTAAAATGTCATGAAATTTTGCAAACACATCATAGTCGTTGGCCATTAGGGCTGGTCAAAAGTGGAATAAGGAAAGTCTCAAATCTTCTGGATGCAGAAAATTTTAAATATCAAAATTGAGCCAAATGTTTGTCCTTGCAGGCTGATCACATTGACGTAACTATTGTGGGTCACAGTCGTAGCGCCACCATCTGGCGAAAGGAAGTGTGTCACTTTTAACAAACTTTGAAATATCCCTGTTATGTTAACCTGAATTGCTTAAAAAAAAAAAAAAAAACATTTATGTTAAGCAAATTATGCAGATTTAAAATTCGGAAGGGTTTCTTGATTTCTTAAATACTGTTGCCACTGCAATGTATTAAATGTCTTCATTACTTTTTTGTGCATATTCACATATTTTGGGGTATTTGGCAAGATTGGAGGTTCTTAATTTATGTCTAAATGTTTATATAAAATAAAACATAATAAAAATATCAACTGAAATGTAAAAATAATTTCATGATGTGTATATGTAATGAGTGGCAATTAAAATAAATGTCCAATAGAAGGCATCCAAGCTCCATGAATGATTCCCAAAATAACACGGAACATTTTTGGTGTCCTGTCTAGAATGGATCCCTCTTTTGTATGGTATGTATATGAAGTGTGTGTGTAACTACGTTCTTCATTTAACAAAATTTCTTAATTCATGTGTTAAACATCTCAAGTTCTTGAGTTGGAGTTTCTGTTTCTGATCTGTGTATGTTTTGATTACCGATCCAGTGCTGGAATGTGTTATTTTGAATATATGATAAATGTTTGTTCTGGCTGTTATGAGTCGTTTAGTGTCAGCAGGTTTTCTGCTGGTGTCAGCATGTTTTCTGCAGCTCGCACTCTTTTCTAGGAAATTGAAAAGCTAAATATGTCCCCCATTGTGATTGCCTTCTCGGCTGTATTGTTTGTGTATGTGGAGTGTGTGTTTTGTCTTTATCCCTCTCTCTTAATCGCTCTCAGGTGTTCTGATTGTTAATGTGCAGCACCGGTACGGAGTGTGTTTTCTTCCTATATAAATCGAGTGTTTCATGGCTCTGTTGTGCCATGGGGATTCGTGAGCTGTGCCTTTGTCACTGGTACTCTCACGCAAATTCCCAGAGCGGATTTTCCCACAGATTTGCAGTGTTGATATGGCAAACTATGCAGTGTTGATATGGCAAAACGTAAACAAATGAAGTTTCATCTTACCAGCATGTGAGGAAATGTTTAAACCATGTGTGACAACTAACCCTGCATTTGAGTTTGAGCTCTTTTCCAGTCGAATCCCATAGACAAATGCAAACAAATGTATCCTATGGTATATAACCTTGAAAAACAGGTGTATTTCTTCAAAAACAAAATATGTTTCTGTTAATCAATAGTATTCTGATGTGAGTCCTTGGTGTGTTTCCTTTGTGCTGGCACGTATCTTTGCAAAGATACTTTTAATCAGTTATTATATGAATGGTGTCTTGTTCTAATAAGCTGAATGTATGATATCTTTGCAGCTGGTGTTTTCTTTCAAATAATAATGTGTATGAGCAAACAAGGCTGCCTCATTGTGGGAATGCGCTGAAAATGTAGGACAAAGATAAAAAGTATTTGATGGGATAGAGAGGCAAGGATATATGTTTCTTTTTAATAGATGGGCGAGGGAAAGAAACAAGGCAGTGACCTCGTTAGTCAGAGATGGTGGGTAACAATATAACAAAGAGGTATATAACTGAGAACTTAGGATAATGAGTCAGAACGGACAGCTGACCGGTCTCATGTTTGTTGGTGTTCAATAAACTACAACTTTGGCATCTCAAGACTCAGAGTTTTCTTACAACTTAGAGAGATTCATCGTGATTTTCCACGACATATTGCTGGCGACCACAGAAGGGATGGCAGTGAGGTCAAAGGGGTCGAAAGGTCACCGACAGGACGGCTTGCACGAGTTACACTAGATCACCGGCGCCACAAACTCAAGGTAAGCGTTTTGCTTAAGGTGATCTTGTGTGATATGTGATAGCAAGTCCCAGTAAGTGACTTCCCTGAGACTTTTGCCGGTCCGGACATAGAATAATTTGGAATAATTGGCTAAAATAGAGGCGAGTTCCAGATTTCAAAAATTGGGGGTGGGATTGTTTAAGAAAGGTTATTTAAAGAAGGTAGAAAAAGCCTGGGGGTTGTTATGTATACCCTGTCTTGTTCCACCGTTGCCCTTTTATTTACCATTTTTGTATTTAAACCCTGTCTGTTTGTTCAGTCTCTGTCAGTCGTTGTTTGTATGTTCATGAATGTTGTTAGAATGGTGTGTGTTTCCCTGCCCGAGTTCTCTGTTCATGTTTATTTCCCCATTGTGGGTTTTCCTTTGTGTTGGTAATAATAATAAAATTAACTGCATTTGGATCCTCAACCTTCGTCTGCCTTCGTTGTCTGCAAATCGTGACAGAACGACTGACCATACATGGATCCAGCAGCTATTCGGGCCAAATGTCGGATGCTCAACCTGCAGCAAGAAGATCACCCATTTGTAGACCACGCTCTCTACTTTCTCCTCCTGGCAAATGCTACTGACTTCCAGGACTCGGCATTAATGGTCTTTTTCAAGAACAGCTTGAACCCCTCGCTGAGGGAGTGGGTGCCACAGGCAGCGCCCGGCTGCACTTTCCGCGACTACCTGGAAACGACCCTACTAGCGTGTGCAGCTCACCGCTCCCTGACACACCAGCCCCTCCTGTCAGCGAACAACCCCCCACGCCAATGGCTTCCCTTGAACCAGCACGGCCTACTTCGTCCGCCCGGAGGAGGAGGAGAAGACAGGCGTCCGCTTCCCGGCCCACGCCTGCCCCGGTCTGCGAGCCAGAGCCCACGCCTGCCCCGGTCTGCGAGCCAGAACCCTCGCCTTCCCCGGTCTGCGAGCCAGAGCCCTCGTCAGCCACGGTCTGCGAGCCAGAGCCTGCCCCGGTCTGCGAGCCTGAGCTCTCATCAGCCACGTTCAGCGAGCCCGAGCCTCCTAGGGCTCCGCCCCTCAAGCATCTCGAGCCTTCCAGGGCTCCGCCCCTCAAGCCTCTCGAGCCTGCCAGGGCTCCACCTCCCAGGCCTCTCGAGCCACCCAGGGCTCCGCCTCTCGAGCCTTCCCGGGCTCCGCCCCTCAAGCCTGCCAGGGCTCCACCTCCCAGGCCTCTCGAGCCACCCAGGGCTCCGCCTCTCGAGCCTTCCAGGGCTCCGCCCCCCGAGCCTCCTACGGCTCTGCTCCCAGAGACCCCAGGGCCTTCCAGGGCTCCGCCCCTCAAGCCTCTCGAGCCTTCCAGGGCTCCGCCCCTCAAGCCTCTCGAGCCTTCCAGGGCTTCGCCTCTCGAGCCTCCTAGGGCTCCGCCCCTCAAGCCCCTCGAGCCTTCCAGGGCTCCGCCCCTCAAGCCCCTCGAGCCTTCCTGGGCTCCGCCCCCCGAGCCTCCTACGGCTCCGTCTCCCGAGTCTCCTGCGGCTCTGCTCTCAGAGACCCCAGAGCCTTCTAGGGCTCCGCCTCTGAAACCTCCTACGGCGCCGCCTCCAGAGCCTCTTAAGCCTCCTACAGCTCCGCCTCCCGAGCCTCCTATGGCTCCGCCTCCTGGTCCTCCTGAGCCATCCTCGGCTCCGCCTTCCTCAGCCCCGTCTCCTAGGTCTTTTAGGGCTCCGCCTCCAGAATCTCACGAGCCTTCCACGGCTCCACCTCCCGAGCCTCCTTCGGCTCAGCCTCCTGTGGCTCTTCTCCCCGAGCCTCCCTCGGCTCTGCCTCCAGAGCCTCTTCTCCCCGAGCCTCCCTCGGCTCTGCCTCCAGAGCCTCCTACGGCTCCACCTCCAGAGCCTCTTAAGCCTCCTACGGCTCCGCCTCCAGAACCTCCTACGGCTCCGCCTCCCGAGCCTCCAATGGCTCCGCCACCCAAGCCTCCGACGGCTCCGCCCTCAGAGCCTCCCAAGCCTCCTATGGCTCTGCCTCCCGAGCCCCCTACGGCTCTGCCCCCAGAGATTCCAGAGCCTTCCAGGTCTCCACTCCTAAAGCCTCCTACGGCGCTGCCTACCTCGGCTCCACCTCCTGAGCCTCCTTCAGCTCCACCTCCTGAGCCTCCCTCAGCTCCGCCTTCTGAGCCTTCAAGGCCATCACCTCCCTCGGCTTCGCCTCCCGAGCCTCCCTCGGCTCTGCCTCAGAGGTCCTCCTTGGCGCCACTTCACGTGGTTCCGCCGGCCTCCCCAGTGGCCACTCCTCCTCCCAGGTCCCCTGAACCGGTCCTTGCCCCACGGCCATTTCCTAGGCCACCAAAACCGGCCTCTGTCCTGTGGCCACCTCCCAGGTCCCCTGAACCGGCCCTTGGCCCACGGCCATCTCCCAGGCCACCAAAACCGGCCTCTGTCCTGTGGCCTCCTCCCAGGCCCCCTGAACCGGCCCGTGAATTATGGCCAGCCCCCGGGCCATCTAAACCTGTCCCTGCCCGGTCAACACCTCCCAGACCACCTAAACCTGTCCCTGCCCGGTCGATACCACCCCGGCCTCCTAAACCTGTCCCTTTGTGCCCCCGTGGACTGCCTAATTGCCCCTTGTGCCCCCATGGACTGTCTCATCTCCCTTTGTGCCCCCGTGGACTGTCTCATTTCCCCTCGTGGCCCCCCTTGGACTTCCTGCCTGCCCTTTGTGCCCCCTTGGACTTCCTGCCTGCCCTCTGTGCCCCTTGGACTGCCTCCTTGCTCTTGTGCCCCCCCCCCCCGGTCTGCCTGTCTGCCCCCGGTGCCATCATTTTGTTCTCTGTGGGTTTTTTCTCTTTTGTCTTTGTTTTTTAGGATCGTCTGGAAGCCGATCCTTTGAGGGGGGGGGCTCTGTTATGTATACCCTGTCTTGTTCCACCGTTGCCCTTATGTTTACCATTTTTGTCACATTTGTACTCCTTAGTTTTCACTTTTGGCCCTTTTGTAGCTCCACTGTCTCCTTGTTAGCTTTCGTTCATTGTTTGCACCTGCCCTCATTTGTTTGCCTTTGGTTTCTGTCGATCACCTTGTTATCTTGTTTGAGTCCTGTTTGTTCATTGGCCCCTTTGTCCCACATTCTTGTATTTAAACCCTGTCTGTTTGTTCAGTCTCTGTCAGTCGTTGTTTGTATGTTCATGAATGTTGTTAGCCTGGTGTGTGTTTCCCTGCCCGAGTTCTCTGTTCATGTTTATTTCCACATTGTGGGTTTTCCTTTGTGTTGGTAATAATAATAACATTAACTGCATTTGGATCCTCAACCTTCGTCTGCTTTCGTTGTCTGCAAATCGTGACAGGGGTGAGTCGAGAAGCGACGGCGCGTGGAAATTCCCGGTTAGGTGCATTTATTCAAGGTTTTGCCAGAAGAGTGGCTGAAAATCCTGTACAGGTGAAAATCCTAACACGGGTGGAGAAGTGAAAATTCGCGTAATATTCCACCAGGTGTTAGATTAAGTTATTTATTGCAGTGTTTGACGGAACCCGGACTGTGCAGAAAATGGGGAATTGTTGAACTATGTGCATGTTTGAGATAATGAATAATGTGC
Organism: Xyrauchen texanus; assembly: GCF_025860055.1. NCBI lineage: Eukaryota > Metazoa > Chordata > Actinopteri > Cypriniformes > Catostomidae > Xyrauchen > Xyrauchen texanus. The sequence goes on along the minus strand of NC_068278.1, from coordinate 4,842,463 downwards.
ATGACTAACCATGTTGTTGGTGCATGTGTGCTTACGGTACTAATTGCGCTGTTCTTGTGTTTATTCAAATGCATGATTGCAGTGTTGATGATGTATTGTGTGCAGAGGCAGAATAATACAGAGAATCAGGTGCAATGAGGAGATGCTCAATGAGAGCAAAAGTGGACAAATGAATTGAAACAGTGAATTGAATAAAACAATTGTTGAAAAAGTATAAAGACGCAAAAGGCACCTGCTTCTCTGATATCTCCTTGCCTTGCTCTCGCTCACTGGTCAACTGAACGGACAGCTCTGTGAGTGAGGGGAAGGGGAGATTCAGAAGAGAAAAAATAGAATAATTGGGAAAGATAAAGAAAAGGCTAAATGTTTTCCATTGCAGTGAACAAGACTAGAGAAAAAATACAAAGACAAGCGAGTTTTGTAAAGTTTGGAGATCAACGCAGATCTGAAGAGTGGCAGAGAGAATTGGACAAAACACTGATAGAGTCAAAGGGGATCAGTAATCTTTTTTGGAAAGAATCAGAGTATATCGATTATACAGGGCAGAGGAGGAGGTTAACTAAAAAAAATTTTTTGAAAAAAGGAACTGGTGAAGGGTCTGATTAAAGTAGTAAACTTAGCGGAGACCTTACAAAAATGTCCGTTTGTTGACTGGAAAGAAATTGCAGCAGATAACATTTCTCTCTCATACAGTACGCTGGAGACTGAGTGCTGTGAAGAGCTGTAGGGGAGGGGCTGCTAGAGCAAGAAAAAGGAGCTGTAAAGGGAGGGCTTTGAGCACGCACAGAGAAACAGAACAAGACTTTTTTTTTTTTTTTTTTTCCTCCTGAAACAGAAATCATAATGTGGAAATAAGCTGTTACTGAATTTGAGAGGAGACTAACTGAGAGGAGAAAAGAAATCAAATTAAAAAGATTAATAATAGAAACACAGGGAATTAGTGATCATTTCTTGAGTTATGAACAAATTAAATACAGTCAAAAATGTTAAGGTGATTTTTAATGCTGCGTAACTAATGAGGAGTATGTATGCAATTTACATAAAAGAAAATCTATTTAGGCTGTTTTCAAACTTCCATCAATATAAGAGGCAGAAGAGATCTGATGATTAAAAACAAAGAGGGCACTTAATAAATATTCTGGTTGTAGAATTAAAACCAATGATAAAAAATATATTTGTATGTCTGTGTGTGTGTATGTGTATGTATGTATATATATATATATATATATATATATATATATATATATATATATATATATATATATATATATTTATATATATATATGGATAAATATAATGCAATAAACAAACAAATAGCTGTAAAACAATGTGCATGAAATCAAAAAGTTAACTCTTAGCGGACTGGACAATGTTTATTCTTGGGCTGTTCTTTTCATGCCATGAATGAAGCCTGATGTAAGATTAACTAAACTGAGAGGGAGCAGCTGTTGAATGGACATGTGTCAGATCATAACTCCTTTTATATCAAAGTGATGAGTAAGAATATTTAGATTATAAAAAAGTGATCACTTTAAAGTGATTGAAATCACATTATCTGGACAAACAATAAAGCTTTGAAGCTAGTGTATTGCGTTAAACTAAAGTCAAATAAGTAATTGGATTTTAAACCAAGGTTGTATTTAAGATAAGTGTTGTTATATTCAAGCAAATGCCTAATAAGAACATTATATTTTGTATCTTATGAAGTTAAATCTTAAATGTGAAAACTTCACATGTATCTGTCTGTTTTATGTTCTGTTTGGTCCAGTTTATGAGAGAATGCTATTTTAACATGATTAAATTAAACACTAGAAAGTTGTTTTTGATTTTTCTATGATTTAAAAAATGCCTGGAGAACAATTTAAATGCAACCAACAAAAGATAGGCAGAGATTTTTTATTTTTTGTTAGGGACTGTCTGATGAAGGCATTGAGGATGACTTTGAGGGGAAACAAGCCTCTCTTGATGTCTTCAGACAGACAGAAAGGGGCCCCGACTTTAGAAAAAGATAGATAGCAGATAGATAGATATTTTATTTTAATTTTATTTATTTATTGTTTTGTATACACAGAATAGGTCTTGGTTGATCATGGGTTGATCATGAGAAGCTGCATTTGAGACTAAAATTAAAGGAAAATAAATTTAAGAATGATTTAGATCATTTAAAAATTTGTCTTTGGGGCAGGTGAAGCCCATGGATAAAGGTTAAGATTAAATTGAACATCATAAATTCCTCAAATATGAATGTTAATAACTTCATATTCATGTGTCTATTCTGTGTTTCTTTTGTCATCATTATGTGTATGTTGTTTCACTAAGTCATTCTGGAACTAGTCTCTCACCATTGCAGATGGCTGAGAAAGATGATTTTATAGAAGTTACTAATACTGCAGGAGGAAATCCGGAGACAAAGAAGACTGAAAATGATGTGGGGTATTATCTGATTGTTCCTCCTGCGCTCATTACTGCTGGTAATCATTACTGATTTGCCATTTATAATGTGGATTAAAATTTCTCTGGAAAAGTTGATTTCAGTCTTATACGATCACTTTATGATTTTCCAGAATGCCATCAATGCCCATGTCTAAATTAATGCCATCAATGGGGTTCAATACCCATGTCTAAATTGTTCTGAGGGTCTAAATTTAAATCCAGCAGCTAACCAATAATGTATCGATTTGAAGAGTAAATATTACAAACATATGGCAAAGTTATAGAGTTACCTATTGGATTGGTTACTCCCCCAAATTTTCCAGAGAGTACCCTCATAATAAAGAAATTAAAAAAAGGAGGTTAGTGGGTGCTACAAAGTGCTGATTGAGTGTCTATTTCTATTACTACTATTTTAGTTTGCCATAGTTAATACATGAAAGTGTAATTTTAAAGGTATAATAATGATAACTGTTAAATGATGATGAAACATTTTGATACAAATTTTGTTTTTAAATGGTGTGAGATGAGAAAGTTTGAAAGCAGTTAATATAATCAGTTATTATAAATATCACTATTTTTACTGTTGAAGAATAAATTAAACATGTTATTGTGAGATTGTAAAATGAAAAAATAAGAAATAACTGTAATGAGATTAGAAACAGTGTGAGGGAGTGGACTACCCCCCAAGTCTAAAATTGATAAGTGTCTGCTTGAAACAGAAACACGAGCAGATTTTGCAGAAATATCCATAAGTTGCTTTATTTAATTTAATTTTGATTTGATTTTTATATGTAAAATGATGTGCCTTGACAATAATGTTAGATAGATTGATATGAAGGAGTTCAAACAGCTCTCCATCAATGATTAAAGATTTTATATATTCAGAGGGCAATCTGAAGTTAAGAGTCTATACGAAAGAAAAGAGATTAAGTTGAAAATTCATCCGAAAGAATAAATGTAGGTTCAAAAAGTATCTAGAGACCATTTTTGAATTAAGGTAATGTTTTTAAATTAAGCTTCCTAGAAGCTTGACAGGGCTTTGTTCTGATGATACATAGTTTTGTGTAACATTTGCTAAAGTAGCAGAAATAAAACCTGAATGAAAATTAATGATCTATAAATGAGTTCAATTTTAGCATATTTTACTTTGGACAATTTTAATAGATTGATACATTTTTAATAATGCTTTTTTGAATTTAACCATGTTTTGAATTGTCTCCATATATAAGCATTTGTAGATGTTCCATTGGCTGTGTCGGTTCTCTGGTGATACTCCCTGAAAAAGAAAATATCTGTTTACTGATACCAAATTATTACAGATTGAGGACTGAGCAGTATCAAGACCAGTGGCAAGAGGTGACGACCCGATGATGGGTAAAACTCTCCAAAGGTAAAAAAGGAGGGGGCCTAAGGCAGGGCGTCACCGCCCTAGAGACCTGAACAAGAAGGTTTGAAAGGGGTTTAAGGAAGTGGATGAATGCTCTTAGATCAGAACCATCAAAAGGGAGGTCTAGAAGAGACCTGCCCAAAAATTGAAAGTTCCACTGAACCCGACTGCATTTTAATAACCGCTTTACTAAAATAACTTATCACAGTGTTAAATACCAAGCATTCTGTCACTGTGTTGTCAGGGATCATACCCTGTGTAGAGGATTATGTATAGATTGGGTTTGGGGTAAAGTTTTGAGAACCGTTGCAGACAAAGGAGTGCTTGGCTTTTTATAGAAGTATTAAACAAACATGGGAATGTTTGTATGATAATGAATTTAGACTGGAAGATGATTTATTACTTTTATTTATGCTTTAATTGAACTCATGTACATTTAAAAGTAATGAAGATACAGAAAAGATACATGGTGGTGACTAAAGATTAAGATTGCTTGTTTGTTTGTAACAATATAAATTGAACTAATTAAGAAATAGGGTGCAGGGTTGGCTACAATTTGTATAATAATTGAAACAACAATTATTGAGAGGAGAATAATATAATATTGTGTGTTACCATTGATTAAATAAAAAAAACGAGATGAAGTACTGATTAATGAAAATGGTCCAATGCAACAAAGACCAAACTGGGAGGAAATTGATTACTCCAATGATATGTTATATATTTGATCATTCTTTTATTGATTTAATACTCTGAATTACTCTGATGTAGTCTGAAACTATGAAAAACAGCTTAGCTTGCAGGGAAAATTAATTAATGTGATACAGACATTGAGAGATCTTGGGAAACAGGAGGAAATGAAATGTATGTGATAAGTGAATGAGTAGGGAGTTTTAAGATAAGGAACACCTGGAGGAGGCAGAGGGACCCATGTGTTATTTAGTGCTAGAAATGAGATGCAACAAATGTATGTTAGTGTGCACACATTTACTAGCTTACAAGAAAGTGTGTAGCAAATGACTGTAATAAGGGAAATCATTTAATATATTAATCAAATGAATGTAGAGAGTAGTGAGTAGAAAGTAATGATTGTTAGTTAATATAAAACATGTAACCATATGAGGTGATTACAGTGTTCTTTATGCATTTAAAATGAAATAGTCATGCTGTTGCCATCATTGAAGCAAGTTAGGACAGGATGACCTGCTGAAGGAGAGAAAGTGGAAAACAATTGCGGCCTACAATACCAATGAATAAGAAAGACATATTAATATAGATGTTATTACTGACATACTTGGGACAAGTGTTGCCCCCAATACAGGGCCTACCAGAGAAACGTCCCAAGAAGGACCAGGATCCCCAGATGAACAATTCTAAGAAAGCACACTGCAGAGTGGGTTCCCTACAATCAGCCTTGGGGATCTTGGATGGCCTTTCCAATGAAGCCGACCTAAAACTAAATAATCCAGAAAGTGAATTCAGAAAGTACAGAGCACTTGACGGACTGTATTGAAGTAACTATGAATATGGACTTCCCAACGATGAATACGAGGCAAGATTCAGATAAAGAAGAGCAGTAAGCACAAAACCAAGAACCCGAGGAAGAAGATGATCAGCAGGAACCGGCTACAGAATGTGAGGAAAGAGAAGAGGAAGTAGAAGAAGGACAAAAGCACGTAGGTGAAGAGCACACTGCAGCAGAAAGAGGGATTGAAGTAAGTGCCGCAGTAGAGCAGGAAAGCATAGAAAGTGAGACGGAAGTACATGTCACAGAGGAACAGGACCAGGAAGGTGAAGGAGGAGAAAGACAAGAAGAAAGTGATCGTCCTGCTGAAACAGATACAGAAGCAACTGAAGGAAATGAAACAGGCCAACAAGCACAGTCGCTCGAGGAAGAGTTGTGGCACATGGAGGAAAGAATGGAAGCTCAAGGAGGTATTAGTGTGGATGATGCGGTTACTAACTGTAAAACAGTTAAAGGATGGGCAAGGAGGCGGCGATATTCCGACCAGCCCAGCTCCCCTCCGCTCCACACTCCTCCCGGCGTTATCTCAGGCCGGGGTGCCACCGGCATGACGTGCACACCCCCAATCCCTGGGGCAGGGTGTATCTTGCGTCCCGCGCGGTCATCCCCGCCTTCCTCGCCCTGGGAGGAGACAGGAGGGGAAGACAACAACAACAAAACAAAATAGGCGAGGGAAAAGGCCAACACAGTGCGACAGAGAGATAGAGAGGAGAGAGAAAAAAACTCACTCACCGGTTCTCTGATGTACCGTCGCGTGGTCCTCGAACACTCCTCCACACTCAGGTGGACGACAGCCGCTCCAACCCCGGGCGAACCGGAGTGAAACCTTCGACAACCAGCGGGCAGAACGCGCCTCCGTTTTTCTGGCAGCAAATGGGGACACTCCTCTGTCCCTGGCAGCGGCTCTACCGCTCCGGGCGGTCGGAGAGTTTCTTCCCTCCTCCCCTCGCGGACGGCGGTCTCCCTCGACCCCTCCGCATCTCTGGGGATGGCAGGGCACTCCTCCGCCCCTGGCAGTGGCTCCCTCGCTCCAGGCAGTCGGGTTATCCAGTCCCCAATTGCCCCGCGGATGACGGCCATTCCTCGCATCCGGGCGGTCGGGCTACTCCGTCACCCGGAAGATGGCAACAGCGCTCCTCAGGGTGGACGGCAGTGTCGAGGACTCTGCAACGGACATCCCTCCTCCTTCCCAGGTTTCGGCACCAATGTAAAACAGTTAAAGGATGGGCAAGGAGGACGCAAGAACCGGCTTGTCAACATAAATGATAATTTATTTAAACACACAAACATCAATACACACACACGACGGACATGCCCGTAATTCTCTCTCTCTCTCTCTCTCTCTCGAACCATCGGCCACCTTTATCCCTCGCGCGCCTCATCAGGCTGATCGGGGACCGGGTGCGCGATATTCCGACCGGCCCCGCCCCCGCCCCCCTCCGCTCCACACTAACATATTTGGGACAGGTATTGCCTCCCATACAGGGCCTACCGGAGAGGAGATCCAGGAAGGCCCAGACTCCCCAGGACCATCACAACGACCATGGTATGATGAATTTCCAACAATTGACATCTCAGACCTTCAATATTATTCCCCCGAATGAGCAGAGACTAGATAACATAGCACGAGAAATCAGAAAGAAGCGAACACCTGGATCATTAAACAAAGGTGAACCCGAAAAGCAAAGGATCTGGATAAGCAATTTGGCTAAGCAGAACAAACCGAATAATCAGCCTAAAAAGACACCTGACAAATCACCCAAAGACAGAAAAAGCCAATAAATTTAGAAAATGATATGGAACCCATAGAGTCAGCAGGAACAGAGGAACTATTAGAACACGCAAATCAAAATGACTGGTATAAATGGGCCAGATATACAGCTAAGCAAGCAAAAATGACAAACTGTGTAATGTGCTCACCCTCTCCATTGAAAAAAATTTGTAGTAGTCCCGAATCAGTATGATAAGTATTGCGCTGAGTACTATGCCAAAAAATTGTGGTAAAACAGGGAGAACATTGTTCTGCCCAGCAGAATGTTTGGCATTCTTGGGTGATCCGGAATATGATACATATTATAAGATGATAGGGTGGGGAGATGAATGCAGAAAATTAGAGGTACGTGTGGATAATGAGGAAAAAAAGAAAGCCCATTATCATATACAATAAGTCAACAACTGGAGTATGAATGCTTTAACAAAACTAGAGGGAAAACGAATGTAGGACAATTTAAGGGCAATTGCGCAGTAATATAGCATTTAGATGATGAAATGTTTTTTAATAATAATGTGATTAGGTTTAGTGGACCGCAATATGCAACAGCGACATTAGAACAAAATTTTACTGCGAACATAACTCCAGGATGTCTAGGTGTAGTTGTCGGTCATTGCCTTACAGGATGTGAAAATCAGACTCTAGTATCGCCTGCAATAAAAATCCATGAGGAACAAACGGAAACTACAGCGGACTATTTTTGGTTATGTGGGAGAGGTCAATTGAAACCCGCACTACCTAAAAGCTGGAAAGGACTGTGCGCTAGAGTAAGGCTAATACAAGAAGTAACTAGAATGGGACCCCTCTGAAATCCAAACTGCACCAAAACCTTTAGTACACAACAAAAGCAAGGGTGAAAAGAGCGTACACGCCAGATCATGATGTCTACCTGGATGCAATTGGCCAACAAAGAGGAATACCTCAAAAGTTTAAAGCTAGAGATGAGATTAAATCGGGCTTTGAGTCAATGTTCATATGGGTAACACCCAACAAAAATTTTGAATGGATTAATTATATTTTCTATAACCAACAGAGATTTATAAACTATACTGACGAGGCACTGGCAGCATTAGGAGACCAATTAGCAGCAACTAGTAAAATGGCATGGCAAAATCGTCAAGCACTGAATTGGTTATTAGCAGATAAAGGAGGAGTATGTGTTATGTTCGGAGCAGTTTGCTGTACATACATAGCAAATAATACATCTCCAGAAGGAGCTTTTACCCAGGCAATGAAGACACTGCATGACCTGCGAAAGGAAGTTAAATCTAATGCAGGTAGAGATCAGCTTGTTGGGACATGGTTTGATGATCTTTTTGGTTCATGGAAGATGGGGCTAATGAAAATAGGTATAATAATAGTTATAGGACTGACCTTATTTGGATTATTGTTTTGTTGTATTATACCCATTCTGAGATCAATAATGACTAGAAGCTAGGTACTGTACCATTGGGTCAGGATTGGATGAACTTGATGAGATTTACTGAGAAGCAATCCAGAAATAACACTGGAATTTAAGGGGAATTTTATTTTTGAACACTTTTCTCATGTTTTTGATAGTAAGGGAGACAGCATGACTATTGTACTTTCATTTTACATAACATAGCAACTCAAGAAAGGAGTTAGAGGGTGTTTTGTTTGTTATTTTTGACATATTCCCCTATTACTCTCAATGTAACCAATTACTTATAACGATTAATGAAGTAAATCTTTATTACAATGTACCTAATCAAGTAGAAGTAGTGTTGCTGATGATTATGTTTAAGAAAAATATACATGTGAAATAACTGCCAAGAGAAGAAATGTGAGGGAGATATTTGAAGAAAGGAGCGATGAGCACCTCAGTGCTTGGCTGCAAGAGCAAATAGACTCAACTGGTGGTTTAAAAACACGCTGTCTTCTCCAACACACCACCAGATAGCGCTCCAGGCTACCGGAATTGTCTGTGAGTTCCTCTGGCAACGAAGGATGCATATTACTATGTTACTTTTACTAGTGTTTTGTTAAAGTATATATATATATCTTCTACTTAATGGATAATCAATTGTACTCTACATCACGCAAGGCTTCACATTTGCATGCACATGCTTATTACAAATGAGTTGATTTTTGTCACCCTTGAAAAACAGGTGTATTTCTTCAAAAACAAAATATGTTTCTGTTAATCAATAATATTCTGATGTGAGTCCTTGGTGTGTTTCCTTTGTGCTGGCACGTATCTTTGCAAAGATACTTTTAATCAGTTATTATATGAATGGTGTCTTGTTCTAATAAGCTGAATGTATGATATCTTTGCAGCTGATGTTTTCTTTCAAATAATAATGTGTATGAGCAAACAAGGCTGCCTCATTGGTGGAATGCGCTGAAAATGTAGGACAAAGATATAAAGTATTTGATGGGGACATGGCTGTTTACGCAGATGTTTCTAGGAATTGATGTACTCTGTCCATGAACTGTAACATGAGGTCAAGATAGAGAGGCAAGGATATATGTTTCTTTTTAATAGATGGGCGAGGGAAAGAAACAAGGCAGTGACCTCGTTAGTCAGAGATGGTGGGTAACAATATAACAAAGAGGTATATAACTGAGAACTTAGGATAATGAGTCAGAACGGACAGCTGACCGGTCTCATGTTTGTTGGTGTTCAATAAACTACAACTTTGGCATCTGGAACTCAAGACTCAGAGAGTTTTCTTACAACTTAGAGAGATTCATCGTGATTTTCCACGACAGTCCCTACTCAATTTATACATGGTGCGGATGCAATCTTTGTTAATTAAGACATATAGTTCCCTTACGAATTCAGTCCACTTGACATTGCGTTACTAACACATATGGGGGAGTGCCTTCATACACGACCTATTTGAAACCTCTCTACAATAACGCCAATATTCTAATATTGGCTATGGTGTTTGAGCCAGCCTGTTTTGGCGCGAAACTGACCGCTTGTTTCGGCGCGAACTGACCGCTATAAAACAGGTGCACAGACACCATTTCCTCAGAATTTCTTCCTTCAAGACAGCGATTACCTCTTGTCTCGAAGCTCTCTACCTTCGCCGTCGATTCACAATAGTCAGCGGACGGAATCTTCACGGCAGCGAGAAGACACTCCGCCTCGCTGGTGAGGTCCTCAACATCCAGATTCTCTGCAGCGCGTCGGCAGGTGTAGAGTATCCTTTTAAAGCAAAATTTTACTTGTGTGTATAAATGTAAGTTATATAAATATAAATCTATATTTATATTTATATATCTAGAAGAGCCACTTACATGTTCACATCTTTTTCAAGATGTTCCGTAAGTGTTCCTTGTGCGAGAGACAGATCTCGCTGTCAGACAAGCATGAGAGCTGCGTTTTCTGTCTGGGCCGCGCCCACGCAGAGCTAGCTCTCATGGAGACAGACTGTCCTCACTGTGAGGACATGAGTCTCAAGTCGCTTCGCTTACGAATCGCCCTCGTTCTGAGGGACGATTCAGCCTCTCGCGCCCTCCCACCAGCCTCTTCTGTGATTCCCGAGGGTTCACACGAGGAGGCACGGCGGTGCCGCGAGGCCGAGCAGGATAAACTTGAGGTGGATTTCGAGCCGGCACACGCCCCACTAGCCCCTCAATCTCCACGAAGTGCTTATATCCCCATACGCTATGTGCGAGACGAGCTCCGGCCCTCTGATGAGCATGCGGCCTCGTCTCGTTTGGTGGATCTGACGCTGGGTATGATGACGATGTCATGTCTCTCACCATATCAGGCAAATAGTCAGTGGATAATGCTGCCGCCCCTCCCCCAGCGAGGGCGAGGAACGTGCACGCGCCACTGACAGGGAGATGCTCCGTGTCCTTACAAGGGCAGTCGAAGAGATTCACCCTGACTGGTCTCCCCCAGAGGAACAGTCTCGCCTCGATGAATGGTTCCAGCAGTGCGGGCGCCGTTAAACGGCAGCATCCCGCACATTTCTTCCCCAAAGTTCATAATGAAAACTATTCAAGTCCTGGAGCGCGACCTTATATGGCGCGCTCGCGTAGTGACGCCATCCTCTTTAATGGGGATCATGGGAAAGAAAACTGTTATGCCCAATTACCCGGTGTGTAGGAGGTGGTAGCGGCACACCTCTGCCCAGCGAGTAACATGTACATCCTTCAAAACAGTGTCGACAAACGTCCGCACTGGCGAGAAAAGCTTACTCAGCAGCAGAACAAGCTGAATCAGCACTCCACACAATGGCGGTGCTCCAGGGCAGAAATTAGTGATAAAGAAATAGCCACTATTTTAGATGCTCCAGTGTCTCCAGCCGGCCTGTTTGGCAGTTCTATGAATAAGTTTGCTGAGCGTTATGTCGCGATTCAGCAGCAGTCAAAGGCTATGAGACACTTTATGCCCACATGGAGTATATCACAGCCGGTTCGCCCTCGCTCTGTTTCGAGTCAGCGTGCGACTAAAAGCCTCCCAGGCACCTGCGTATCAGTACGCGCAGCAACGCGCTCCTGACGGGCAATAGCATTTGAAGCGGAAAGCAGAGCCCACGATTCCCTCCGGGTCTGCTCCAAAAAAGGCTCGATTGGAGAGACACAAAACACTGTTCCCCATCTTCCCACTTTTGTTGGTCGGGAAAGGGATACTGTTATTCAAAATGTTGTTTCTGTGTCTTGCACTCAAATAAATGCAATAATAAAAAAACAACAAAAAAAATGCAATAAGTGCAAAAAAGAATACAGCATTCGTTGCAAATGCACGAGATGCTCACACATTCTCAATAAAGAGCCCCTTTTTCCTCTTCAAAGCACACACATTATGCGCAACCGCTTCCCTAGTGTGAGCGTCGCATCATATCATACAGTGAGCAAACCAAACTACCCTCTGTCCCATTATGCGGATATGTGGCGATCCCTAACGGGTATTTCAGAATGGGTGCAAAAACGATCGAACAAGGTTATACGATCCTTTTTTGCACAACGGCCACCCCGTTTCAACGGCGTGCTGTCTTCCACGGTTTCGTCCGATGACGCGCCAGTGTTACAAGCCGAATTATTCAGAAAAGGATCTTATCCTAAACTACCTCGACAATTGGCTGTTACCACAATCAGAGGTTTTTTTATGCCAGCACAGTTTTACTGCTTCAGCCATTTTACAGTGTCCATCTCAGTTAAAACTGGAGAGAACATTTCCACTGAAACTTGTTTCAGAAAGCACTGAGATTTGTGGCGGCGGCGGCATTCCATTTGTTCTCTTACACCTGAGACCTCTTGAGTGCTGGCTGATGCGCCATGTGGCACGACGTGCTTGGCGCCAATGACGCATGCGCATCACTATATCCAGCCTCTGTTCAGCACCACAGATAGATCCTCTTGCATTTTACTAGCGAGGTGTCGCGCTGGGGCAAGTGTCACGCAGTGCCTAAAGCCATCGGCTGTATTCCTAGACTTAAAGGCTTTCAGTCAGAAATATCAAACTGTCATATCCTGGTTAGCTCAGACAACATGACAGTTGTGGCATATATAAACCGCCAAGGCAGAATTCAGGAGACTTCACCCTCAAACTGTATTGAGGATTTGGGAAATATCTGGCAAAGCAGAAATCAATCTATTTGCCTCAGTGGAGAATACACACTGTCCCCTCTGGTATTCGAAGTCCCAAGTTGTCAGGCAAAAAGGGGTGACCACGGATGCTTCCAACACAGGTTGGGGTCGGTGTGCAATGGACACCCAACTGGACAGGTGTGAAGAGGGCGTGGCACATCAACCGCTTAGAGCTATTGACTGTAATTCTATTCTTAAAGGCTTTCAGTCTGAAATAGTGAGCTGTCATGTCCTGGTTTGCTCAGTCAACATGACAGTTGTGGTATATATAAACAGCCAAGGCGGAATTCATTCACCGCCACTGTCGAGAATGACGCGTCACCCCCTCCTATGGAGCGAGCATCATCTCTCCCTGAGAGTGACATATGTCCCAGGCTGCCTGAATTACTGTGCACGTCTACTGTTACGCTAAGGGGTGATACCGGGCGAATGGAGACTTCATCCTCAAACTATACTGAGGATTTGGGAAATATTCAGCAAAGCAGAAATCAATCTATTTGCCTAAGTGAAGAATGCCCACTATCCCCTCTGTTCTTCGAAGTCCCAAGCCCCGCTGGGAAGGGATGCAATGGCACACAAATGGCCGGTGAAAAACAAATATGCGTTTCCTCCAGTATACCTGATCCACTCTGCCATATGCAAAGTGTGAGAGGACAAGGAAACGTTCTATTAGTTGCACCGAAATGGCCAACCAGCCATGGTTTCTGGTTGGCCATTTCGGTTTATGGTCAGCTCACCATAGGAAATACCACTGAGGAGGGATCTCCTCTCTCAGGCACACAATTTGGCATCCCCAGCCCCAGCTGTGGAACCTGCATGTGTGGCTCCTGAATGGAGCATACTAAATGCACCAGAACTGACGTGTTCAGTCATAAACACCATTTTACAATCCAGAACACTGTCCGCTAGACGCCTCTATGCACTAAAATGGAAGGTGTTCGCTGATTGGTGTCTCTCACACAGCAAGGACCCAGTAAACTGCCCCATACATGAAATTGTAATATTTCTTCAAGAGCGATTAGACGCAGGACTCACCCCGTCAAAGCTCAAAGTGTATGTGGCAACTAGATCTGCGTATCACGCACATGAAACCGGCGCCTCTATAGGCAAATATGATTTAATCATAAAGTTCCTTAAAGGAGCAAGACGATTAAACCCATCTCGGCAGGCTACAGTCCCGACTTGGGATTTAACTTTAGTCCTAAATGCTCGCGCAGGGCCCCCCCTTCGAGCCTTTGGACTCAGTTGATTTGCATATGCTCTCTATTAAGACAACACTACTGCTGGCTCTGGACTCAGAAAAATGGGTCGCTGACCTACATGCATTATCAGTCGACAATTCATGTCTGGAGTTTGACCTGGTCTTTCAAGAGCCACTGTCAAACCCAGGAAAGGCTATTTACACAAGGTCCTGACCACACCCTTCAAAGCGCAGGTGGTTCATCTTCAGGCCTTCTCCCCTCCTCCATTTAATTCAGATGAGGAAAAATCATTGCATTTGTTATGCCCTGTGCGGGCGCTACATACAAATGTTGAGCATACTTGCCAGTTCAGACTGTCTGATCAGAGGACGTGCAAAAGGGATGTCCTTCTCCAAGCAAAGACTTTCTTACCCTGGCTTATGAATCGCAGGTTCAGACTTGTCCAATTGGTGTTAAGCACACTCAAATAGAGGCATGGCCTCCTCATGGACATGGACAAATGGTGTGTCCTTACAAGACATATGTTTTGCAGCAGGATAGTCCTCGCAAAACACGTTCGCAAGGTTTTACAACCTAGAAGTAACATCTCTTTCTTCACAAGTCCTTGCTATTCATTGGCCATATATATATATATATATATATATATATATATATATATATATATATATATATATATATATATATATATATATATATATATACACATACTTATGCCCCCTTTTTAAGTACGGGCTCCACATCATTTACACAACCGCCTGCATTCAGGCTGTTATAATTCCATAAATCACAAGCACTTCATTATAAATAAACTCCCTTCCCGGCCGGGTTCATAAGGAGTAATTCATACTATATGGCTATAGCTCATATATTCATTATCATTCATGATTCATGATCTTGATGTGCTTGAGCCGGTAGATTTGGCTTGACTCTATGATGGGTAGGTTCAGGAGAAAACCCACCTCCCTCTGCTTGGGGTCGACGTAGAGTGGGATGGCGCTACCCAGATAGTAGGCAAGGTGTAGTTGTAACGGGTCAGTTGTGGTGGTGATGGCGGAAGCCAGCACGGTTTGTACAAGGCTTAAGGGTATCAGGTACAGAGGAATTCTACCCATGGCTAGGCTGTCAATGGAGGCGCTCACTTCCCGCAGCATGTCTGTCATCAGGGCTGTGACCAGCTGCGTTTGAGCAAAGTCGTTCTGGAAGACAGTAAACAGCTGTTTCATGGAGCTCACTGTCTGGTTCAGCAGAACGCTGTGAGTGTTGAGAATTACCACAGTTCCTCTCAAGGTCTTGCCGATGGTCTGCAGGGATGCACTTTGTGTGGTGAGTTGCTCTTTTAGCTGTGGTCTCTCAGTCTGAATTTCTCACGGTGGCTAGGTTCACTGCGTTGACACTAGACATACCAATGTTAAACAGAGTTCCGACGGCGGCGGCAGCTCCGAGCAAAGCTCCCAGGAACCATTTGGAGCGGTGATTGTGTCCACCTAACTCCGCTTGTGTGACAGTCATTTTCTCAAGTTGGTTGAGCATGTGCATGACATCGGCCTCAGTGTGAGCGAGGGAGTCCTCTGTCCATCGGGCACCTGCCCAGCTGTATTGGGCTACCGCGCGGGGGTAGTGGGCCCGGTAGACGTTGCGGGGGTCGAGTCGAACCTGCAGGCTGTGACGAGTGCAGGCTGTGACGAGGCTGGAGTCTCCTGGCTGATACAGCAGATGCAGTGTCATCTGCCGCCCAGTCATTAGTTCGAAGGGAGACACGCGAGTCGAGTCCTGCGGGGTGGCTCTGAGAGCCATTAGCACCAGCGGGAGTTTTACTGTAAGGCCAAAGTAAACCATGGGGGAACCACCACAATAACTTTCGGATCAAAAAACCTAATTAGACATTTAAAACACCATCACCCAGCTGAAAATGCCCATTTTAAAAAAGAAGCTAAAAAGTGAAAGCGGCTAAAGCTAGCCAGAGCTCAGAGCCAGTCACAAGTCAGCAGCCTCTCCTATCATTCCTTGGAATGAGCAACGAAAATACCAAAGCAATTACGAGGAAAATTATGGAATTCATGGCCCTGGATGACCAGCTGTTCTCCATAGTTGAGGACAGAGGCTTCAGAAATCTGATAAATTTCCTTGATACAGAGTATGAGGTACTTTCCGACGTCACGTTACCCGAGTTGTTTAATCTCGTGTCATGTAACACACGCAGCCTGTTATCTGTCAACATTTGGGTACACAAATCCAGGAGAGGGGAAGGGGGGTGCTGGATGGCAGAGGCAGGCTAAATACATACAAATTGTGCCGTTGTGATTTAACGTAATTTTTCCCACCTTGTCCGATATTAAAATCAGTGCGGTACACATTGCAAAAGGCGTGGGCATTGTCGATATGGCTTTCGAGATATGAAATTCAATTCTTCCATCCAGCTGTTGTTAAATGTACATGTATATTTTGTTTTT
This sequence comes from Xyrauchen texanus, assembly GCF_025860055.1. NCBI lineage: Eukaryota > Metazoa > Chordata > Actinopteri > Cypriniformes > Catostomidae > Xyrauchen > Xyrauchen texanus. The sequence continues at coordinate 4,826,127 of NC_068278.1, read as the reverse complement.
TCACCGGAGCACCAGCTGAGTCTTCTCCTCCCTTCTACCAGTGATGCTTGATTTAACATCCCGCGTCTACTGCCTGCGCAGATATCAACTGCGCAAATGGGTTGTAGGTTGCCAGACTGTGGTCATAAATGATTTGTAATGTGTATGATGTGTCGATTGTGTGAGTAGGATGCATCTCATTCAAGATCTGGCAACTGGACCACCTTGGAATAATATATTGATTTGATTATTCATATAACGTGGTTTGGGCCATACAAATTACGGGAGTTTTTTTGGGAGAAATAACAAAACGGGAGACTCCCAGGAAAAATGGGAGTGTTGACAGATATGGTTATAAGCTGTTCCCGAAGCAGTGCTCAGTTTTACAACTGATATTTGTACATCTAACGTAAGTTGAGCGTATTGGACACTTCAGTTTTTCAGATCTTTGGAATTGTTTTGTTAGACGAATAATAAAGAGAAAAAGGTCCATTTATACAAATAGTGGAAAATGGCATTTGTTAAAGCAACTCATTTGCAGTTAATTGTTATTTCTACCTCTTTCTAGTCACAGAGCACTTTATTTTGAGAGTTGTTTAAGTGAGAGAAGAGCCTGTAACTTAGTGCAGTTTGGGGGAAATTGTAATGTTTAATAATTTATTTTATTATGAAAATAAAATTTAGCATTGAATAAAGGTAGATTTTGTTTGTATATGTGGTCAATAATAGTTCTTAGAAAGAAAATCGGAATCTGAAAAAATCTGTATCGGCAGGTCACACTTGCAAAAAAATCGGAAATCGAAATCGGCCAAGAAAATTGCAATCGGTGCATCTCTAGTATTTTTTGTAGGACATTGTAAGGATTAGGCCATCTGCTGAACTCATGAACAGCCGGCTCCCTGAACATTTGTTTGACTGTCCGAAGAAACCGATCAGAAGACTGATAAGTTTTGGCTATTCAGGGCAAGACAGTCATACTTTGAGTCAGGATACAAAGCAGTGTAAGAGAATTTCGGATCTGTATATCTCAAAAGTGATTTGAGTAGGTAAATGACTCAGAATGAACATTTAACACTTAAACAATTATTGGGTCAAGACGTGTTACCTGGCCATTTGGTCTTAAAGAGTGTTGAGTTTGTTGAACAAAGAAGGGTCTTCGTTATTGGTCAGCGCTGTCATTACAAACCCTGGTCTGAAGTTAAACCGGTATGGGAGAGACGGTCTCCTTTAGCAATTTGGGTGTGATGGATTCATTTTATGGCTCTCTAATGGCTCTGTGGGGGGATCTCTCTCATCTGTGGAATGTGGTGTTCTGTTCATTTGATGTGCTTTGTTCACAGATAATCCTACACAGGGAAGATTTTGGCTAGATGTATAAAGCAGAGATAATTTTTCTACAATTCCCTCAGTGAAATCTGCTAGTGGTGAAATTTGTACCCCAGCCATTGATAGTAATGTTTTTAAAGAATTCTATCTTGATCTTTATAGTTCCACATCTTCGTCCACCAATTAAGATATTAGAAACTTAGTGGAACCATTAGAAATTCCTAAACTGATGACTGAGCAAAAAAATGCTCTTGATTCTGAGGTAACCTTGGAGGAGCTTGGTGAGTTAATTAAGGCCTTGCCTACAGGCAAAGGCTTCAGGGCCAGATGGATTGCTGATGAGTTTTTTAGATCTTATGCTACAGAACTGGCTCCACTTTTTTTATAAGTTTATACATAATCATTAAAGAATGGAAAGCTTCCGCCAACCATGACAAAAGCCTGGATCAGTCTGATTCTTAAAAAGGACAAAGATCCAAGCGAGTGTAAGAGTTACCATCCAATTTCCCTGATCCAGCTAAATGTTTAAATTGTCAAAAATTTTGCCTAACCGATTAAGGTATGACAACTCTTATACATAGAGATCAGGTGGGGTTTATTCGGGGCTGCAGTTCTTCTGATAACATCAGGTGTTTGTGGCAGGGCGGAGGGCAGAGCCAGGTCATGATTCTGCACACCCGGTCCCTAATAACTGAACCAGTAAGTGGATCGACTGAGTGTAATCCAGAGTGTGAACTGTGGTTCAGAGATCAGTGGACCACCACGGGAGATCAGGGTGTAAGCTGGGAGCTGTTGGGTGTTTGGCCAAACTCCCTTGGATATCTTACAGGATGTGCCCATGCTTGAAACATCAGAGCTCTGTATTAGTCCTGTCCTTGATTCAGAGAGTTTTGGTGAGTCTAAACTATCCCTTATCTGTGAACAATATAATGTGTTGTCTGGAGTAAAGCAAACAAACAAACAACAGGTACTTTATGAAAACTGAAAAGACAAAAGGAGCCATCAACCATGCTGCACAGAAACAGTTTAAATTATTTCAGACTGTAAACCATGCTAGAGTAATTTGGGATTCAAGACTCAAACCACAAGGTATTTTAGGAGGGCACCTGAATATCCAAAGTATTTTATCAAAGATGGATCAAGTTGAGCATCTGCTTATGAACTCAAACCTGGACTTCTTAGCATTGAGTGAAACTTGGTTGTCTACAATACACCAACATGCATGATTGATGTTCCTGGTTATAGTTGTTACAGAAAGGATAGACCATCAAGAAGAGGAGGGGGAGTCATTATTTATATTAAGGATACTTTTAAATGTGCTGAAGTGAAACTATATATTGCTGGATTAGAATGTTTGGCGTTAAATGTAATAATGTCCCCAAAAATGCATTTTAATGTTGTTATTTTGTATAATCTACCCTCACATGATTATTCTTTTTATTATAATTTAGAGGATTTGAAGTTTTTAAATTGTCATACTGAAAAACATTTTTGGGAGATTTTAACATAAATTGTGCAGGCAAATGTAGTAAGCAAAAAATTTTAATCAGTTACAGCCAAACATAATTTCAACCAGGTCAAACAAGGATAACAAAAACAAGTAAAACTCTTATTGATCTTGCATTTACAAATAAACCTGAAAGAGTAATACAAATATATAGTCTGCTGACAGGTTTGACTGATAATAACATAATCCTGGTTGTTAGAAAATTGACAAACGTTTGCAGAGTAATTTTCGTCAAACTTTTAAACCGGGAGTTTTAGGCATCCCCACGAGTAAAATTACATAATTTGAAAATTAGATTTAAAAATATTAATTGGAATGATGCTTTACAAATTGGTGACCTGGACAAAAACTGTGAAATTGTGATGAACCATTTGAAAAAAATATTCAAATGTATACACAACCGTTAAAATGTAGAAAAAAAGTGCATCCTTACTATGGCTAAATTCCGACATCCATCATCTAATGAAAAAGAGAGATCTTGCTTTGAAAAAGTCTTTGCTTACAAAAACACAGACAGATATTCTAAGCTTTAAATCGTTAAGAAATAAAGTAGTTGAGAAAGGTGAAAACTGCATATTTTGAGCAATTTATTTTAGAATCAGGAGGAAATAGCGCATCTCTTTGGAAGTGCATTAACAAACTTTCTAAATGAGAAGGTATACAAAGAAAACCATTCTTGGAGCTGCACATAAATGGCAGACTTAGTACTGATAGCACTGAAATTGCTAATGAATTTAATCTAAATTTTATCCAGTCTGTGGAAGAACTTGCTATATGTCTTGAACCTGTACAATTACCTCAATATGCAATAAAATACACCCTCATCCTTTTATATCTCTGAGGTTGATGAAGATAAGATACTCCAAATTATTAATCAATTGAATAACTCAAGGGCTTTTCAATAGCATTTTACTCATTTACACCTGAACCCATATTTGCAAGCACAAGCTTTGTTGACGATAATGAGGCAGCATAAACACTAGATAAAATATAATTTAAACATTCATATAATTTTTATATCATATTACATATCATATTTATATCATACAGCACACAATTTAAATACCTGCTTTAGCCAAACAACATTTACATGTAACTAAAACTTGCTTATTGGGATATATTTCAAATGTCAATACTCTGAATCCTGGCTGGCAAGTCTGGAAACAGTCCCACTAGTAAAATATGTACATGTTTATATAAAATAGCATGTCAACTTATTAAAACTAAATTACTTACTCGTCTGAAATTGTATCCTCGGCTGGATCAAATCTCTCTTCAAAATACAAATGTTCATTGGAGTCCTGCTCTTCTGAGGAAAATTGTAACTCTTCGTCACTATCCAGGAGTTTTCTCACTTGTGTATCGTGCTGTCTTTCAAACATGCAGAAAAATGAACGAACTTGTTGTTTTTAAGACAATGTTGGGGACGTTTACCATATGATTTGATCGTCTCAGCACATTAGCGTATGAATGGCTGGTGAGTGGGATCACATTAGAGATAAATTAGCTGAGCAACAAACTGTACATAGCTTTGTTTCATACAGATTGCATTGCAGGAGAATATTTGTTTTACATTTGAATTGTTTTATTTAAAAGTAGACATTTTAAGCTTTCTTTAGACATGTGTTTCATGTTTGTGTGATAAGTATTCGCAGAGTTTGTTAATTTTTATGACGTGTTTCAGATATATGCTCGCAAACCCATAGACTGCATACAGTTCACCCTTTTTATTTTCTTTATTTTACAAAAGCACAGGGTTTTGTTATTGTGAGTGTACACAAATAAAAGTATACCCTTTATAGTCTCTAATGATGTCTTACACTTATCTGTATGCCCCAAAATGACAGAGTATTTTATGTTGTTTGCGCTGTAATACTGCACGTTACGGTTCGACTTGCCTCAACTATACTCGCTTTACTTTTCTGAGCATGCATTTCCACTCCTCAACTTGGGTGGGATTATAGGCTGATCGTCATAGTTGCGCCACCTCTACTGCCATGACATCATCTTAAACACAACACAAACTGACCAAAACAATAACACAACTGCTAGCTGTTAGCTACTAGCTCATTGTGCTGCATAAAGCAGTTGTTGCATGGTGATTTTACACAAGTGCAACAATTAAATTGGCCTGGTTGTTTTAGAAGCAAGCTTCCAGTTGCTTGTCGAATAAACAAAATGAAGCTTTCAAGCAGAGTATAGAGTTGAAGTAACAAAATGTACCATCCTCTTATCGTAGTCCAGGGCAATCTCCCTCCCTTTACTCACCAGGTTTGATAGCGTCCATTTGGTCGAACCACTTCCACTTTTCCGTGATGGTTCTGTAGTCACTTAAGTTTTACACTGTTGGTATGTCCGGTGGTAGCCGTGTGCGGGCAACAGCTGAGGCACTTCCTGAGAGGCATTTTTGTTTCGCTCATCGCTAACGAGTGAACCGTCTGCACCTCGTTTATTGACCACGGCGTGGTTTTGCACACAGCCATTTATTTTTTCACAATTCTAAAGTCACGTGTACAAATGATACTGTTAACAGGGTTGCTAACTTTAAAACTAGCGGGTTGATGACGCATGTTGGAAATCCAGTGATTCTGGTAGTGTTACTCCCTGACCAATCAGTGATCTGTATTTTGATGTCACATTTTGTATCTGCTCTGCTCACTTGGAACCTCGACCGAGGTGGTACAAAAAAAAGAATCGGGTACTATCCACAGTGGAAAACCCCCAAAAAAGCGAGCAAAGTTGTGCCGTGCAGTGGAAAAACCCCATTACAGGGAGTACCCCCTGTGTTTTTAATTATTGTTGTTTCCCACCCCCTGTCCCCACCAAGATTCAGGAAGGCAGGGATGACCTGCCGGCAGACAGGGCAGAAAGCACGCCCCTCCCCAAGGAAAGGGGGGGTTGGTGTACGTCATGCTGGGGGTTCCCAGCCTGACAGAACGAGAGAGTAATGGGTACAGGGCGGAGGGCAGGGCCGGGTTGTTATTTCGCACACCCGGCCCCTAATCAGGCTTATTATCCCTCGAGAGGGATAAAGGCCGACTGAATATGGCAGTGTGACAGAGCGAGAGATTTACGGACAGCTGTCCAACACCTTTGTGTGTCTGTCTTTTTGTTTACGTTTCTTATTAAAATATTATTTATATTCTCAAGCCGGTTCTCGTCTCCTCTCCATTAACCCCTTTACACTGGTGCTGAAATCTGCGAAGTAGGAGGGATGCTCCGTAGTAGAGTCCTCGCCCACCCCAACAGAGCAGCCACGGCCATTCGCACAGTTGAGCCCGGACGGCAGAGATCAGAGGTATGGCTGCTGACCGCAAGGGGATGTATGGCTCCTAACCGACCGCCTGGAGCATTCAGGGCCGCTGCCAGGTGTGGAGGAGACCCCTACCAGCCGCTGAAATGCGGAGTTGTACGCCGTAATTATGTTTCCGTGTTGGCCTTTCCCTCTCTTTTCGTTCTATTAACCCCTTTACAGTGTTTAATCAATGTCATGTGGTCAGTGGGGAATGATCATACTCCGGTCCCAGCCATCTCACGAATTTTTATATGGTTAAATGGGATTATATGGGATACGTTTTCGGGAAGACTTTTATTGGATGGATTAAGTTACTTTATAGACACCAGATAGTGGTGGTACAAAACAAATTGATTAATTTCAGATAATTTTACTCTGGACAGGGGCACCCAGCAGGGTTGCCCTCTTTCCCCATTGTTGCCCTCTTTCCCCATTGTTGTTCTGTCTTGCCTTGAAACCTATATTGGCTAGAGGGATATCGCCAATCGTTTTTGATAGAAGTGGAAGTTCAGCTTCAGAATCATATACAGGTATTAAATAATCCATTATCCACTCAATAATAACTACATTATGATAGTAATAATACTAATAATATTGTTTTTAAAAAGTTGTAATTACAACAATGACTTCAGATTAGGTTTTAGCCTTGTTTGAGTTCGTTCAGCATTGTAGAATGACTTGCCTCTGCCCTGGTGGGTAACAAATAAAGGGCAAAATCACTCATTGTAAATTAAATGTATGGTATCATAAATGACTTTCAGAGCAGTAATAAATCAATAATCATTGTTTAACGATAGTTTTACGGTATTATTATTATTATAATCAGTTTGGAATGGAAGTGTAGATCATCTGATTTCATGCTTGGCAGAGCAGGTCAGATTACCTGTAGCTGGATCATAATCATTCAATTTTTACACACCTGATGGCAACCTGAAATAGTGTGAATTTCCAACAACCAGACCTTTTTTGTCTCCCTCTTTTTTTTTTCTTTAACCAAAAAGTTCATTTTTGTCATTTGCTTCTGGGATTGAATCTTGTACAATTATCCTTGTTAAATCCAGCTGTACTGTGCTTGAGGCTTTTCATGTTCTGGGATCTTTTTTGTATTACAGGTTGTTCAGTTGCTACACATTTTTTGTTTTTTTCCTGAAAAATCATGCATTTTGCATTTATTTTTGCAATTGGTTACGGTGTTGTTTTTGCAAGCTAGCCACAACAGAAACGATACATGCTTAAACTTAGTTCACCCAAAAATGAGAATTCTCTCATTTGCCCACCCTCATACCATCCCAAATGTGAGCTGAGATTTTCTTCTAAAATGCTTTGTTTGTGTTCTGCAGAAGAGAGAAATGTATCCACATCTGGGATGGCATGAGGGTGAGTACATTCATTTTTGGCTGAAATATTCCTTTAAAAGTATAGTTCACCCAAAAAATTTGAATTCTCTCATCATTTACTCACCCTCATGCCATCCCAGATATGACTTCTTCAGCAGAACACATTTGAAGAAAAAACTAAATCGCAGAGGTGGGGACAAGTCACGCATGGTCAAGTCCAAGCAAGTCTCAAGTCTTAACCATCAAGTCTCGAGTCAAGTCTCAAGTCGCAGTTCATATAAATCAAGCAAGTCAAGTCAAGTCAAGGGTTCACCCTAAGCAAGTCAAGTCAAGTCCTGATAAGTTTCAAGTAAAGTCAAGTCACACTACTAAAATAAATAGAGGTAAATTTTTTCGATACATATTTATTTTTGCACAGAAAAGATGAACTTGTATACATATATTATGTATCTTATTTATTATACATTTGCTACATATTAATCATATGCATATCTGTGCTACATTAATATCTGAAAATAAAATAAAATTGTGTTGTTTACACAAAGCGTTCAGACATTAACATTACCTGTAAACATTAAAACAAATTTATTTTCGTATGCACAAACATTCTTTACATTTTTAAAAATAATGTAATTTAAGGAAAATCAATTTGCAAAACCACATTTATGTGACCAAGTGTAAATGGAATCGTTTTGATAAATCAGAATCAGCTATCCGATCTGAGAAAACGCATGAAGTGGCCAGGTGTAACGTTAAACATAGGGTTGCCAACCACAACAGTTTTCTGTAGCCTTGTGCGAACTTATTCAATAGAATTAGACTTCTAGAATGTTCTTTCAAGTGCAAAAAAATATTTTTTCATTTAGTAGTTTTTCTTATCATAGCCAACAAATGTCTTCGGAAACTCCTTTTCCTCGATTTACTGAAGCCTATATGTAAAACGCATTTGCAGCTGCACAGCCGTATATCTATGCTGCATATATCTATGCCGTCTGGCTCGCTCATAGGCTGTGCTGCGGCAACTGCACATCCAATGGCGCGGCGCTGGTCAGAGCCCGCCAAGTAAGTCCCCGAATTTTGCATTAAAGCAGGTCTTCGTTCATTCATAGTCTGTCTGACATATATATTAGAATAGAAGCTATGTGTCTGTCATGGATTTGCACTGAATTGATACTCAAAAATACGGAACAAAGTGCGTTCCGTATCAGTTCAATACGGAACAAGACTTTTATGTGTCAAATACGGAACGATTCCTAGTTAAACAGCCCCTTAGAAATGTTTAGGTGCGTGCTAGTGATCACATCGGCGCCTCCATGTTAGCCTGTCATGCAGTAACGTTATGCGCAATGCTTTATAGTTTCCACACGCAGTCCACAAACTTGAAAATGCGCCCGCTCATTTTAAGATGCCAATCAACATTAAAAAACTCAGGCTACGCCACTGTTATAATCAAATTCACCAATAAGTTACATCTATTTACGAGACGTAACAGTATAATGATAATCCCATGGTCACATTTCTAATAAGAAAAAAACATAATATGCCATCAAGGCCAAATTATGACAAACAGAAAAGATTAATTCATTACATTAGTAATCGTTATAACGTAGATCTTAGTGAAACTGACTATAAAGAGATTACTTTCTTACCTTTCCTTGTGGTTCTTCTTGATATGTCGAACGAAATTTGACGTTGTGGTTGTCGTAGTCGGATATTACGTGCCTTGAATATTTTGCAACTGGCAAATCTTTTTTATAGGCACGGTCCAGTTCAAAGTCTGTATAGCCAAACGAGACAATTTGTGGAGCTCGACTACTGTCTGCCATGTTTGGCGCGGTTTGAATTGAGCAGCGTTAAAGGCACAGATGCCGATAGCGAGGCTGACCTCACAATATATATATGTTAATTAATTGTATTGCTGTTTGTTTATTATACATTCAAGTCATTGTCGAGTCTTCCACTTCAAGTCAAGTCAAGTCTCAAGAAACTTGTTCTCAAGTCAAAGTCAAGTCAAGTCATTTTCGTACTTTAATCAAGCAAGTCACAAGTCCTGAAAATTGTGACTCGAGTCAGACTCGAGTCAAGTCATGTGACTCGAGTCCCCCACCTCTGCTAAATCGTATCTCAGTAGGTCCTTAAAATGCGAGTGGATGGTGATGCAACCTTTTGAAGCTTCAAAAAGAACAGACAGTCAGCATAAACGTCATCCATATGACTCAATATTTAAGTACTTTTTAACTATAAATCATCGCTTCCGGTTAGCAGCAGTATATGCCTTCATGAGAGGGAGGGGTTCACACGGTCTCTTGTGTGATGTATTCACGTTGGCATGTTCAGACATAATCTCATGGTTGAGACATCCGGGATGGGCATAGAAACACACCATTGTTAGTAAACATACAGATCTAAACCAAAACCAACAGAGCTTATGTACAGCATTCCTCCTATTCAATTGTAAACTACTGGTAACATGTGCATCTGTTCTCGAGTGAACGCGATTGTCACACAAGCGTACTGCTGCTGACCGATAGGGATGATTTAGAGTTAAAAAGTACCTAAATATTTATCTTTTTCGCACCTAAAGAGATTGTTTCACTTTAGAAGACATTCATTTAACTAGCCGAGTCATATGGATGACATTTATGCTGATTGTCTGTTCTTTTTGGTGCTTTAAAGGTCGTATCACTATTCACTTGCATTTTAAGGACCTACAATCAAATGTGTTCTGCTGAAGAAAGAAAGGCATACACACCTGGGATGGCATGAGGATGAGTAAATTATGAGGTAATTTTTTTTTAGGTAATATATGATCTGTCACAAATGTACATAGACCAACAGTTAAAAATAACCATTCAAGTAGTCAAAGACTGCCCATCGCGAGTGTTTAATTTACACTTTCCTCTAACATGGTATATTTTATGTCTCCACAGGGTGTGTGGTCCACTCTGCCGGTCAATGAGAAAAAACTGAACACAGCTTTCCGCTCTGTTCGGAGTGTTGAGCTAATCTTCTCTGTCAGGGAGAGTGGAAAGTTTCAAGGTATGTTGTGCAGAAAACAAAAATCAGTCATAAGGTATATGAAACATGGATCAAAAATATAGCTTCAACCTCCAGTTAACAGAATGCAAATTTGAGCTGTTGGTGGCGCTGGAGATCGATAACTGTACCCCATCAGAGCTTGATCAATAATTATTTCACAATCATGTGTAGAGTGCACCATTTCATATTTTTTGGTCACAAGCTCAAGGTCACTTTCTATAATTTTCCTTTAAATGCTGAGTCACTTAGCAAATGAAACATGATATTGTTGTGGCTTTTAGAGGTTAAAGTTTAGAGGTTCACAGCCCAAAAATGACATTTTGTGTTTATCTTGGACCTACACTTATACAATCATGCAAAATGTTGTATTCTCTATATCCGTTCATGTCTCTGGGTTATTTGACTTAATTGTGATATAAATAGTTTCTTATCAAAATCATTAATATTCTTTGACAGATTTAAAGCATTTTTACTTAACCTGTTGATACGAATTCGTTCGCACTAGGTGACGTCACTATGTTTACATTTTAATATATAATTTACCGTCTATAAACGTAATTAATGTTAACAAATTATATATCTTTTCAAATGTCAACATTGATATCCGATCTCTGTTTCATGATAGCAATACTTCAGAAACAGCAATTTGTTTATTTGTGCCAGGAGTACAAATGAAAACATGCAATATCAAAACGGGACTTCATACCTTTATTATGAAATCTCGATCGCTAGATGAATCCAGTTCGCCACACTTGGGTCAATTGTCCATGACAAGGGTTCAAACATCTAATAGCACTTTTTGTCCATAAAAGTGATAAATCTGAGAAATATTGATATATTCTCCATTGTTTACATGAGATCTCGCCTGAAAGAATTGCCCTTCGTCGTTGTTCTTCAACAAACTATGCAATCTGCGCAGCATTCATGTTGTAAAACTGTATATTATCTTATATATATTAGAGTCTTATTAACAAAACAAGCCAATCTCCAAAGTCTATTTTTAAAAATGCATCATAGTTTTATTCATAATAGCCAAGCAGTAACGTCAGAGATTGTGTTGACTGAGAAGCGGAGCCTTAATTTTACTTTATATGCTTCCAGTGATTTTTACAGAGAAAAAAGCTTGTAGGAACCTCCATTTTAGTTGGATCATAACCTACTTCTTTAGACTTGTGGCTTTGAGAACATTGTATTTCTGGGTTGTCTTGGCGCTTCTATTTATTTTTTATTATAAAAACATGTTCAGCACAAAATAGCAATTTGTAGCAATTTGGGTAAGTATACAGGTGAAACTCGAAAAATTAGAATATCGTGCAAAAGTTCATTAATTTCAGAAATTCAACTTAAAAGGTGGAACTAATATATCATATAGACTCATTACAAGCCAAGTAAGATATTTCAAGCCTTTATTTGATATAATTTTGATGATTATGGCTTACAGCTTATGAAAACCCCAAATTCAGAATCTCAGAAAATTAGAATATTACATGAAATCAATAAAAAAAAAAAAGGATTTTAAATACAGAAATGTCAGCCCTCTGAAAAGTATAATCATGCATATGTACTCAGTACTTGGTTTGGGCCCCTTTTGCATTAATTACTGCCTCAATGCGGCGTGGCATGGATGCTATCAGCCTGTGGCACTGCTGAGGTGTTATGGAAGACCAAGATGCTTCAATAGCGGCCTTCAGCTCTTCTGCATTGTTTGGTCTCATGTCTCTCATCTTTCTCTTGGCAATGCCCCATAGATTCTCTATGGGGTTCAGGTCAGGCGAGATTTCTTTTATTGTTGCATTTTCTTCTCTGTTCACTGTCAAAATAAATGAAATGCATAAATTTCGGGTCTGCATTCATTAATCATACGCACAACTGTTTAAATAGCCTTTAATGTTGGGCAAATGACGTAATAAATTTGGTTAAAATACTGCATGTCCGCCCATAGAATAATTATTAAAAGCAAAACAAACAACTATTGATCCATGATGTTGCCACAACATCGTCATGACGGACTGGCACCGTTCCAAAGTAGGGCTGAAACGATTAGTCGACAATAAAATAATAGCTGTCTGATTTAATTTAACAAAACATGAGATCTTTTGAAACGATGATGCGGGAGGGCAGCACTTCAGCTCACACTTGATTGAGGAGAGGAAGAAAGAACTGCTCAAAGTCCAGATGCACTCCAAACCTTCCAAACAGATTAAGGTGATGTAGTTCACAGAGTATTATAATACAATAATACTTATACAATAATAAGTAAATACAGAATCGGTGTCATCGTGAAATAAAGCTGAGCCGTATCTGGTGTTCTAAAAAGAAACACTGCGCCGTTATATACTGTAATGCATCTTTTATTCAAGTTCAAATAATAAGGAAGCAGGCTGTATCCCACAATCCACAACCAAATCCACAAACTCAAGCAGTTTCAAGCATTTGTTTTGCCGCTGTCAAACATGAATGAAAACGACGTGATTCCCTCAGATTTACGTTTTTTTTTTTGCGGGAATTATAAAAATAGCAAGTTACTGCAAATAATGCAGAGATTGGTTGAATTGCAAGATAGCAAAATCAGTCATGTCTAGAAGGTATCCTTCTTTCGTCAAATTCTTGCACATGCGCAGCCTGTTATGTATAGTCCCAAGTGTGTATAACTGCGTTCATCAGTTAACTGTGTTTATCAAAAGAACGACATATAAAGTTAAAGATGGCTAGCAAAATGAAAATTGCATGCTCATGATACACAGCATTTGAAGTCACACAGCAATGATGAGCGCTAGTAAAAGAATATTTATTTTATGGTCTGCTTTGATTAAAACGTCATTCTTGATGATCAATTCAAGCTCTAAAATATATATTTAACATAATAAAATGTATAACTTCATCTCTATGTGTGCTATCATCGGTCATGAGATATTGTAAGTTAGTGGAAAAGTATATCAATCAGCTCCAGTAAAAGGAGTCTGACTGTGTGGTAATTAATTCATCCAATTCATAAAGAGGTTTAGGGTTCTAATCCTATTTTAATTAACAAAGATTGCATCCGCAACACAGTGGATGTATATCTTGAGTGGAGACACGTTTGTTTACATTTTTCATCAGGATTCGACTGGAAAAGTGCGCAAACTGCGGAACTCGCAGCAACGAGAAGTGATCGCCACCCATTCTCGATTCCTAAAGTACATCACTGTGGCACATATGTTGCTGTCTTGTTAGTACTGTATAATTAATGCTTATATTGTTTAAAATGAAAAGCAGTTCATGAGCAAGGAATAATAACAATGGATGCATTGTCCTGGCAGAAGTATTTAAGATATCAAATATTCCTTTACAATTTTACATCAGCAGTGTCTTAACATTATTCAAAACATTTTTAAGCAATTCCCATAAACACAAGAGGGCAATTTCAAAGTCTGATAAAATTGCCTTCCTTCCTGCTGCCAGTTGGTGGCGCTATGGACGTGACCCATAATAGCTGCATAAATGTGTTCAGCCCCCATTACCAAACATGGAGCTGAACTTTCATCAAAACCATACAATACACAAAGAAGATATAAGGAACTTCCTGTTTCACATTTTTTGCCCTTAATTTATTGCATCACCATGGCAACACCATTAAATATATAAAAAATCTGTTGCAATTTAGCATCTTCAATGTCTTGGCATAATGTTGTCTAAATTTGGTGACAGTCAAATGATTCCCCTAGGAGTATTCAAAAGTTTAGTGCCTACAATTTTCAGAAGTCAAATCCAATCCAAAATGGTGAACTTCTTGACTGTAACTGTAATTTTGAAATTTGTCAGCTTGATGAGAACAATATATGAGTAAGTTTGATGACCGTAGAAGAAACTGACCCAGCCACTTTTATCAAAAGTTGGTGCTACAGAGCTCCCCAGCCACTTTTGTTAACTTTTGCCCAGGCCAAATGGCCGACAACTTTGTGTGTGGAATATTTTGTGAAAATGTAAGAATGTCAAGTACCTTAAAAACGTGAATATGCATGTAAGAAATGGTATTCCTATTTCAGCTCTGTCCAAGAAAGAAATGCTGTGTGTGCATTATCAAACATCTGTTTCATATCAGCATGGAGTTGTAAGAGCCCCCTCCTCACTCTGTCTGTGTGTAGATTGTATTAGTGTGTATGGCAAAGGTCCGAAGGCTCGCAAGGAATAGAGGAGTCTTTACCATATAGGTCCGAGGGCTCACAAGGAACTTTTGCCATATGGAATTGTTATGTGATATCGATATGAGGTAATGTATGCTCTTATTGGTTCGAGCTGTGAACTCCCCTTCACTATTGCAGTATATCTTTGGATGCCACACAGGAGAAGAGTGAGCTACATTTTTATTCGCTCCCCAACGTTGGATTCAATGCTTTGTATTGATTCATTCACGACTCAATAAAAGACGGAGAGAAAAGGCACTGTGGTGTAGAAGACTTTTATTTCTTTTTGGGGGCTTCGTCACCGGGATTCTCCAAACGGTAAGAATCTAATTTTCCTTTTAATGAGGGGTTGATTCTTACTGTTTGCTGAGAAATAATTTTAAAGTGTATGATTATAATGTTATGATAGTGCCGTATTGCGTTATTGAAAGACCGTATGGTCACCAGGGATTGGTGACACCTCGTGTTTTAATTAATGCGGGAAGGGCGATAAAGGACATGATCAAGTTTATTTATCGTTGAGGGGTGTACGGTCTCCTCGTATTTTTGATAAATGCGGGAGGATTATCCTCGTGTTTCTAATGAGATGCGGGAAGAACACAAAAGAGACTTGAATTCCCTCTATTTGTTGTTGTGAATAACCTCGTAAGTTTTTGATTAACTACGGGACGAACGTAAGAAAACGTGATCAATTTTCTTCGTTGTGTGATATCCTTACTTTGTAAGAAGTTTTGTTGCGAGATATTTCATAAGAAATCTCCATCGTTTTTTTTTGGGGTTGTGAGTGAACAGTTTATTTTTATTTTTTTATTTATTTTTTTTTTCCTCTTTCTCTATTCTTCTTCTTTCTTTGCTTCCTTGACTAAAATGCTCTACTAACAATTGACACTGCAGAATTTTTCTTCTTTGTTTTCTATTTGATTATTTGAATTTTGTTTATTTTGTTTAGAGGAGAACATTTTTGTGTGGTTTCAGAAATGGGAAATAAAATAAATCCACCTTTATTTAATGAATCTCCGAAAGATTTTATGGACAGAAATAATCAAGCCTTTTTTACGGAACCATATCTATCAAATTTAGCTGGCTGGTCCGCTGACAAAACACAATTAGATACGTTTCCGTGTGAAGGTTCCTTTAAAGATAGAGATATGTCTGCAGCAAAAGACATGATTTTCAAAAATTGGGGTGATCCAGAATGGGACTTCGATTATATGAAACAATCCTATAAAACTTGGGAAATGATGAAAAAGTACTGGGATCGCGGACCTGAGATAGATAAAGCTGCTGGAATAAACAAAGTTCGCAAATTCTCCCCCCCACGGGCTGATCTCAGTGAACAGCCTGAGGAGAGAGAAGAAAAAGGTTTCTCTCACACTGCTCTCCCCCCGAGTTATGAATATCTTCAGGCTCCTTTAGTGTGTGAGACCGTGAAAAATAAACTGTATCCTGATTTGAAGGCTGCGACTGCATTTCCGTTCGTGGAAACTGCAGAAGGATTTAAGGTTCACCCGTTGCCTCTTGCTGACGTTATAGCTATCAACACGAATAATTTTTTAACGATGTCGATTGATGAACTTGGCAAGCGTTTACGTGAGCTTTCCTCTGCTGGAGCCTTTGCTTCCTCCAAAGGAAAAACTCTGATAATATTACAGGTTGATGCTGCGGCTCAGAAACATCCGTTCCTTAACAAGACAAAGCCTGTTAGATGTTATTGTTGTGGTTGCTCCGGACATGTTGCAAAGTTTTGCAGACAAAGAACTGAGCAGCAGCTTAATAGAAACCAGATGCGTAAGCGCTTTAATGGCTATGAGCACGAAAACCCTCCTTCGTTTTCTCCTAACCAGAGACAGAGTGTAACACATTCAGAGAGATATCCAACTGAATGGAACTGCGCCTGACGGTGCGAGAACAAAGAGTCTGAATTTTCACTACTTTCGATGCAATATCCAAATAAATCATATGTTTTGCCATTCCTTGAATTAAATGTGGACCATAAACCATACATGTTTTTAATCGATAGCGGCACTTCGGTGTCCTCGTTATCTTCTGATTTGTACTCAGGCTCCATCACGGGAAAGAAAATTAGTTCTGTAGGGA
This sequence comes from Xyrauchen texanus, assembly GCF_025860055.1. Taxonomy (NCBI): domain Eukaryota; kingdom Metazoa; phylum Chordata; class Actinopteri; order Cypriniformes; family Catostomidae; genus Xyrauchen; species Xyrauchen texanus. The sequence continues at coordinate 4,809,384 of NC_068278.1, read as the reverse complement.
TTAATAATGTTCCTGTGAAATGCGAATTGACGCCCGCCTTACCAATTACTTCTAAGGATGTACCGACATTGTTTACGATGCATGCTTTTGCAATCATACCGAATTCTCCATTCTGCCTGTTAGGTAGAGATTTGATGCACAAACTTGGTATGAAATTGAATTTTGATTCTAACTCTTTGACACTTCTGTTTCCTTCAGTTTTTTCCATTACAACCGACACAGGAAGTGCTCTTGTTGAAGATTCGTCTGCAACTGTGCTGCTACCGGAAATTTCGGGAGTCAACCCTCAATTGTGGGCGGAACACAAGGATGACGTAGGGTTAATAGATATCCAGCCCTACAGGGCGAATTTGATAAATACTAGGCCTGTGTTTAAAAAAACAATACCCGCTTTAAAAAAAAAGAGGAGGGAATTAAACCTCTCATTGCTCGATTTTTGGAAAAAGGCATTCTGGTTCGAACTCATTCACCTTATAATACACCAATCAATCCAATTAAGAAAGCTAATGGTACTTGGCGTTTAACGCAAGACCTGAGAAAAATTAATGATTTGATCAAACCACTTGCTCCTATTGTACCAGAAGTTCAGGCTATAATTAATTCTATTCCTTCAGAACATAAATTTTATTCTGTTATTGATTTAAGCTCCGCATTTTTCAGTATTCCTGTTGATCATGAAACTCAGCCACTGTTTGCATTTTGTTTTCAGAATTGTCAATACAGTTGGACGCGTCTCCCTCAAGGGTTCAGAGATTCTCCGGCTGTTTTCTCCGCTGTAGTGCACGATACACTGAAAGATGTCAAACTCCCTCCAGACACCTGCCTGCTCCAATATGCTGATGACATTCTGGTCACTGGTGCCTCTGAGGACATGTGTGCTGCTGCCTCAAAGATTGTTTGCAATGTTCTGGCTGAGGCTGGTTTCAAGGCATCTAAAGACAAATTTCAATGGGTGCAGAGAAAAGTCAATTATCTTGGACATGAACTATCACAAGGCCAAGTTCGTCTGTCTGCAGACAGGATCAAAGCCATCGCTACATTTAAGCATCCATCCACACGGAAGCAAATGCAAAGCTTCCTGGGACTGGTCAATTACTGCCGCCTGTGGGTGCCTAATTGCTCCATGTATGACAAAATCCTGCGAGAAGCTACGCTGGGTGACAAAGAAGATATTACATGGACAAGTGAGATGAATCAAGCATTCAAACATTTGCAATCATCACTCTTAAGGCCGCCTGCCCTTGGCCTACCCTGTTACATACAAGACTTTCATCTATACGTGTACGAAAGTGGTGGTGCAGCCGCAGCAATCCTGGCCCAAGAGCATGGGGGCACTTTCCGTCCAATAGCTTATTTATCCAAGACCCTTGATTCAGTGGTTATGTTTGCGTGCAGTGGCTACCACAGCAATCATGATACAGGATGCTGAAAAGGTTGTTTTGTCACATCCTCTCATTGTACATGTTTCTCATCAGGTAGGAGCCATTATGCATAATATTTCGACTCAACACATGACTGCCCAACGCCGTTCCGGCTATGAGGCTATATTGTTAGCTACTGCTAATGTAACGTTGAAAGTAACTTCTGTTGTTCATGGCCCTACTGTACATTTGCATAGGTTGCTGACACAAGGTGAATTTGAGAGCGATGATCACAACTGCCTGAACAGGATCCAAATTTCGACTGCTTGCAGGCCAGATGTTTCCACTTCTGTCCTGGAGGAGGGAATCCATTGGTATATTGATGGATCCTGCTTTAAGCCAAACGACAGTACATATTTGTGTGGTTATGCTATTGTTGAATTGCCTGATAAAGTAATTGAAGCGTATTCACTGCCACATAAATCAGCACAAGTCTCAGAACTGATTGCTTTAACAAGAGCTTGTCAATTGGCACAAGTATTTGCTCTTGATTATTGATCGATTTACTAAGTGGCCTGAGGCTGTTCCGTGTGGAAAAGAAGACGCAAAGACGGTAGTGAAGGTTTTTGCCAAAGAAATTATGCCACGTTTCGGTATTCCAACTGTTATAGCGAGCGACAATGGAACTCCATTTGCTTCTAAAGTAACACAATTATTAGCTAAAGAACTTAGTATTAATTGGCATTTTCATATCCCGTATCATCTTCAGTCTTCGTCAAACGTGGAACGTTTGAACAAAAAGATAAAAGAACGTCTTAATAAAGCGTGTCTAGATACGGGTAGAAATTGGGTTGATTTGTTGCCCGCTGTACTGACTGAAATGAGAGTGTCTCCGTCAGCCACTACAAAAATGTCTCCCTTTGAAATTCTCATGGGTAGACCTTTCCCGACCCCTTGGGTCAGAGGTCGCGCTGGCAATCTTTCCACAGGTGACACGGAGGTGATCATCGCGGATTATGTGGATTCCCTAGTTAGAATGTTAAATGGCATAAATGGTGATGTCTCTCTCTCTCTCCCTCTGCATGCAGAAAGACCTACTCATTTGTTCCGAATCAGCAGGTTCTGTTGAAGTATCTGAAACCAACGAAGTTAGGTGAGCCAAAGTGGGCCCAACTACTGTACTGGCGGTGACAAGAACAGGGGTGCTAACTGATCTTCAAGCACAGTGGATCCACGCAAGCCGCGTGAAGCTTGCTCCAGAGGAGGGCCTTACTGATTCAAGGTGAACGGTGAAAGCACTGGAGGAGATGAACACACAGCGCCAGTGCCCAACCGGAATCTTTGAATTAGGAGGACCTGAGGAGGGACCTGGAACAGTCAACATGAAAACATTCCTACTGACACTCTGCATATGGCAGGTGTTCGTGCTTGCCTATGCCCGTTCAGCATCAAAACAACAGCAAGGAGTCACAAGTGTAATTCCAATTCCTAGAAATAATGTATGATGGTTTATGTTTTATGGTAATGTTGAAGGAAGATGTTTTTTTTATGAAGGTACGGGTAAACACCCGGAAACGAAGGTACATAGAATGTGATGCCTCAAGTGACCCTGAAGTATATTTAGACAGTGTTGGACAGCCAAGAGGTATTAAATGTTTGGATTAATTCTTGGCTAAAGATGGAGGAGGAATATGTAAAATATTTGGTGACAAATGCTATACATACATCCTGGGTCACATTGATGATGATGGTGAATTCATGAAGGTATGAAAGGAAATGGATAAGTTGAATAAGGAATTAGCTGATAACATCAGGGAATATGGGGACATTTTTCAATGTGTGTGGTTGGTTCGCACCCTGGATGTCTTCCATTATATCGATTGCTGTATGCATTCTACTTATGTTATTATTTGGCCCATGTTTGCTACAATTACTAATGCAAAAGAGTGACTGTTATGTTTGTACATATATACCAGAAAATGATGAAGATGGTCATATCATAGCTGAGGGTATAAATAATGTGACAAAAATTGTTGATGAATTACAGAGAAGACAAGTGGATGATAGATTGTGGGTTTGGAGATTGGATTACAAGTTGGAAACAATTACTTGTATCTTCTTCAATACCAATTGGAGTTATACTGTTAATCCTTTCATTTATTGTTTGCTGTATTATTCCATTCATTAGGATGTTGATTTATCGTTCTATGAATACTTTTGTATTCTCTCAATATTCCTTAGCAAACAGAACTATCAAGTACTAATGACTTTGAAGGAAATATTTGATTGAAATATGTTTCATGTACTATTCTGTAATAATGGACATGCTGAGAATAATGTAATGTGATAATTATGTTATACTATAACTGTCATTATCAAAGGGGGCACTGTAAGAAATGGTATTCCTATTTCAGCTCTGTCCAAGAAAGAAATGCTGTGTGTGCATTATCAAACATCTGTTTCATATCAGCATGGAGTTGTAAGAGCCCCCTCCTCACTCTGTCTGTGTGTAGATTGTATTAGTGTGTATGGCAAAGGTCCAAAGGCTCGCAAGGAATAGAGGAGTCTTTACCATATAGGTCCGAGGGCTCACAAGGAACTTTTGCCATATGGAATTGTTATGTGATATCGATATGAGGTAACGTATGCTCTTATTGGTTCGAGCTGTGAACTCCCCTTCACTATTGCAGTATATCTTTGTATGCCACACAGGAGAAGAGTGAGCTACATTTTTATTCGCTCCCCAACGTTGGATTCAATGCTTTGTATTGATTCATTCACGACTCAATAAAAGACGGAGAGAAAAGGCACTGTGGTGTAGAAGACTTTTATTTCTAACAATGCATAAAAAGAAAATAATGACATTGAATGTTTTGCCATGGCAACAATATTTAAGATATCAAGAATCCCTTCAGAATTTTAAGTCTTGACATTATTCTAAAAAAGATGTAAAAAAATTAAGGTAAATATAAGAGGGATATTTGAAAGTCATGCCACAATTCCTTCTGCCAGTTGGTGGCGCTACAAACGCGACCCACATCAATGTGATCAGCCCTCAAGGCCAAACATTTGGCTCAATTTTGATGTACAGTAAATAACACTGTACATGCAGAAGATATGAGAACTTATTTTTTCCCAATTTTTGGACGTTTATCACATCGCCATGGCAACACCGTTCGAAATATATCACAAATTACTTAGCAATTTAGCATTGTCAGTGTCTTGGCATGATGTCGCCTATATATGTTACCTGTGACATGAAATCCATAGGAGTATTATTTCAAATTCCAGAGCATGCATTTGTCAAATAATCCAAAATGGCTGACTTCCTGTTGGACAGAGCTTAGTACTGTCGGCATGAAAGATCTATATGTGTACAAAGTTTGGTGACCCCTGAACATGCCCATCTTCTACCCGGCAACTTTGCCTGGCCCTGATGGCGACAACTAATGTGTGTGCAAACTCTCAAGAGATTTCACGGATATTAAGTACCCCAAAAGTACCAAAAACTTTGAGAAGAATCATCCTAAGAAGAACAATAGGGTTACATTAAAGTGAAATCGGTTCATAAGTATCAAATGATACTTATGAACCGATTCTTTTTAGTTAATCAAAACTCTTATGAAGTGGTTCTTTTAAAAAATCATTCAAAAAGACTCACTGACTGACTAATTTTCTAATGCAAAGCTGTATTTAAAGAGACATATTTGCTTGTTTTAAGTTGTTTTTTTGTAATACATATATTCATTTATTTAAAAAAAAGCATTAAAACATCACATTTCTCAGCAAATAATCAGTAATGGCAAGTAGCATGTTAACGGGATTGGCCCAAACATGTAAACATCTTAATCTATTTATTCCTTATTCTCTGATTATTGCAGTAAACATATCCATTCTCATTTACTCAGCCATATGCTGTTCCAAAATTGTATGACTGACTTTTTCGAAACACAAAAAAATATATTTTGAGGAATAGCTAAGCTGAAATTTGTTGACACAGTCAAGTCAATGGGGAGCAAAACTTTCTAGCTCCAAAAAAGACACTAGTGTTTAAATCCATGTATTCTGAAGTGACATGATAGGTTTGGATGAGAAACAGGTCAAATTTAAGTCCTTATTCACTTAAAATCTTGACATTCACCTTCGCTGTCCTTGGTGCATTTGAATATTCATGTGCGAACTTGTGTTTTTGGTACAACCAGATATGCAGTGCTATTTACAATAGAGGAGGAATGCTGCTCTCAAGCTTAATTTGTTACACTTCAAATTAGGTTTATTTTAGATCTTTATTTTTTCAAAATGGTGCAAATATGTGATTTTCCTTGATGCCTCAACTGACAGAATGGTTTAAGCATGAAGACGTGCAACTTCTCATGTATGCGGCAAGACTAGAGTAAGTGAATAAGGATTTTTTTTTTAAGCATTTTGGTCTGTTTCTCAACCAAACCTATCATATCGCTTCAGAAGACTTGAAATAAGTCATGGATTACTTTTATGCTAAATTTATATCCTTTTTGTTGCTTGGAAGTTCTTCAAAACACTCTTCAACACTGTTTTATGCAGAAGACTGTCCTAAGGGGTTTGGAATGGCATGAGGGTGAGCAAATTTGAGAAGATGTGAGAATTATAATTTTGGGTGAACTATTCCATTATGAACAATTATTAAAGAGATGTGTGCATTTGTTTCAGGTTTTGCACGTCTGTCCTCTTGAGTCTCATCATGGAGGTTCTCCCATTCACTGGGTTCTGCCCGTAGGCATGAATGCCAAGATGCTTGGAGGAGTCTTTAAAATTGACTGGATTTGCAGGTACTAAACTATAAAAAAAGTGATTTATTTTACATATGTCCTGTAGTAGTTTGTAGTTTAGGATTCTGAATAAATAATGAAGTTTATTTTCTTTGGGCCTGAAGGCGGGAATTGCCTTTCACAAAAACGTCCCATCTCTCAAACCCATGGAATGAGCAAAAGCCTGTAAAGATTGGACGTGATGGACAGGTTAGCCTTTTTCTTTGTTTCCACGTGGCACATGTATTTTGCACTCCTGTTTTTTATTTAAACATCTTCAGTATTTTTTTCCACCATTTTAAAACCTTTTTTTGCAGCAGCAGCAGCATTATTAATTTGTAACTGAGTGTTAAAATAAATTTTCTTTCTCTTGTACAATACCTCAATGCCTCTACCATTGGATGTCTATAAATGGCTGGGTACAGGAGATTGAACCAGATTGCGGGACACAGCTGTGCATGCTCTTCCCCCCGGACAAGAGCATTGACTTGTATCAAGTCATTCACAAAATGCGCCACAAGAGGAGGATGCACTCCAAGTCTCTATCTCGGGACAGACCCCCCCACAGAGAGCTAGCCCCACGAGAACTGGGAAGGTTAGAAATGTTCTTTGGACTGATAGTACGCACTTGTGTCCCTGTCATCTGATGCGAAGGATAAAATGTTTTTTTTTTTTTTCACCATCGTCTTCATCATCACTTGTGCGAGTGTCAGTGAAGAGCCCTGAAATGAGCAGACCGGACCAGTGGCAGCTTTTGTGGGAATGTCATAAAGTGAATCTCTGGTTTTATTGTTAATGTTGATGGTGGTGTGTTGAAATGGTAACTTTGTGTAATGAATAACCTGATAATCCTCTGTTAACTTTAGCCTCACTATGGAAGTTAAATTTGTAGTTGTAGCACTAAGATTAATTACTTTCTGTAAATGAGACGGTGTATACATTTTTTCCCAAAGCCTTTTCTTGCAGGAGTATCCAAGTGAGATAGAGCTAGTAAAATATGGGACTCTTTAAAAAAAAAAAAAAAAAAAAAAAAAGCCTTGATTATTAAGCTGAAGACGGCAAGTCGAATTGAGGGGCAGAAAGCTTCCGTTGTTAAAACAAACTAAAGCTTTCAAGAGGAGCTGTATGGGACTTAATTGCTGGTTTTCTTTTTAAAAAAAGAAAAAGCTTCAGTGTGTGCTTGCAAATATAAATAGTTTAAGTCTACGGTGTATTGTAGCAAACATTGAAAGAGTTACAAATATGATGAGATGGGGAGAGAGTATAAAACACGTATGTGTTCTTCTGCAAAGCTGCCGGAGAGAGGTAGTTACCCTGTTTGCAGTGCCAATGGACTCAAACCACACCAGGGACTGTCCCTATAGAGCACTGCCTTACTTGAACTCTCTTCCATACCACATTGTTCAAAGAAAGGCCCAAATGGTGCTCTAAATGAGGGTGCCTTCACGTTTCCTCAGAAAAATTGCCCAAAAAATGACTTGTAACATTTGGCTGGAGAGATTAGGGATGTTAAAGAAAATTTGTTTGTTTGCATTGTTTGTCCTAGCCCCAACTGATGGACTCATGTAATGCCAAGATCACCTCCAAACTTGAGTACACATCCCTCTCCTTTCCCTGCCCCCTTTGTTACAAAGGCCCCTCCCTCTCAATCGATGGAATGTTCCAACAGGTGGTAGTTAGGCAGTTTGATACCTTCCTCTGGACTAATGATGGTGTAAAATGCCTTTACCCTGCCCTTTTCCTGTGTTTCTCTGATCCTTCCATGGACTGAGTACCCCCAAGAGAAGGTTATTTTCAAATGTCTGGATCTTCTCTTGGTCTTTTTGGTTTGATATACAATGGACTGCACCACTCCATATTGCTCTCCCTTCTTATGCCTTACCAGGCCCTCCTGTTTAAAATGTGTTAAAGCATAAGATGGACTGTTATATGAACGTTTACTAAGTATTTGCCAACGTTAACAGTCACAAAGCGGTATGTCACTCTCTTAACCAGAATTTTTTATTTTTTTTTTCTACTATAGATAATGTTTTTATAATTTTAGTGGGTTTGTTAAGGCATTTTCATTATTTCAAGGTCACACATTTAATGAGTATGTGTCAGAAGGACAGTAGTTGAGTAGTATTTTTACAACTTTTTATAAAAATGTTTTATTCAAATCCAAAGACAATTTAATCTTTTGGTGAATCTCACAAAGAAACATCTGGATTATATATACACCCCAAAATAAAAAAGACATTTGTTCCAAACCCACAACTTAATGCAGAAACAAAGGAAGATGTTTTAATGAAGTGCCTCAATTGAAAGGCCTTATAATCAAAGTGTTATGAAGACATACAATAGGCTTTGGTGAGAAACAACCAAGAATCTAAAAATCTTGACATTCATTGCATGTTCATGAGTGTTCTGAGAGAAGCCCATTTCCAGTTTTTTTGTTTTAAGTATATTTAAAAATTATTATTATAGATTTTTTTTTTTAATATGTAATTAGAAACAGATTTGGAAACCTCATTAGAATAATAGAAGTTACAAAAACAAAATCTCTAGTAAAACTTGCGCTCACAAGTGAGATGTTCTCACACTTTTGGATGGAAATGTACTTTTTTTTTTATAATGCTATTAAAGCAAGATCTAAAATGCACAATAAATACATTGTAAGCAGTGTTGTTACCATGCCAAAATATAGTAGTAGTAATATTTGCAGATTCTCGATACCAATTGTGATACCGCAACAAATAGTACTATTAATAATTTATGTAAGCATTGTTTCACAAGTGTTTCAGTCAGTAATAAAATAAAAGAAACAAAAAAAGCAATGAATAGAAACAAATTAAAAACGGTAGTTAAAAAAAAAAAAAACTAATACAAAAAAAAAATACAAATTAAGAAAACTTTTTCCAAGTTTTTAAAAGCAGTATCAAGTAGGCTAGTCAAGTAAACATTCAGAATGAAATTTAAATGTGACATGTAACTACTACAGGTCTTTACTCTCTGATTATGAAACTTTAAAGGTGCACTTAAAAATGTTTAACAATAAAATTTTTAAATGTTAACTAAAGACATGTATTGTAATTTTGGAATATATGTAGGAAATCATGACCACTCACATTAAAGTGAAGACTCATATCAGTAACCTTATAAAAGCTGTTTTATTGTACATGGAGAGGGTCTGCATATGGGGGCTGCCATGTTAGAATCACACGACCAGCCGAATACTACTCATAATATCAGTAACTGTCCTGTTATTTGACACTCACTAATTAAAGAAATACATTTCTACAATGACATTTGAAACTGAAAACTATTGATTTTAAATGACACTGCATCAAAGCTGCCAGGTGTCAGTTTAAGTCCAAGATGACAAAGACAAAATTTACGGAGACCTTTAAAGCATTGTTTTAATTAATTAATTGTTTTCTTGGTTCTTTGCTAGAGTTTGATTAATATTAACGACACACTAGACAGTTTTCAGGTCTAAAATTCATTACACTTGAAGTCCTACATTTTGATACAAATCCTTTGTTTAAATGTTGTTTTTTTTTATGTCCATTTGTTCACTTTAGACTGATTGCGTTTATATTAATACCTCGCTAAGACGGGCATTTTGGAAGAATTGAGAAGTTTATTTGACCGCCCAAGCACAAAACCTTATTGGTCTTCTATTTTGATTTAAGAAAATAAAGCTTATCTAATTTCTTTCTATTGATTTGGGGTGAAATGACCCGGATATTTCTTGGCACTTTTTATGAGATTTACCTGTTTTTCAGTCTCAAGGCTTCAAGGCTTGTTCTGGCTTCAAGGAAACCAAGTGCTAGCTAGAATAAAATTTTACATTTATTGAGTTCTGTATAGAACGGGGGAGTGACCATTGAGAGAAGTACAAAATCATGGATTTTGTCAAGCAGGATAATGGCCGTAATATGCATAAAAATGTTGATGTTAGTTTTGACTGTACACAAAGGATGGCTGCAATCTTCAAATGTTGCAAAGTAGCTTTAATATTTATGCAGTTTGGTTACCAATTTTATACAATTAACAAATCAAATATCTAATCCCACTCATACTGATTAAACTTAAGGGAACTGTATTTTTATGTATAAAACATGTTAATATATGTCTGTTTAAAAATCAGTGCCATCATTCACATTAATGTACCTGATTCACATAGGCGTCGTCCAGAGGAATATGACATGCACAACTGCAAGCTGCCCAAGATTGATTACCCTCCAGAATTCCCCCAAAGACAAGGTCAACACTTGCTATGTGTAGATGACATTTCCTCTGTCACTCTGTTTTGACTTTCTGAAGAAAAATAAATATATGTGTGTGTGTGTGTGTGTGTGTGTGTACACCCTCACATTTTTGTAAATATTTGATTTTATCTTTTCATGTGACAACACTGAAGAAATGACACTTTGCCACAATGTAAAGTAGTGAGTGTACAGCTTGTATAACAGTATTTGCTGTCTCCTCAAAATAACTCAACACACAGCCATTAATGTATAAACTGCTGGCAACAAAAGTAAGTACACCCCTAAGTGAAAATGTCTAAATTGGGCCCAAACTGTCAATATTTTGTGTGGCCACCATTATTTTCCAGCACTGCTTTAACCCTCTTGTGTATGGAGTTCACCAGAGCTTCAGGTCTGCCATTGGAGTCCTCTTCCATGATGACATCACGGTCATCTGGTGGATGTTAGAGACCATGTGCTCCTCACCTTCCGTTTGAGGATGCCCCACAGATGCTCAATAGGGTGTTGGTCTGGAGACATGCTTGGCCAGTCCATCACCTTCACCCTCAGCTTCTTTAGCAAGGCAGTGGTCATCTTGGAGGTGTGATTGGGGTCGTTATCATGCTGGAATACAGCCCTGCGGCCCAGTCTCCGAAGGGAGGAGATCATGCTCTGCTTTAGTATGTCACAGTACATGTTGGCATTCATGGTTCCCTCAATGAACTGTAGCTCCCCAGTGCCGACAGCACTCATGCAGCCGCAGACTATGACACTCCCACCACCATGCTTGACTGTAGGCAAGACACACTTGTCTTTGTACCTCACCTGGTTTCCGCCTCACCTGGTTTTCGCCACACACACAATTGACACCATCTGAACCAAATAAGTTTATCTTGGTCTCATCAGACCACAGGAAAAGGTTCCAGTAATCCATGTCCTTAGTCTGCTTGTCTTCAGCAAACTGTTTGCAGGCTTTCTTGTGCATCATCTTTAGAAGAGGCTTCCTTCTGGGATGATAACCATGCAGAACAATTTGATGCAGTGTGCGGCGTATGGTTTGAGCACTGACAGGCGGTTCAACCTCTGCAGCAATGCTGGCAGCACTCATATGGCTATTTCCCAAAGACAACCTCTGGATATGATGCGGAGCACATGCACTCAACTTCTGTGGTAGACCATGGCGAGGCCTGTTCTGAGTGGAACCTGTCCTGTTAAACCACCGTATGGTCATGGACACTGTGCTGCAGCTCAGTGTCAGGGTCTTGGCAATCTTCTTATAGCCTAGGCCATCTTTATGTAGAGCAACAATTATTTTTTTTCAGATCCTCAGAGTTCTTTGACATGAGGTGCCATGTTAAACTTCCAGTGACCAGTTTGAGGGAGTGTGAGAGCGATGACACCAAATTTAACACACCTGCTCCCCATTCACACCTGAGACCTTGTATCACTAACGAGTCACATGACACCGGGGAGGGAAAATGGCTAATTAGGCCCAATTTGGACATTTTCACATTTTCATATATATATATATATATATATATATATATATATATATATATATACAAACACACACATACACTCACCTAAAGGATTATTAGGAACAACTGTTCAATTTCTCATTAATGCAATTATCTAATCAACCAATCACATAGCAGTTGCTTCAATGAATTTAGGGGTGTGGTCCTGGTCAAGAAAATCTCCTGAACTCCAAACTGAATGTCAGAATGGGAAAGAAAGGTGATTTAAGCAATTTTGAGCGTGGCATGGTTGTTGGTGCCAGACGGGCCGGTCTGAGTATTTCACAATCTGCTCAGTTACTGGGATTTTCACACACAACCATTTCTAGGGTTTACAAAGAATGGTGTGAAAAGGGAAAAACATCCAGTATGCAGCAGTCCTGTGGGCGAAAATGCCTTGTTGATGCTAGAGGTCAGAGGAGAATGGGCCGACTGATTCAAGCTGATAGAAGAGCAACTTTGCCTGAAATAACCACTCGTTACAACCGAGGTATGCAGCAAAGCATTTGTGAAGCCACAACACGCACAACCTTGAGGCGGATGGGCTACAACAGCAGAAGACCCCACCGGGTACCACTCATCTCCACTACAAATAGGAAAAAGAGGCTACAATTTGCAAGAGCTCACCAAAATTGAACAGTTGAAGACTGGAAAAATGTTGCCTGGTCTGATGAGTCTCGATTTCTGTTGAGACATTCAGATGGTAGAGTCAGAATTTGGCGTAAACAGAATGAGAACATGGATCCATCATGCCTTGTTACTGTCACTGTGCAGGCTGGTGGTGGTGGTGTAATGGTGTGGGGGATGTTTTCTTGGCACACTTTAGGCCCCTTAGTGCCAATTGGGCATCGTTTAAATGCCACGGCCTACCTGAGCATTGTTTCTGACCATGTCCATCCCTTTATGGCCACCATGTACCCATCCTCTGATGGCTACTTCCAGCAGGATAATGCACCATGTCACAAAGCTTGAATCATTTCAAATTGGTTTCTTGATCATGACAATGAGTTCACTGTACTAAAATGGCCCCCACAATCACCAGATCTCAACCCAATAGAGCATCTTTGGGATGTGGTGGAACGGGAGCTTCGTGCCCTGGATGTGCATCCCACAAATCTCCATCAACTGCAAGATGCTATCCTATCAATATGGGCCAACATTTCTAAAGAATGCTTTCAGCACCTTGTTGAATCAATGCCACGTAGAATTAAGGCAGTTCTGAAGGCGAAAGGGGGTCAAACACAGTATTAGTATGGTGTTCCTAATAATCCTTTAGGTGAGTGTATATATGTATATGTGTGTGTATGTATGTATGTATATATATATATATATATATATACATACATACACATCATTGGTGCCATGCTGTGATTATTGCTTGATTTATTAATTTTTTGCTCTCTACATAGGTTTTATGCAAGACCCTCGCAATCCACCTATTGACAGGTAGGTCTTTATGTTTTTACCGCTCTCCTTTTCCTTTCTCCTTTAGGTCTAATAAACCTCTTTATCCCCTCACAGGCGCTTCACTGGTGTTAGAAGAGATGTTTTTCTCAATGGAGTGAGTTTTTTTTTTCTCTTTTTTTTTCTATGTTTAAAAAAAAAAAAAGAATTATTTTAATATTAGTTGATTTCCACCTTTCAAACCCCATTTTATTTCCATAATTTGTCATAGTTTTATGAGTCATAGAACGTTTAGCGAGAACAACTGTAGCCTGGGACTTGATTTATCTATCAGGAATGGATTGTATTATGAAAAATGGGCATCACATACCAGAATGGAGCCAGGTTGTTGTAGGGGAGGGGTTTAAGAGGAATTTGTGACATCAATCAAAGGAACTTTTCTTAGGAATAACATACACAACTGAAATGTCCAGAACAACATAGGCCCAGGAAGTACATTGACAGTCAATTTTTTTTCATGTTGACTTTAATGGCCAGTTTGCTTTAATCACAGAATCACCATCAGGTGGTTGAAGTGATGAATGATCCTAACTCATCTTTTCTTATTTCTAGTCATACAATGACTATATGAGAGAATTCCATCACAATATTGGGCCTCCGCCACCATGGCAAGGAATGGTATGAGCTTCCTTGTCTCTAGATATTTTGATATCCAGCTGTAGTAATAGGATCTAATTCTGCAATGTTTGTCTTACAGGCACCGTACCTTGGAATTGAGCATCCCCCTAGCACCCATACTATCAGCATCATCCACCTCCGCCCCATGCTCACCCTCCTTACTCTGGACACCACGCCATGCCGAACGATATATATCGTTTTCTCCCGCTTTAGGGAGAAAAGAGTTGTTCGCTCTTTTGCTTCCAGTTTGGTAATGTTTGGCCACTCAAAACAGCTACCAACATAACATTACTTAGCATGCATAAGCTAAAGAAGATGGCTCTTTTCAGAAAATAAAAATAGTAAGCTGTTTGAATATGCAGTATTATATACTATATGGCCAAAAGTATGTGGACACCTTAACACTCCACCCTTATGTTCTTGTTGAGCATTTCATTTCAAAATCATTGTCATGAATAGTTAATTGGTCCTCCCTAACAGCTTCCACTCTTCTGGTAAGGCTTTACACAGGATGTTGTAATATGGCTTCTGGGATTTGCTCTCATTCAGACCCAAGAGCATCAGTGAAGTCAGATACTTATGTTGGGTTATTGGGCCTGGCTGGCATTAGGTTCATCCAATTCATCCATTAGGTGTTTAATAGGGTTCAAATCAGGGCTTTGTGCAGGCATGTACATTATTTCCACACCAGAATCACTACATAATTTCTATGTAGACGCTTTGTGCACAGGGGCATTGCCATGCTGGAACAAAAAAGGATCCTACATTTACTTTTGAACCAAAGGTGGAAGCACAGAATTATCTAGAATGCCACTGTATGGTATAGCATTAAGATTTATCTTCAGTGAAATCACAGAAATAGTCAAACCTGTTCATTAGAACAGTGTGTCCACATACTTTTTGCCACGTAGTGCAGTGCATTCCTGGCTCGTCTAAATGTAAGGCAGCATGATTATGCTAATTATTCGAACAATGATGATTATTATTCAAAGATACCATCTTTTTCCCAAAATCGGTATCGCATTGCTGTGAAAAAGTAATGTGCTTCATGCCACAAGGGAAAGAACATTTCTGAAGACTTTTACAAAAAAGTTATCAATCTGGAAAAAATTACATTTCAGGCGTGCACATCTGCTTTCTTGCATGGCAAACCCGTAAAATTGCCCCTCCGTGACACTTTTTGCAATGTTTGTCATGCAAATTAGCACTTGATACTGATATTGAACAGAGCATTGATGCCTCGATGCAACTCATGTGAAAGGCACATTACAATGACAAAAGGACATTACTTAACTGTTATTGTAATCTTTTCTGATAAAAGTCATGTTCAGCAGTTTTAATACTGTAGGAAAATGATAGATTAGCTTTGTTCAAATAATTCTTATACATTCAACTGAAGACAGTAGATTTGTAGACATGCACATTTTAATAAAGGAGAAGGTAAGGACATTATTTAAACTCTCTAACTATTGTTATCTTTTTGGATGAAAGCTGCTCAGCCATTTATAAACTAAAGAAAAATTATAGATCTGCTTTGTTCTTATAATGCTTAAACACTATAAAGTCTCTTGGTAGATTTTGGTTAGGAACGACTCAAAATGGTTCAGGGACTCACTCAGCACAGAAGGTGCTAATTTATTACCACCTATTGGCATCTCTAGAAGGGGTCACTGAATTAATCAATTAATAAAACAAGCAAAGCAAGCCTTACCAAAATACACTTTATTTTTGCAGCTAATTCTGCACAATTGAGCAGTTTATGGTGAAATGTGTAATATCTGTGCTACTAGTGGCACCAAATGGATAAAAAAAATAAAATTCTGCAACCACTACTTTGACTCATCAAACCCTTTCGCTCTCTCTTATTCCCTATGAACAAATAGTTCATAGTTCAATACTAATTAAAGGTGATAAATGTTTAGCATTGTAATGAACAAGATCTCCATACACCCTGGATAGAAAGTGTGGCAGCGTCACACTGTCGTCTGATAACATTGCCAGGTTGAACGGCAGCTGGGTGTGCGATGTGGGGATCCATTAGTGGTGGTGGTGGTGGTGATGTGTGTGTGTGTGCGGGTGTGACACCATTGTTCACTCTAGTTTTGAGCAAGTCTTCAAACTTTGGCTTTAACTTTTTACAGGCAAAGTTACATTTCTTTTCCTCTGTAACACAGCTGCCATGGTTGTTCATATTCCCCCTTTGCCATGCCCAGAACTCGCTCTATAGGTTGAGCTAAAAGGGCTGAGTGGACTGGAGCGGGTCGCACAAAATATAAACATCAATGTTTTGATAGTGCCTGGGTGGCACAGAGTTAATATTTTTGGGGAAGATAAACCCACAAATGGCTTACTTGTAGTGGTCAAGAACAATAAACTGGGATAGGAGTGTATATTAATTTGCTATACTTGAATCATTAAAATCACTGGAATTGGCTTAAATAATAAAGAAATAAATAATCTTTAAATAATATCCCTGGAAAACTAAAAATGTCCATGGACCAGTGAAGGTGTGAACCTTGCCTCTCATGAGTTTGCATCCCTGCATTTAAACTCAAAATGCAGTTCATGCTCAAAAACCTATAAATGTCACTGAACTGTTGCAGTTGAAGGAGGAGTGGGCCAAAGTTTCTCCACAGCTGTGTGAAACACTCAAATAATTACAAAAATCCTTTGATTGCAAGTAACCTAAGGGGTAATCAATTTTTCAAACAGGGGCAGTGAGTGTAATATAACGTGGGCCATTGGTAGCCTTCCACTTGCTAATGTATTTAGTAATGATACTGTGCTTATGTATACAATTTCATTAGAATGACGCCAATGTGTAGAGCTGTTATTGTGGGAGTGCACGCAAAGTATAGTGAGCAGTCGCGCAAGTGCCTTGAGCAAATTCTTCTTAGAATGTCTTCTCTTGTGAAGCACTGGGAAGTTTGATTAATTGTAATGAATCATAATGATGGTTTTTAAAAAAATTATAATTCACAGACCTCCGAACGTTACTGGAGAGTGAGGACACGGAGTGTGCTCAATACACTAACTCACCTGTGCCTATGATGTGTGCACTCAGCTCGCATATGCGTATCATCCAAATGAAAAGGACCGCAATCATTTTCATCAAAATGGAATTATGTGAAGCAAGTAACAACAGAATTGAAAAGAAAAGTGTAATTTCTTGCATTTATTAAAAAAAAAGCATCAGATCAATGTGTGCTTTGCTATGACACAATGTCAAAAAGATAAAAGGTATTAACGTGACCCGAGGGTTGCCTCTTCACTATGTTCTTATCCACCTTATTTTTCAGAGTAACTAGGGCGCTGCCATTATCAACCTTGAATGTGGACGTCTTCTGGTATGAGTTACCTTCAGTCATTTCAGCGATACATAAATACTAATTTATACTGCTTTATACTGTAGCCTGGTCCGCAAAGCCACATGTGATCATATTATCATTTATTATTTTCATAAACACAGTTTGAAACTCATTTAGTTTCACTGTTCATCGCATTTTGCCTTCGTTTTATCACATGCAGTTGAACAGGCTGAATGAATGAGAGATCAGGCGCTCACAAGGACAGTCCTCAGCATTTCCTCTGGGATTTTCCTCTGGGAAAATGCTGCTTCAACTTTATTTGCACCAAAACTGCATTTTGTTTCATCATGGTAAAATAATAAATGCATTATTCTCTCCGTTACTTGTCAAGAGAGCATTCTCTCTTTCTTAGCGGTGTATAGTAAACAGACACGCATATCTCACATTCAGCATGGCTTACAAAATATGGCCTTTGGAAATTAACGAAGGCATCATCTGAGATTATGCAGGTACATATGAAGACATGGTTTACATGGAGACATGAAAATGCTGCTTTGTCACACTCTGTAAAGTAAGCAGATTTTATTATCATCCCTTTAATACAACACAGCAACAAGTGAATGATTTACATTTTTTACTATAAGTGCTTATATCAGTCAATGACAGCGGAACTTTGTCACACTTGACGGAAATTCAGACATGGTTTACTTTCTCGTTGCAAAATAAGGTGGATGGCATTGAATGATAAAAACTATTACATACATTCTGCAACACCTTATTTTTTCCTACATCTTACCCCAATATAAAAAGTTGGGACACCCCTCAATTTTTGGATGATGCACAAGTTGCTGCCTATGAAGAGTGTTCCAATTTGGTCACTGATGAGGATTTCAGTTAGGATGCTGCCCTAAGAAGTAGTAGACAGCAAGGCTGCTCACTAGGTTTTGAAACAGAGCTTGTGTTTTTCTTGATATTGTGCATTGATATATATTTTATTATTAAGCTTTTTCTCACTCTATTTTTCTGGTAGCATGACTATGACATGCGTGTGGATGACTTCCTGAGGCGCACACAGGCAGTGATGAGTGGCCGTAGGAGCTGTCCACGTAAAGTGACCGGCAAAAAGAGCATGACAGGCCACGAGATGGACGTCGTGAACGAGAGAGAGAGCGTGGCAGAGAACGCGACCGTGAAAGAGAACGGATTAGAGATTGCGCGCACGCGAGAGAGAAGGAGAGGGGCCGATACCGGAGATAGGGGAAAATGTTGTATAACCTTTATTTTTGTTTTGTTTTTTGAAGATGTTAATTATTATTATTTTACTGTTGAACTGTTTTTTTGAAAGCTGAATTAGTTTTCTGAGTATTATTTTAATGTTTATCTGAAACCCCTGCAGTTGTTTGTACCATGCAGGCAGTGCATCTGAACTGCGAAAATCAAAAAACATTTTTACCCTCAAATCTTTTTTATTTTTCTTCCCAATAATCGGTTCTGTAGATATGCATTGGTTCAACGTTGTTGAGAAGTGTATGTTTTTCCTTCCCACTTCTGAGTTGTGAGTGTACTACCTGTTCCTTGAGGTTATTACAGTTTAAGTGTCTGTGACAGTGTTTGCTAGCTCTGTGCGTGTCCTTTTCCGTTGTACATTTAAATTAAGTCATAGGTGCCATGGTGGTGCAGCTTAATATGACCATTGTATCAAGGTCGTTTCTTAAGCTTTGTTTGAAGCCAGACTTGTTTTGTATTGAAACGATTATAAAAGACATGAAGGTTTGTAAAATTATTGTAAACCCATTTGTGATTGGAGAAGTATCTTTTATGGATACCTTTTGTACAGATCAAAAAATAAACGGTTGTTTTAAGTTTTGTTTGTTTTGATTTTATATATATATATATATATATATATATATATATATATATATATATATATATATATATATTAATATTATATATAGTATAATATATATAATATATATATAATATATATATTATATATGTAACGTTCCTGTGTTGTCTGCCCTATGTTCTCTGTTTCACCCATCACGTTTATGTCATGTTTCCGTGTGGTCTGCTCCGTGTTTTCCATTTCACCCGTCACCGATCCCGTTCCATGTCACGTTTTCCCTGTTGTCCACCCTGAGTCTCACTGTCTGTGTAGAAAACTTCAATTCCCACAATTCCCGGCCTCCGTACTGCCTGCACTCATCATTGTTCTCACCTGTGTCTCGTTTAGTTTTTATTGTGTCCTTGTGTATTTAAACCCTGTTTGTTCCTCCATTCCCTTGTTGGTCGTTGTATTTGATGTTCCATGTTTCCAATGTTTTATGCCTGCTCTTGTTCCCTTGTTTGATCGTTCGTGGATGTTTCATGTTCGTGTGTTTATTTCATTTTCCCATCGTGGACCTTTAATTTGTTCCAGTGTCTTGTGTTCCTCTATTATTTAATAAAACCGCTTTTGGATCCGCACCTTTCGTCTGTCTTGTCCAGCTTCCACACCATCCGTGACAATATATAAAATCAACCCCACAGGTTTCTTCACAAGATAAAAAAAATTACAAAAATGGCTGCATCTGTATGTAAATGTCTTGATTTTTTCCTTCATTATAAGGATTTCTTATAAAGAGTGGGATAAATTGCCGGGTAGTTTATAAGCAAACTCTGCTGGGTCATTGTCAATGAAATCCATCATGATCAGTGTTGAGGAAGCTACTTTGAAACTAGTATGACAAGCTACTCATTATTTTAAGCAGTTAAGCTACAGTCAAGCAACTCTTTTGAAAAAGTAGTTAGCTACACTACAGGTTACTATCAAAAGTAGCTACTTGAAGCTACTTAAGAGGCTTTTTTTGTTGTTGTTACTATCAAACCAATAATATTAATAACAAAATGTACACTAATTATAATATATACTGTATATTTATAAATATTATAATAATAATAATGAACTCGCTGCTCCCAATAACGGTCTCAAAGATTACGAGAAGCGAAATAAACATATTTAGAATAGAAACAAAATCCCTCAAAAGGCAATAATAACTTTTTGAATTGTTTTATTTAAAATAGTAAAAGTTACTAAAACATTTTGTTGTGTGATCTATTAAGAACAAAGTGACTGAAACATTCTTTGTTTCATAGAAGAATAAAATGGTGTTCTTTTATGTGTTCATTTTCAGATTTACCTGCCCCTGTATGTCTTGTAAAAGGTAAACAAACAGTGGTTGTTCACTTTACATAACCATAATCTCTTCTTATCTGTAATAATCTGTAATAAGCTCTCAGTAGATGGCGGTAATTCACTATTTTGTTTGTGATCTGCCGTTGCAAAAGAAGAAAAATATAGTTAAGTTAATAGTGTTGCTACATGTAGTTAACTACGCCCCAACACTGATAATAGCCAACCCAAGCTGCTGTTTTTTTATTTTTGCCTCGAGAAAACTTCCTGTGGGGAATCTTCCTGAAGTTCCACTTATATTCCTATAAGTTATAACAAAATAGGATGCGAGATTACATAATTTTCTACAGTTGTATAAATGTACTTATTTGCAGTGTAAACAACGTAATACCAAGCCAGCTCTACAGCTAATTTATTTTATGCGGTAATGTTGCAGGCTTTGCACAAATGCAGGACACAACACACTGACTACACCTTTTTCCTGAACGTGGAAGTATTCCACGTTTCGACTGTTTTCAATTTCTGGTTGCCAATGTTTACACTTGCATCGGCGTATAATTTTAGTGGGTAATGTAATGTTTACAGTATTACATTTTGTAAATAAAAAATAATTGTAAAAATATATGCCGATACTTCACAGTCGAGATGACCTTTCTTTTCATATATATGTCAGTGGCCAAATGACTCTAATAAGATATATATTTAACTACGCCACCTAGAGTGGAAACTGAGACCCCAGGAACTCCATATTACAAATAGGTTATTTATCGGAGGAGGGAACAGTGGAAAACAACACCCAAAAATAGCAGTATAAAACTATTTTATTACAATAAAATTGTTGGCAAGAATGATGAATCAAAATAATAAAAAGCAGAGGGGCACAAGTCCAAAGTCCCGATCTTCAGTTCAGGGGACCATCAAAGTTCAACTTAGTCTCTGCTAGGCATCTGTATTACAGCTGACGTCCATTTACGCTCCAGTCCCGCATAGAGGCCAGTATCAGCCCAATGCTGGAATACAGAGAGAAAAACTGCCAGCATACGACGTCCAAATTACATCACAAGTTTATTAAGTCAAACTAAAACCTCCTTAAAATATCAGCCGATTCAAAAGTCACTCCTGTAAAAATATGCAAAGCAGGCTCGTTCTCGTCCGTTACAAGGCAATAAACTGGATTTGATAGGTGCACCAGGATAGAAGTCAGAACGTACTCACAGCATGACTGGACAGCAACCCTGCTATCCAGTCCAATGTGTTCACGGCAGAAGAACCACGTCAGTTTTCTTGCCACTCGTCTCCACAGCGCTCACGGTAGTCTCTCGCAGCCGGTCATCAGCCCGTCTCACACGCTGCTACTCCGACAGTGCTCCGCGAATCGCTGACTTTGTGGTTTCTCGTCTACAGTGTGCCGCAATCTCGCATAGCCATAAGCCACCTCAACGCAAGTAAAACCCCTCCCTCTGCTGCAGGCACAACGTAACTTCTTCTCGCTCTCGCTGTGTTGACTTCAGTTACGGATGCACGATGCTGCCACCACCGTCTTAGTCACAGTTCTTACGTTTTTATAGGGGAACATATTCACCGCTCCAACCCAAAATCCATCACTTAATTAGTTCATTTAATTATCCAAAATAGAGGTGTGGCTATGGGAATACTGCTTGCAAAAAGACACAGCAATCGACACAAAAGAAAACACAACCACTCACACAAAAGAAAACAAAGCAATTAAACATGATCATGCATATATATATAAAAATACATTGTGCAAAAATTTGCCCCACAACACCCCCAACAGTAAAATATAAGCAGTCCCTGCCAAAGTTTTCAATTCACTCTCTATATCTCATGGGTCGCTGTCCAACATTTGTACGTGTAGATCGTCTAACAGTCTCATTTCCCATATTTACAGGTTCAGAAGCCGGAGCAACCCAAACACTATATGGCACAGGGTTCCGAGCCATGACTATAGGCGTGGTATTAAAAGTACTAGGGGGTGCTAAAACTTCCACTTCAGAAGCAGCACACAATTTAAGCACATTACGGTCCTTCCCTTCCTTTTCAGGTCTTACCCGATACACCAACCCAGTCTCTCCCAATGTTCCTATTACAACATGGGGCACTGGACCCCACCAGCCACACAGCTTTCCACGACCTTGCCTATTTCGGTCCCTAACCCAAACTCGTTGACCATCTAACAAGGGTACATCCTTCGCCCCCGTTTCATTTTCTCAGCAGCATGATCCATCTTATTCTTAGCTACAGCGTAGGCCCACTTTAACTTTTTGTAATGATCTTGGACCCACCCTCTATGATCCCACTTCTGCTGATCAACCACTACACCCAACCCTAAATCTACAGGGATCCTCACTGTACGCCCAAACATCAGATATGATGGAGCAAAACCTGTGGCGCTATGTACAGTGTTGTTGTAGGCTTGCATCAGCTCAGGGAGGAAGTCAGGCCACCTATCCTGTTTCTCTTGTTCCAATGTACGGAGCATATTTAACAATGTCTGATTAACTCGTTCTACCCTACCATTTCCTGCAGGGTGATAGGAAGTAGTTCGACTTTTGACCGTTCCATATAACAGGCAAAACTCCTGAACCAACTCCGACTCAAAATTTGGTCCTCTATCTGAATGGAAACGCAAAGGACAACCAAAGGTCTGCACCACATGTGCCACCACTTCTAACGGACAAGACACTGAGATGGGATTAAGGGGCGCTTTATGACTGTCCCTACCCTTCTGCAGGCTGCAGGCGATGCACCCAGAAGGAACCCTCGCATCATCTCCTCCATCTTGGGCCAGTAGAAGTGGGACCGCACTCTGGTCAGCCTACGTTCAACACCTGCATGGGCCAATGCTTCATGATATCGCTTCCACACCTCTTCTTGCTGGACAGCTGGACAAACAATCTGTAACTGACACTCATGGGATTGATGTCAACGGAGGTGCCACCGCTCTTGGTGCTTTGGGGATTGATGAGTGGCGAGAGGCACAACAAGGGGATGAGGATTTGTATAAACAAACGGTAAAGCGAAATCTGCATAGGCTAATACAGGGGCTTTTGTTAGACAAGACTTCAAGGTCTCAAATGCAGCCTGGCATGTAGTAGTCCACTCAATCTGATGTGAACCAGACTTTTTATCTACAGGGATGCCAACCAAGAGAGCATTTAAAGGTTGAGAGATTTTAGAAAAATTAGCAATAAAACGCCTGTAGTAGCCTGCAAGGCCCAGAAAGGCCCTTAACTTCCGGACTGTTGTAGGGGCAGGCCAACCTTGAACTGCTGCGGTCTTTTCAGAGTCAGGATGTACGCCAGCCTTGTCCACCACATGGCTGAGAAACTTCACCTGCTGTTGGAAGAGCTGGCACATGTCAAATCTTAATTTTAACCCATAATGAGACAGCCGCTGAAATATCTGTTCAAGGTGGCTAAGATGGGTAGAAAAGTCAAATGAGTACACAATAATATCATCCAAGTACACCAGAGAAAAGTCTATTAAATAACCACTTAGGCAACGCTGCATTAACCGCTGAAATGTGGCAGGTCCATTGCACAGACCAAAAGGCATACGCTGAAATTCATATAGCCCCAAAGGGGTGGCGAAGGCAGTCTTGGGACGATCCTCTGGGTCTACACCCACCTGCCAGTACCCACTTGCCAGATCCAGAGTGCTGAACCACTCAGCCCTCTTCAAAGTGGTCAGAGTCTCTTCAATTCTGGGAAGAGGAAAAGCATCTTTGTGGGTGACGGCGTTCAATTTCCTATAGTCCACACAGAATCGCCAACTCCCATTCTTTTTCTTCACCATCACCACTGGGGCTGCCCATGGACTAGCACTCTCAGAAATGACTCCCTTATTCAACATGTCAGCCAACAAGGCCTTCATTTCTTGATACATCATCGGAGGCAATGGCCGAAATCTAATTCCAGTGTGAATTCTATGCTGTACTACTTCTGTATACCCCACATCCTCCTCACTCTCAGAAAAAACTTTAGACCATTTTCTCAAAAGTGCATCAAGATCTTGGCACTGCTGTGTGGTCAAATCAGATCTTTGAGAAAATTTACATATACCAGGAGACAATGCATCTTCTGCAAGGGGGCTAGCTTCAGTAAGACTCACCTCCACAATGCCTTCAGTATCCAGCATTAATCCAAGGTCTCTGCATCCATAAATATCAGGGCTATTGACTTCATATAGCCGTCCAAGCTTCTGATATTTTCCGACGAAAACACTGTATGGATGTATATTACAGAGTCTCACAGGGATTTTACCATCTCTTACCATGGCAATTGTTCGTGCAGCAGCCACAGGTTGTTCAGACACAGGCTCCACAAGTCCACAGTAATCATGCTGTCGCAGACCCATTCGAGCACGTCCCCAGACTATGACGTCACTCCTTGGTGGAACACATACACCTCGTCTGTTAGCCAGCCACACATTTCCCAGTGAGCCATCTTCAGGAATGCGTGCCGCAACACGTTGACAAACTGCCGTAACCTGCTGCCATGCTTGTCGTTCTCTGGTACTCTGAAACAACGATGACGAATGCCCCTCATTCTGAAAGAGAGCACTCCAACATTGTGAAATTACGTTCATACCAATTATTAAAGGGTTCGTAGAAAATTCATCTTTTACAATGACAACACCCTGCTCTGGAACTTGGACTCCGGCAACATTAAAATCAAACACAGCATATCCAATATAGGGGATTTCGAGGCCATTTGCAGCTCGTAAAGTCAAAAAAGGAGCTTGGCCCAACTTATACTGAGGGAACTTCTCCTCAAACATACTCCGTTGCATCAGAGTGACTTGAGAGCCGGTGTCCAACAGTCCTGTACACTCAATGTCCTGAATCATGACACTCACCATTGGACAGCCACCAATAAAAGAAGAAATGGTCCTTGAATTTTCTGATGGTCTTACTGGTCCCACCGCCTGGACCTCTGCAGCAGGGCAAATTAGTTTAAATCTCCATTAGGCAGCACACTTTCCTTGCAATACCTTGCTATATGTCCTGACTGTTGACAGCGCCGGCAGATCGGCCTCCCCTCTGCATCCCACATATTCGAGGAAGACTGCCCCCTTCGTCGCCTAGAAGAGACATTTTGTGGCTGGAAATGTACATAATTAGGTTGTGCATGATTTAATTGTGCCACTGGACTAGACAACTTCAGCTCCTTCATCACTTCCTGTGTCAGTTCTCGCATCTGTCCTTTAACTTCCTCCAAAATTTCTCGCTTCAGTTCAGCTTTCCAGTCAACCCCCTGTGAGCGAGAATCAATCCTACCAGGCCCACTAACAGCAGCACAAGCCAGTTCATACCTTGGTTGACTGTATTCTGCTTCCATCAGTAAAGCCTCTTGATGCAGATCTGTGAATGTTCCTTCTGGGTTTCGGCATGCATACGTTCTCAAGGCTCTCAGAAAAGGTCCATCCTCCAACCCCAGCAACAACTACTCCTTCAGTTGATCTTCAACAAGGGCCCCTTCTGGACTACGTCGCCGCAACCTGCAATAAAGCTCTCGTAGTCGCAACACAAACGTCTTAAAAGGTTCATCTTGCCTCTGTCTGCAACTGAAGAAATGTGACCTAAGGACAGAAAGAGGTATTTCTCCAGCATACAAGGTGTCTAAATGCTCAAAATTCTTATTGGCTTTATCCCTATCTCCATCAGCCAAAACACTTATTTCCTGCTTTGCATCACCACCCAGGGCACCCATTACAATTTTAACTTTCTTTGCTTCAGGTACTTCTTGGGCTTCTAAAAGCCCTTGCATTTGTTCTTTCCAGACTCCATACTTCAAATCACAATCAGTACCCGTACACTTGGGCACCCAAGGGGCACCAGGAAACACGGGCATCATCATTCTCTTTTTTTTTTTTTTTTTTTTTAGCTTTTAAAATATTCTATCAAGTGCTGTTCCACCGTTCCCGTATCCGATCCTGCCGACTGTGCCAAATTATGTCAGTGGCCAAATGACTCTAATAAGATATATATTTAACTTTGTAGCCAACTACGCCACCTAGAGTGGAATCTGAGACCCCAGGAACTCCATATTACAAATAGGTTCTTTATCAGAGGAGGGAACAGTGGAAAACAACACCCAAAAATAGCAGTATAAAACTATTTTATTACAATAAAATTATTGGCAAGAATGATGAATCAAAGTAATAAAAAGCAGAGGGGCACAAGTCCAAAGTCCCGATCTTCAGTTCAGGGGACTGTCAAAGTTCAACTTAGTCTCTGCTAGGCATCTGTATTACAGCTGACGTCCATTTACGCTCCAGTCCCGCATAGAGGCCAGTATCAGCCCGATGCTGGAATACAGAGAGAAAAACTGCCAGCATACGACATCCAAATTACTTCACTTCACATCTACACAGTTTATAAGTTTATTAAGTCAAACTAAAACCTCCTTAAAATATCAGCCGATTCAAAAGTCACTCCTGTAAAATTATGCAAAGCAGGCTCGTTCTCGTCCGTTACAAGGCAATAAACTGGATTTGATAGGCGCACCAGGATAGAAGTCAGAACGTACTCACAGCATGACTGGACAGCAACCCTGCTATCCAGTCCAATGTGTTCACGGCAGAAGAACCACGTCAGTTTTCTTGCCACTCGTCTCCTCAGCGCTCACGGTAGTCTCTCGCAGCCGGTCATCAGCCCGTCTCACACGCTGCTACTCTGACAGTGTTCCGCGAACCGCTGACTTTGTGGTTTCTTGTCTACAGTGTGCCGCAATCTCGCATAGCCATAAGCCACCTCAACGCAAGTAAAACCCCTCCCTCTGCTGCAGGCACAACGTAACTTCTTCTCGCTCTCGCTGTGTTGACTTCAGTTACGGATGCACGATGCTGCCACCACCGTCTTAGTCACAGTTCTTATGTTTTTATAGGGGAACATATTCACTGCTCCACCCCAAAATCCATCACTTATTAGTTCATTTAATTATCCAAAATAGAGGTGTGGCTATGGGAATACTGCTTGCAAAAAGACACAGCAATCGACACAAAAGAAAGCACAACCACTCACACAAAAGAAAACACAGCAATTAAACGTGATCATGCATATATATATAAAAATACATTGTGCAAAAATTTGCCCCACAACATATATATATATATATATATGTGTGTATATGTATATAGACAGTGCCTCAACTGTGTGTGTAGATGACGTGAAGTGATGATCCCAGGTGAGTTACATTGATATTAATTATTTTGAGCTGTTATGACAGCCAACAACTACACAAGTTGAGCCTGAAATTTATTTTTACTCCAAGTAACATTTAAATAATTGTTTTCTCCTCTAGATCTCTTGTTTTAGCTGTTTTTACTTGTTGTCTGAAGACCATAAAAACAGAACAGGCAATTACAGTGGTCATGGCGCCACATATTTAAACCATGATGAAACCATAACGTAGTGAAACCATTGTGATAATACAGAAAAATGAAAACTGTGTTAATAAAAAAAAATCTATTTTCTGGATATCATGTTTCACTACGGATATGGTAAAATAAGGTTACTGTAGTAAAACCATGGTCAATTAATTGCAAGGGAAGGCAAAACTATTGCGAGGACATGCTAAACTTATTGCAAGGGAATGCAAAACTTATAGTGAGGGATCTCAAAACGTTAAGAAAAAAAATCCCACCCTATCATCTATGAGGCTAAGAGACAGTTGAAGTCAGAAGTTTTCTTGCACTTATGCTGACGTCATTAAAACTAATTTTTTTAACAACTCCACAGATTTAATTTGAGCAAACTATAGTTTTGGCAAGTCGTTTAGGACATCTACTTTGTGCTTGACACAAGTACATTTTCCAACAATTGTTTACAGACATTAAATTCCAGAAAATGATGTCAAGCCTTTAGACAGTTAGACAATTAGCTTCTGATATGAGGTGTACCTGTGGATGTATTTTAAGGCCTACCTTCAAACTCAGTGCCTCTTTGCTTGACATCACGGGGAAATCAAAAGAAATCAGCCAAGACCTTAGAAACGAAAATTCTGGATGGAAGTCTGGATCATCCTTTGGAGCAATTTCCAAATGCCTGAAGGTACACATTCATCTGTACAAACAACATTACACAAGTATAAACACCATGGGACCACGCAGCCATCAAACTGCTCAGGAAGGAGACACATTCGTCTCCTAGAGATTAATGTTGTTTGGTGTGAAAAGTGAAAATCAATCCCAGAATCCCAGCAAAGGACTTTGTGAAGATGCTGGAGGAAACAGGTAGACAAATATCAATATCCACAGTAAAAATAGTCCTATATCGAAATAACCTGAAATGCTGCTCAGCAAGGAAGAAGCCACTGCTCCAAAATCACCACAAAAAAGCTAGTCTACAATTTGCAAGTACACATGGGGACAAAGATCTTACTTTTTGTAGAAATGTCCTCTGGTCTAATGAAACAAAGTGAACTGTTTGGTCATAATTACCATCATTATGTTTGGAGGAAAAAGGGTGAGGCTTGCAAGCCGAAGAACACCATCCCGATCGTGAAGCAAGGGGGTGGCAGCATCATGTTGTGGGGTGCTTTGCTGCAGGAGGGACTGGTGCACTTCACAAAATAGATGGCATCTTGAGGAAGGAAAATTATTTGGATATATTGAAGCAACATCTCAATACATCAGCCAGGAAGTTAAAGCTCAGTCACAAATGGGTCCCAACCGCTCAACAGACAATGCCACCACCCTCCATCTGGCCCTCACCCACCTGGACAAAAAGAAAATGTACGTCCCAATGCTATTCATAGACTTCAGTTCAGCATTCAACACAACAGTTCCACAGAACATGATTGGAAAGCTGAACCTGCTGGACCTGAACACATCCCTCTGCAACTGGATCCTGGACTGGGAGACCTCAGTCAGTCCGGATTGGGAGAAGCAACTAACGGACTGGTGCATAGCCAAAAACCTGTCTCTGAATGTAGACAAAACAAAAGAGATGGTTGTTGACTTCAGGAGAACACGGAGTGACCACTCTCCGCTGAAGCTCCTCTGTGGAGATCGCCAAGAGCACCAAATTCCTTGGTGTTCACCTGGCGGAGAACCTTACCTGGTCACTCAACACCAGCTCCATAAACAAGAAAGCCCAGCAGCATTTCTACTTTTCTGTGAAAATCTCCCACTGCCCATCCTCACTACATTCCTTGGTGTTCACCTGGCGGAGAACCTTACCTGGTCCCTCAACACCAGCTCCATAAACAAGAAAGCCCAGCAGCATTTCTACTTTTCTGTGAAAATCTCCCACTGCCCATCCTCACTACATTCTACAGGGGGACTATAGAGAGCATCCTGAGCAGCTGCATCACTGCCTGGTTTGGAAATTACACCGTTTTGGATCGCAAGACCCAGCAGAGGATAGTGAGGACAGCTGAGAATATCATTGTGGTCTCTCTTCCACTACATGGAGATTTCCACTACATGCTGCATCCGCAAAGCCACCATTATTGTGGATGAATCCACGCACCCCTTACACAAACTTCTCACCCTCCTGTCCTCTGGCAAAAGGCCCTCATGGCCAGACTGTGTTACAGTTTCTTCGCTCACACCATCAGACTCCACTACACTCAGAGTCTGGACTGACACACACACACACATACAACTGAACACCATCAGACTCCCTTTGCAATGTGCACATTTAGCAATTATTGTACCATCTTGCACTGTTTGCACACATGCACTTTACTTAGTAATGTGTAGGTCTTATTTTGTTCTGTGTAGTCTTCTGTGTTTGATTTTAAGCTGTTTTATGCATTTGTTTAATTTCACTGTGTAATGCTGTATATGGTTGAAAAGACAATAAAAGCCACTTTTAACCAAATTTGGTTAAACATTTTAGGATTCCCAGATCTCAGTTCTTTAGGTAGATACCAAGGATGACCGCAAAATATTTACATGCCCACAGCAAACAGTGCAATTATAAAGTCAACGGAATGAGTAAATCAATGTGTGATGCTCTCGATGCAGTCAAGTAGGCCTGACTCAAGTCAAGTCAATTTTATTTGTATAGTGCCTTTCACAACACACATCATTTCAAAGCAGATTTACAGAAGATCAGGCATTAACAGATGAGAAAACTGATGTGGAGTGGTGGCGTAGTGGACTAAAGCACATAACTGGTAATCAGAAGGTCGCTGGTTCAATCCCCACATCCACCACCATTATGTCCTTGAGCAAGAAACTTAATCCAGGTTGCTCTGGGGGGATTGTCTCTGTAATAAGTGCACTTTAAGTCGCTTTGGATAAAAGCGTCTGCCAAAAATGCATAAATGTAAAACTGTAATGTCTATAATGCAGATGAATCATCATTGTGCAATTAATTAAAATACGATTGTTTATCGTGTTTAAAAATAAGTATTTAAATAATAATTATATTAATAACCCCAGTGAGCAAGCTGAAAGTGACTGTGGCAAGGAATACAAAACTAAATAAGATATTGATTAATGGAGAAAAATAACCTTGGGAGAAACGAATTGGTTACCTAACGTAACCTCGGTTCTCTCTAGACGAGGGAACGAGTATTGCGTAAGCTAGCTTACGCTACGGGAAAGATTCATCTTTTCTGAGATATTGAAACCAAAAAATTATCCTTAATTTTGTATCCATTGTCAACGCAGTGCAGCAGCTGCATACCTTGAGCGGGCTAGCTAGCGAGCTCATTGGTTGCTCTGCGGCAACTGCTGCAGCCTATAGATCGAACTTGAGTGAACTTGCGTCCAATGACAGGCACCCGCTCTGTCACTGTATCAAAGCCCGCCAGAATGGGCGTGGCTAGAGTGCATATAAGCGTCGTAGGCTGGAACCCTGGTTTTCATTGAATGAAGCGAAAATCGCTCGTGGCGCGAGCACGGCCGGCTACGCAATACTCGTTCCCTCATCTAGAGAGAACCGAGGTTACGTTAGGTAACCGATTCGTTCTCTTACGAGAGGTTCTCTCGTATGCGTAAGCTAGCTTACGCTCACGGGAACCCATTGTCAACGCCGTGCGCACCAAGCATCCACTGCATGAGCCCCGGGGTGGGGGGACCCGGGGAGCCCTTGTGAGTGGGGAATAATATTTGGCTGGCAAGAGTGTGGGCCAGTGTGTGTGTAATACATAAGCACATAGTGGGAAGGGAAAGACAGAGCGGCGGTGCCGGTCTGTGTGGAATGTGTCCCGTCAGTGCAGCTCACCAGGGGAGCTGTAGCATATTAAACCGCTAGTAGTTTTGCCTGCAGGGCGGGCACTTCCAGATTGTAAAATCTGACAAAGGTGGAGGGGGAAGCCCAGCCCGCTGCCACACATATGTCGTGAATGAAAATCCCGCTGGACCATGCCCACGAGGAGGCCATGCCTCTAGTGGAGTGAGCCCTAATGCCTAACGGGCATGGTAGGTCTTTTGACGCGTACGCGGCAGCAATAGCGTCCACTATCCATCTAGACAGTGTCTGTTTCGAGGCGGCGAAACCTTTGGTGCGCCCTTCGAACGAAACGAAAAGCTGCTCAGAGCGTCTGAAAGAGGCGGATACAATCTCAGTGCTCTGACTGGGCAAAGGAGATTGGCGTCGCGTTCGCTATCGGATGCTGGCAGCGCCGATAGGGAAATGATTTGTGCTCTGAAAGGAGTACCGATCACCTTGGGGACATAGCCGTGTCTAGGCTTCAAAATGACCTTGGAGTCACTTGGTCCAAACTCAAGACACGCAGCGCTGACAGACAGCGCGTGAAGGTCTCCCACACGTTTAACTGATGACAGGGCAGTTAGAAAACGGTTTTGAGTGAAAGGTATTTCAAATCCACAGATTGAAGCGGTTCGAAAGGGGGGGCTTTCATAGCTTCGAGAACTACGGAAAGATCCCAGATAGGAACCGATGGGGGGGCGCGGGGGGTTCATCCTTCTAGCTCCCCTGAGGAAGCGGATGACCAGCTCGTTTTTTCCCAGTGACTGGCCGTGCAGGGGTTCAGCGAACGCCGCAACGGCCGCCACGTACACTTTGAGCGTGGATGGGGATCTGCCCTTATCCAGCAGCTCTTGTAAAAACACGAGCAGCGACGACACCACACATGTCCATGGGTCCAGGTCTCTGCCGGTGCACCATTTTGAAAACACAGACCATTTGGACGCATAGAGTCTTCTCGTGGAAGGGGCTCTAGCGTGTATGATAGTGTTTATTACTCCTTCTGGCAAAGCGACGGGTAGTCGTTGATCACCCACGCGTGCAGCGCCCAGCGCTCTGGGTGGGGATGCCAGATCGTGCCGCGAGCTTGAGAGAGGAGATCTGCTCTCACTGGAATTGGCCACGGGGCTGTCAGTGACAGCTGCGTAAGCTCCGGGAACCATGCCTGATTCTCCCAGCGCGGGGCTATGAGGAGCACCGAGTGACGCGTTTCCCTGATCCTCTGCATTACCTGTGGCAATAGCGAGATGGGAGGGAAGGCGTAAGCGGGCGGTTGGGACGTGGTGACCCTGAATGACCGGGAGGAAGCGCACGAGCGCGTACTCTACCGCTATCATTTCCAGACAATTTATGTGAAGGAGCTTTTCCTGAACTGACTATAGGCCAAAAACCGGAGAGCCCTCGCAGACCGCGCCCCAACCCGTGTTGGACGCGTCTGTCGAGATGACTTTTCTGCGAGATACAGCTCCCATCGTCACTCCCCGCTGATACCATTCGGCCACTGCCCAGGGCTGCAGAGCTGAGATACAGGTCTGAGTCACTCTGATCGGCTGGCGGCCCGTGGCCCAAGCCCGGCGAGACACGCGGTTGTTTAGCCAATGCTGAAGCGGGCGCATGCACAGTAAACCCAGCTGAAGTACTGCTGCGGCTGAGGCCATGTAACCTAGCATTCTCTGAAATTTTTTCAGAGGCATGAGGCTGTTCATCTGAAAGGACGCGGCTAGTCGCTGAACACGACGCGCGCTGTGTAGATAAGCGAGCCGTCATCGCCATGGAGTCTAGTTCTATTCCAAGGAAGGAAATTGCCTGACTGGGCTCTTGGTCCAATTGACTGCAAGACCCAAACTGTTCAGATGACTGAGGAGAACTGTCCTGTGAGACAGAAGCTCCGTATGTGACTGTGCCAAAATCAGCCAATCGTCCAAATAGTTCAGAATTCGCAAGCCCTGACTCCGCAGGGGTGCGAGCGCCGCATCCATGCACTTCGTGAAAGTACGGGGGTGCTAAAGACAGGCCAAACGGAAGGACGGTGTATTGATAAACCTGGCCGCCGAAGGCGAATCTCAAGAATGGCCTGTGACGGGGATTTATCTGAATTTGAAAGTAGGCATCTTTCAGATCGAGCGAAATAAACCAGTCCCCCTGGCGCACATGCGCGAGGAGTTTCCTGATTGTAAGCATTTTGAATGGTCTTTTTGCGAGCACCTTGTTCAAAACCCTGAGGATATTGGTCTGAGGCCGCCGTCTTTCTTTGGGACAAGAAAATAACGGCTGTAAAACCCCGACTCGCTCAGAGAAGGTGGCACTCTCTCTATGGCCCTTTTGCACAGAAGGTTTGCTATTTCTGAACGAAGCATGCAGGCTGCCTCCGTGTTCACAGTAGTTTCGAGCCGCGCTCTGAAGCGGGGAGGGCGGCGATCGAACTGTAGCAAATAGCCCTGTTTTATTGTGCTTAACACCCATTTGGATATCCCTGGGATAGCTTTCCACGCTTTGAAGCGTAACGCTAGAGGGTGAATGGCCAAGTCGCCCTGATTGCCGGACACAGCGAGCTGAACAGAATGTGTGATGCATGACTGCTCGCAGACAGCAGGGACAGGCTGTACTGTGAGTGACTTCCCGATTGAGGTGAATGGGGAAAGAGTCACATCTGTGAAGTAATGCGCGAGCATAGTCACGGGCATGGGACTTACATACAGAGAGGTGTTTGCTGGCCGTGTGACAGAGCGGGCAGAGAAGGGCGCGCGCACGGATTCAGTGGGCACGTTTATTGACTCTAACACTCGAGCTGGCTGTGCCTGCTTTATGTGAGTGGGCTCTGATAGGGACACGGGAAGTGTAATGCTTGTGTGTAGGGGTGAACACTGGATTGTGGGCACATTTTCTACACATAAGGCATGTTTGCTTTTTACAAGATTTCTTTGGGTCGCCGTGAAAACGGCATTTGAGTGCTGGCAAGCAGGTAGTGTCACCGGCTTGTTGGCTGCTGAATCCACCACTGCAGTAGCCTGAGAGAAGGGGACTGACAGGGGGCGAAGCTTTGACGGTGGTCCGGCCGCGGTGGGACTGAGCCGTCGTTTCCTCAACAAAGCTAGGAGGACTTCGGTTGCTCAGGTTTCAGCGCAATCTTAGGCCGAGGCCCGCGGGGAGGCGGCGGTCTGCGGCGGCTGTCTGAGCGTGTTCTAGGGCGGATCTAGCTGGGCGCTGTGAAGAGGCTCTTGCAGGAGGCTGGTCACGTGGGCGGCCTGCAGAGGAGCTAGCGCGACGAGGCAGGAAGAGATTCATGGCTTGGGTGGCTTTCTGGACATCCGAGAAACGGTCAACAATGCCACTCACCGCGGAACCGAAGAGACCGGACGGAGAGAGCGGCGCGTTGAGGAACATGGAGCGTTCAGCTTCTCCCATGTCGGCTAGCGTTAGCCATAGGTGTCTCTCGGTCACAGTCAGCGCGGCCATGCACTTCCCTAGGGCTTGAGCTGCAGCTTTGGTGGCGCGAAGGGCAAGATCCGTCGCGCTCCTTAGATCTGAAACAGCCTCTGGGTGCCTGCCTTTCTCATCCCACTCTCGAAGAAGGTCCGCTTGGAGGATCTGTAAAACGGCCATGGAATGCAGAGCAGATGCGGCTTGGCCGGCGGCGGCATAGGCGTGGCCAATTCAGGCGGAAGTAGTTCTGCAGGCCTTAGACGGGAGCACTGGCTTAGACCGCCATCTCGCGGAGGGCGGGCAAAGGTGTGCTGCTACCGAATCCTCGACCGGGGGGATGGAAGAGTGGCCGTCCCGGTGGCACCGTCCACCGAATCGAGAGAGGTGGAGACATGGGATCGGTTCCTGGCCGAGAGAGCCGCGTTCCACGATTTAGAGAGCTCGGCGTGGAGTTCCGGCAGGAAGGGGCGGCCGGACGCTGGCGCCGCGGCGGCGGCTCTGAAGAAAGCAGCCGTCGAGTCTGTTGGGAGCCTGCTCAGAGGGCGTTGACCACTCGAGCCCGAGGCGGTCGGCGGCCTGTGTGAGGAGGCGTTAGTTCTTCCTCGACTCCGGCGCGGGTCCTGCTGGATTCCTGGGCCAAGGAGGAGGCTTGGGAGCCTGACCACTCCTCGCTGTCCGAAGCCATGATGGAACAGCAGCCCTTATCCTCCGCCTCGTCATCCGAGATGGCAACAGTGCGGCTGCTCGGCGGCAACTGCGCATCCCGGGGGGGCGGGGAGGGTGAAAGCAAGGCTCGAGGGATAGGCTCCGGCAAGGTAGTCGCTTCTAACACCGGTTCCGGCAGCCTTTGGGAGCGGCGCTTCTTTCCACACGGCGGCTTCGGTTTTGAGTGCTTCGAGTCGAGCCCGCAGGGTCGACATCGGAAGTTCCTCGCAGAGGTCGCATCCGCCGTCAGCGAGGGCGAGCTCTGCATGTTTCAGTCCCAGGCAGAGAGCGCAGATGAGGTGGCGGTCTCCGGCGCTGAGAGGGGCGCAGCATGAGGCGCAGGTGGTGCGAGGCATCTTTAAAAAGACGCTCGTTGCTCTTTTTGTGAAGTTCGCTGAGGAACTAGCTTGCTCTAAAAAGGATACGTCGCCGGATGGCGTAGCTCGCAGGATGGCTGAAGGTGGCGAAGACGGCCGGCTTCTTCGAAGCGCTGTCCAAGCTTGCTAGATGCCCCTTGAACGGTGACGCGGCTTCTGCAGTTCAGAGATGCGAAGAGCTTCGCTGAATAGATGAAAATCAGGGTTCCAGCCTACGAACTTACGCTTATATGCACTCTAGCCACGCCCATTCTGGCGGGCTTTGATACAGTGACGGCGCGGGCGCCTGTCATTGGACGCAAGTTCACTCAAGTTCGTCTATAGGCTGCAGCAGTTGCCGCAGAGCAACCAATGAGCTCGATAGCTTAAGCTCGCTCAAGGTATGCAGCGGCTGCACTGCGTTGACAATGGATACAAAATTAAGGATAATTTTTTGGCTTCAATAACTCAGAAAAGATTCATCTTTCCCATAGCGTAAGCTAGCTTACGCAATACGAGAGAACCTCTCGTAAGAGAACCAGACTCACTGTGGGGACCAGTTGGCTAACATCATGAATATAATGTAAATATTACTCATGTATAGTTAAAGTCATGGTTTAAAATTATTAAACTAAGTAAGTGTTAAGGTTCAGTGTTTAAACATCGATTTTGTTTGAACTGTAAGATTAATGACCAATTTAATGACCAGTCTTTGAAGTCCATCCTGGATTAACTGCAGAAGTTCACATAGATGCAATTGTCCTTGTTAATTGGCTGATGAAGGCTTTTGTTGGCAATTGTTAGTCTATGCATTCCATTTCAAGATCGTAGTCCATCAATAGACCGAGGTGATGCAGGCAGAGATCAGGGATGTGAAACGCAGTTCAACCTGGCCGGTAATTTCGGTGAGGTTCCGTGTGGTCCATCCTAAATCCAAGGTTCAGACAATGGCATATGAAGCATCCCTTTTGTGCTTATTTTTTAGTTGTTTCCACCTAGCGGCTGCAGTTTTTGTGTGGAGTAACACTCGTTCGGAGCAGTTTGTGGATGAATCTGCACATTATTTGTTCTTATGCCTCCTATTGGCTGGAGTTTGTTTACAGATAATTTTTTGTTGTGTAATTCCGTCTCACAAAATTTTTATAGACGCACCGGACTTGAGCAGTCCGATGGCAAAGTTGTCATGGGGTCTCTTGTAGGCATACATGGACTGTTTGAGTTTAGAGGTACTTACGCTGGTTGGTGCTGTTGTGCGTGGGTTGATATATGATATAATAATGTTTCTTCAAGAAACGCATCTTTCCACACAGGAAGCTGAAAAATTTGGGAAGATATGGGGTGGACATGTTTTCTTTAGTGCTGCCTCAAGTAAGAGCAGGGGAGTCATTACATTGATAAGTAAACATCTATAATTCAAATATCTCATGCAGATTCATGATAAATTAGGAATTGTCATTATAGTTTTAGCAGAAATTCAGGGGCAAAGGTTGATTTTGGCTAATGTTTATGCACATAACATTGATGATCAGGGCTTTTTTATAGATCTTGAAGGGACAAGCCACTGGCACCCCTCATAATATATTACTGTGAGGAGAATTTAATCTTTTGAAGGACTCAGTCCTTGACCATAGTGAAGCAAAAGTGTGTAAGCCCCCTGCTGTAAGTTTCTGCTGGTCAGAGTGGATTGTGGGGGGGGGGTTGCTACACATGGTGACCTATATGAGAAGTGTTGAAGATCTTTGGAAAATTTGGTTCAAGATTTTGGGATTCCCAGATTGCAGTTCTATAGGTATTTAAAGCTGCGCCATCTGCTCTGTGCTACTTTTGGGAGTAGCATACTCCCCCCTAAAGTGGCAGATACTCTGGGAGAGGTGATTGCTGCTTTTAGAAAAGGTAATGAGGCATCAGTGTATTACTCCCTGTTACTTCAGGGTCTGGGGGACGGAGCTCTAACTTCTATCAAGAGATTATGGGAGAAAGATTTGGAATTGGAGGAGGGAGTGTGTGGACTAGGATTCTCAAAATTTTTAAGTCTGTCTGTATCTAGTGATGCAAGTCACTATGCAGTTCAAGATTTTACATAATTTCTATTGGACCCCCTCTAGACTCTAGGCTTGGTCTTAAAGACACACCTACCTGCCGGCGATGCCAATCGGAGGATGGAGACACAACCCATGTTTTTTGGGGGCGTGTTAAGATCCAAAGATTTTGGTCGATGTTCAGAATTTTGTATGTGACATCTTGGGCACTTGGGTTTCATTTTGCCCCAGATGCTGTATTTTGGCAGATGGGGTGGTAATCAATGTGGAGAGTAAACATGTGGAGGATTGAGTCCTAAACTGTGATTTTGAGGGGTTGGAAGTCAGTTTGAACGCCCCTGTTTCAGGAGTGGTGCCGGAGATGGTTAGAGTGGCAGCCTTAGAGGAAATCTGGATTTGTTTGTTTGAAAATGGGGTGGATATTTAACGTTCTTGGAGGGTTCTAGGGTGGAATAGTGGAGAGGGGTAATTGTCAGTGTGTGTGATTTTTTTTTTCCTCTGTTAGTTGTTTGGATTTTTGTTTTCTTTTGTATGTGTTCATGTAAGACCACAGGGGTGTTTGTTGAGCTTCGTGTGGGGTTGGGGAGGAGGAGGGATGATAGTGGGTGTTAAAAGTTGATTTTGTGTATTTATGATTTGTTTTTCTGTGTTTTAATAAAAAGTTAATAAAAAAAAAAAGAATGTACCATATTTAGGCCTTCCTCATGCTCAGGAATTCCAACAATTTGGACATTGTTTTGGCGGCTACGATTCTCCAAATCCTCCAGTTTTTCCAAAACGCTTTCCAAGTGTAGTATTATACATGCAGAAGAATACAAACTACATGAATTGAATCTAGGATTTACCTTTTAATCCTGGAATTCCGCAGCATCATAAAGTGATCCCAAGCCTCAACTTCCTACTGAAGGCCTTTCTTTGGACAATAAAATGATTGACACAGAGTTAAATCAGACTGTTCATTGAAAGAATTCTAAAAGACAGATTTGTACGACTCGAATACTAAGACAGTACTTTACTGATTTAGCCTTCTTAAATGTAAAGAATGCATTTAAATCCTAACCTAGTCTTGCTAGGTTATTCAGAAAATTTCTTTGAACTGTGGTAACTTGTATAACTGACAAATTATTGATTTACCGCTTTAAAATGTGTGTAATGTTTTATCCATGTGGTATAACCAAGGAATTAACCAGTATGATTTGTAACCAAGGATTTTCATGTTTTGTTACCTACACTTATAATATCCATGAAAACAAAAATAATGTTTAGCACTGGCGTATGCAGAGAAAGCTGATGACAACGAATATCATGTCTCTTGTACCATTCTCAAGATATAAATGTTCATGATAATATGCACTATATTTGAGTGGGAGATTTGTAAGAATCTGAAACAAAGGACCATAAATCAGCTGTCGGAAAAGACAGACCAGCTGACCATGTGACTATGAAAAGTCCCTTCTGATTGCCGCAGGACACCTCCTGCGGCAATTTCAGTTCAAATGTTTCCAAACAGGAAACTCTGCTCTTCGGTCGTCTCTCTCGATCTGCTGACTGCTCAGACTCTTCCCACATGGTCTTCTCGGGATCTTGTTGGAACCAGGTCCATGCCATGTAAGGTCTAAGGAAGCTCGGGACTCGACATCCAGAGAAAGCTTGTCACTCTCTACAGTTCACGCACCCATGAGAAGGCCTCGCTTCAAAGCCAACCTCATCATTAATACAGACAATAACTCTTCAATCTTACAGAGGTCCAAAACATCGATGGAACGGACTTTCGACCAAGCTCCAAGAACCGAGCAACACAAAGAACGCAAGTACATCTCCAATATTGACCTAAAAGTGCTGGTGTGGGCTAGGGTTAGGTTAGGGTTAGGTTATTAAATAATTTGGGTAATCCGATAGCAAATCAATGTAGACTCCAAATAAATGGTTCTTAAGGCATTGTCAACAGACTCCATAAAGTTCATTTTCACTGTATTGATCATTTATTTCACATTCTGTCACTCTTTTTACCAACCTGTCTCATATATATATATACATGAGACAGGTTGGTGAAAAGATATATATATGTATGTGTTAGATTCGATTTTTGTTTAGAATTGTAATAAAAAGTTTGTCTGTGTTCAAAGACGACGTGACTGTGACGTGACTGTGATACATTTTGATAAATAATATGTGATAAATATTTTGATAAATAATCTCATCCCTGTTTCTAAAAGATTTAGCTTCAAAGCTGTACAGAAATATGCGTGATATTATTTTCAATATACCATGAGAATTAATTAATTCACTTATTAAAGCTAATTCCTTACAGTAGAAATTGTGAGCGGATACAACGAAACTTGTATCACAATTTTAATGGTGGAGAATCTATTAAGACAAATAATCTAGTTATTTGACATTTATCTAATTTATAATGGTTGTCGAAGGCGACTAATTCCATTATATATTTCATTACCAAATAATGTACAATAAGGACAGTTTAATTTAGTTCATAGCTCACATATTTTGAGACCCTAAATTCCCTTCTAAATGTCGCATACCAAATATCCTACACAAGTCTATCTTGGTCGCTATCAGGTTAGCAGCTAATTCCCTCTCCGATGACTCCAGATAATCTATCTATCTATCTATCTATCTATCTATCTATCTATCTATCTATCTATCTATCTATCTGTATTGTTGCAAGCAGGGCACGGCTGAGTGGTGTAAGAAAAAAAAAAATGCACACAAAAATAACATACGTTTAAGTGAAATCTGTGGGCATTGAAAGATCCATTATCATTTTTGTATTATAATTTTCTGCCTCAGATTTATTGTGTCTTTTTTAAACTTAGATACGTTTTATTGCATTCTCTAAGTTAAAAACACAAATAAGGATTCAATAATTAGGCCTATAACCATTATTGAATTTTCTTTAGGGTTAGGGGGTTATTAGTCATGTTATGCCAGTAGAAAAGGCTTTGCTGGCCCTGAGAAATCGCCACTGTGAACAAATACAATTAGAGTTCATATATTTGAGCATTAATGTACTTATTTAAATTCCACGTGTTTAAAAAAAAAACATGATACATACTGTATAAGAAAATTTTCATTTTTGTAATATTGTCATATTCTGTATATTGCATATATCTCCTGTATATAATTGATATTTTTATATCAGTAAAAACATTTATGAACACTTACTTTTAACTTACATATATATGTTCAGCATATATTGCCATTTTCAGATTTGTAGCATAGGGGAGAGTGAAAAAAAAAACTAATGTGGGATTAGTTGTCACACGCTTGTTTTAAACATTTCCATATATAGTCATTCAGCCAGCAGAAGTGACCAACCAGGTTTAAATCCCAGTTTCACCGATGGGCCATGTTGTAACAGAATGAGGAATCAGAATGTCAGTATATAACTGTACAATCTTCATGAAACAGCTCTCAAAGGCCCAAAAGGAACTTTTTATCCTAAAAAGATGTTGTGTGTCGTTTTCTATCAGAAAGCACTTCTATTTCAATGAAACGTGAATTTCCACTAATGTCAATCACCACTTATCACTAATGTCCCTAAGTGGCAGCAATGCATTGTAAAAGAAGCATTGCAAGTCAAAATAAAGAATTACAACATGTTTGCAAGCATTATGAGAGTTAAACAGAAATAATCTGAATTTCAACACAGAACAGTGCAAACTTCATGAAATCACTCTAAAAGGCCCAAAAGCAACTTTTTAAAACCAGAAAGATGTTTGGAGGGATTTTCATAAGAATTCACATCTCTTTCGATGAAACATGACATTTAAAGAATGACACTCATTTGCAGCAAACAAAGGACAATTTATAATTCTAAATGCATATTTGCAGTACATTTGCATGTATTATGAAATCTATACAGTCCTTTTAATGAGACACTGTGAGAAGGTTTCTTTTTCAATAAAACATGACACTTCACTGCTGTCAATCATAACATAACATAACAAACACACTAGAAGTTAGCTATGCATTGCAAAAGAAAGACAGACACAATGCATTATTGCAGCCTGTTTGTGCCTGTGTGCACGCATTATGAGGGATAAATAGTCATTTCATGGAGGAATCAGAACGTCAGACCAAAACTGTACAATCTTCATGAAACAGCTCTCAAAGGCCCCAAAACAACTGTTTAACCCAAAAAGGTGTTGAGTCGTTTTATATCAGAAAAAGCACTTCTATTTCAAAGAAACGTGAATTTCCACTAATATCAATCATCACTTTTCACTAATGTCCTTCATTGGCAGATATGCATTGTAAAAGAAGCATTACAAGTCAAAACGCATAATTACATGTTTGCTAGCATTATGAGAGTTAAATAGTCAATTTAAAGAAACATTCAGAATTTCATTACAGAACTGTGCAAACATCACGAAATCGCCTTCAAAGGCCCAAAAACAACTGTTTATCCCAATAAGCTGTTGTGGGTTGTTTTTCATCAGAAAGCACTTCTATTTCAATGAAACATGAATTTCCACTAATGTCAATCATCACATTTCATGTCCTTCATTGGCAGCTATGCAATTGTAAAATAAGCATTATAAGTCAAAATGCATAATTACGTTTGCTAGCATTATGAGAGTTAAACAGTCAATTTAAAGAAACAATCAGAATTTCATAACAGAACTGTGCAAACTTCACGAAATCTCTCTCAAAGGACCAAAAGCAACTTTTTAAAACCAGAAAGATGTTTGGAGTGATTTTCATAAGAATTCACATCTCTTTCAGTGAAACATGACATTTAAAGTATGACAATTTTTTGCAGCAAACAAACGACAATTTACAATTCTAAATGCATATTTGCAGCACATTTGTGTGTATTATGAGATCTAAACAGTCATTTTAAAGAAGCACTGTGAGAAGGTTTCTTTTTCAATAAAGCATGACTCTTCACTAATGTCAATCATAAAATTTGTCTAAAGTCACTAGAAGTTAGCTATGCATTGCAAAAGTCACAATGTGTTATTAGAGCCTGTTTGTGCATGTGTGCAAGCATTATGAGGAATAAATAGTAATTTCATTGCGGAATCCGAATGTCATACCTAAACTGTACAATCTTCATGAAAAAGGCCCCAAAATAACTGTTTATCCCAATAAGCTGTTGTGAGTCGTTTTTCATCAGAAAGCACTTCTATTTCAATGAAAATTTAATTTCCACTAATGTCAATCATCACATTTCACTAATGTCCCTAAGTGGCAGCAATGCAACGAAAAGAAGCATTACAAGTCAAAATGCATAATTACATGTTTGCTAGCATTATCAGTGTTAAACAGTCAATTTAAAGAAACAATCAAAATTGCATTACAGAACTATGCAAACTTCACGAAATCGCTCTCAAAGGCCTAAAAGCAACTTTTTAAAACCAGAAAGATGTTTTGAGTAATTTTCATAAGAATTCACATCTCTTTCAATGAAACATGATATTTAAAGAATGACACTCATTTGCAGCAAACAAAGGACAATTTACAATTCTAAATGCATATTTGTGTTTATTATGAGATCTAAACAGTCATCTTAAAGAAGCGCTGTGAGAAGGTTTATTTTTCAATAAAACATGACTCTTCACTAAAGTCAATAATAACATTTCTCTAAAGTCACTAGTAGTTAGTTATGCATTGCAAAAGTCACAATGTCTTATGTCTTAAAAAGCCTGTTTGTGCATATGTGCATGCATTAGGAGGGATAAATAGTCATTTCATGGAGGATTTTGAATGTCAGACAAAAACTGTACAATCTTCATGAAACAGCTCTCAAAGGCCCCAAAATAACTGTTTACCCCAATAAGTTGTTGTGAGTCATTTTTCATCAGAAAGCACTTCTATTTTAATGAAAAGTTAATTTCCACAAATGTCAATTATCGCATTTCACTAATGTCGCTAAGTGGCTGCAATGCAAAAGAAGCATTACAAGTCAAAATGCATAATTACATGTTTGCTAGCATTATGAGAGTTAAACAGTCAATTTAAAGAAACAATCAGTTTCATTACAGAACTGTGCAAACTTCACAAAATCGCACTCAAAGGCCCAAAAGCAAATTTTTAAAACCAGAAAGATGTTTTGAGTAATTTTCATAACAATTCAAATCTCTTTCAATGAAACAGGATATTTAAAGAATGTCACTCATTTGCAGCAAACAAAGGACAATTTACAATTCTAAATGCATATTTGTGTTTATTATGAGATCTAAACATTCATCTTAAAGAAGCACTGTGAGAAGGTTTATTTTTCAATAAAACATGACTCTTCACTAAAGTCAATAATAACATTTCTCTAAAGTCACTAGTAGTTAGTTATGCATTGCAAAAGTCACAATGTCTTATGTCTTAAAAAGCCTGTTTGTGCATGTGTGCATGCATTAGGAGGGATAAATAGTCATTTCATGGAGGATTTTGAATGTCAGACAAAAACGTTTGGTTACGTATGTAACCTCCGTTCCCCGAGGGAGGGAACGACACGTTGTGTCAGAGAAGCGACACTAGGGGTCTCTCTTGAGCGCCGATATTCACCTCTGACCTATTG
Organism: Xyrauchen texanus; assembly: GCF_025860055.1. NCBI lineage: Eukaryota > Metazoa > Chordata > Actinopteri > Cypriniformes > Catostomidae > Xyrauchen > Xyrauchen texanus. The sequence goes on along the minus strand of NC_068278.1, from coordinate 4,764,676 downwards.
AAAAGGGCCAATGAGAGTTGGCAGTCAGTATTTGCATACCCGCCCCGCATCACGGGTATTTAAGTGGGGCAAATCACGGAAGTTTAGTCAGGATTTTTTGAAGGAGCCGGAAATGGTCCGGCCACAATAGTGGCTCGGTTCAGCGACATGGCGGAGGAAAGACACAACGTGTCGTTCCCTCCCTCGGGGAACGGCGGTTACATACGTAACCAAACGTTCCCCTTCTGTTGCTCTCTCCACGTTGTGTCGGAGAAGCGACACTAGGGGATCCATTCCAATCTTGCCATGTGCTGAACCGTGTATGTGAACTGCCGATACAGAGGCGGGCAGGGATTCATCCAGTGCCGCGTATCGTCTGTACCTGGCTGCACGTACCCTTCCCCAATGCCCCATACGAACATCGGGCTCCTTCTAGTTACCCTGAGAGGGGGACAAGGCGATGTTTGCTGTTACGTCCCCCTTTTAGTTTTCTAGAGGATTTGAGAGTACGTAACATATAGTGAAAAGATTAACTAATTTAAGAGAATTAAATGAAAAGAAAACGGGTTCAGTTACTGAAAAACTTGTGTGGTGGAATGAATCAGGCAGAGACAGACATGGGTTACTGCTAAATATAATTAGTTGTAATGAATAATAGCAATACACCCAATCTTTTTTACAGAGCAAAATAGTGAAACAACAAATATCTATTTACAGAAATGGTAGGACAAAAACAAATAACAAACCAGACAGAGGAGTAAAGGACAATGTGCGGTGCTAAAGCAAAGAAATCAGCAAAACAAAACTTATATCTTATATCTTTAAATCTCAGGGTAACAGAAAATAAGAATATGAAAACAATACTTAAACTACACTAACTAAACAAAGTCAAAAATACAGAGGGTAGCACCTGGTCCTTACCTGGTGTGTTTAGACAATTCAAATTCTACGTAGCGTAGTGTAGATCACGTGACATACTACCCTATCCCCACTCTCAAGGTCCAAAAAGTTAGTTTTTGAATAATTGATCTAAGTGAAGCAATGTCACAACAGATAAACCAATTAACAAAAATGATTGTCTCACTAACACAAAGTAGCTATTACAAGTCCGAAAACAAAAGAGAGATAAACAAGCCTCCTGCCGTGTTGTCACTTCCAGGTTTTATAGAGAGAAGGAGAGTCCGGATTGGTTCCTTGAGGGGGAAGTTGTCACGTAAACTAATGATGATTGACAGGATGAATAACCAATCACTGAACCTAAGAATAATGACAGTGAAGATGAATGGGAGAAAAGAAAACAATAGAAATACGCTGCAGCACGTAACACTCACACCCTTAAAAACAAACATCTATACATAATATAGATTTTGACAAAAGGGCTAAATTATTTACGAATAAATAACTACCCTCTTCAAACCCGGGACAAAGCATCTGCAACAATATTATCCACACCCTTTTTGTACTTTATCTCAAGGTTATAATTTTGAATGATGAGAGACCATCTCATCAACCTCTGGTTCTGGTTGTACATGCGTAGAAGGGAAGTCAGTGGATTATGGTCTGTATAAAAAACAGTTACAGGATGAATTGTGGAACCAACATATACCTCAAAATGTTGAAGAGCCAACAATAACGCTAGGGCTTCTTTCTTGATAGTGGAATAATTATGCTGATATTTATTAAACTTCTTCGAGAAGTAACAAACAGGATGATCAATCCCATCCGTCTCCTCCTGCAAAAGAACAGCACCTGCTCCTACATTGCTAGCATCTACTTCCAGCTTAAATGGTTTTGAAAAATCTGGGGCAGACAGCACAGGAGCACTGCATAACAGAGTTTTAACATTGTCAAATGCATTTTGACACTCAAGTGACCATACAAACGGCTTTGAAGGACTAAGTAAAGTAGTCAATGGAGTGGCGACAGAAGAAAAATTCCAGCAAAAACACCGATAGTAACCGGCCATACCTAAAAACCTACGTAGCTCACGTCTGGTAGTTGGTACGGGAAATTCACTAATGGCCAAAATCTTTGCTGTCAAAGGACGCACTTGACCTTGTCTGACTTGTTTACCGAAATAGGTCACAGTTGCTTTCCCGGTCTCACACTTGGTAAGGTTTAGTGTCAGAGATGCCTTCTCTAGACGCTTAAACACAGTTCTCAGCAACGATACATGCTCCGTCAAACTTTGGGAATAGACTATCAGATCGTCCAGATAAGCATTGCAATTTGGAACATCAACAAGCACCAAATTGACCAGTCTTTGAAATGTGGCAGCAGCGTTTCGTAAACCAAATGCCATAACATTATACTGTAAGAAGCAATCTGATGTCACGAAAGCAGAAATTTCAGATGCCCTGGGAGTCAAAGGAACTTGCCAATACCCTTTAAGCAAGTCAAGCTTACTGACAAACTTCGCTGACCCTACGCTATCTACACAGTCTTCCATCCTCGGTAATGGGAAGCAGTCTGGTATCGTAACAGCGTTCACGCGCCGATAATCTGTACAGAAACGTTAATGCCATCGGATTTCTGTACTAAAAGACATGGAGAACTCCAAGGACTAATACTAGGACTTGCTAATCCCCTTTCCAACAAGTACTGGGTCTCCTCTTTCATCAAAGCTCTCTTAACCACATTAATTCTATAAGGGTGTTGTTTAATTGGATGTGTGTTACTTACATTAATATCATGATGCAACACGTTCGTTTGTGTGGGAAAATCACCTAAAATAGTAGAAAAATTGTGGAGAAGTTTAACAATATCCTGCCTTTGATCTGCATCAAGATGAACCAAAAAGTTAGGCAAGTCTGCGAGTGTTTCCGAATTCAATAACCTGGCAGATAATAATGGAGTGTCAGACTCCAATATACCATCTAGATCAGCATCATGCTGCATAGCACTTGGACACATCTCACACCCAACGGCTAATGGAAAGACAGCAGAACCTTCATTTTTTTTAATAAGGGTTTCAGAATCAGCACCATCTCTAGTATGGTAAGCTTTCAGCATGTTAACATGGCATACTCGTTTCTGAAGTTTTCTGTCAGGAGTATTCACCACGTAATCTGTCTCCCCCTTTTTCTTAAGGATCCAATAAGGTCCAGAAAATCGAGCAGATAAGGCGGACCCAGGAATGGGAAGCAAGACCAACACTTGGTCCCCAACTGCAAAAGATCTACTCACAGCATTTTTATCATAACGCTCCTTCATCCCCTTTTGAACTTTAGACAAAGATTCCCGAGCAAAGGTGCAAGCTTTATGCAAGCGCTCCCGAAATTTGCTTACGTAGTCTAGCACATTTGTCTTCTCACAACTCTCGATCCCTAACAAACTCTCTTTCAGATCTTTCAGTGGTCCTCTCACCGCATGTCCAAAGACCAACTCCGATGGACTAAACTTGAGAGATTCCTGCACAGTTTCTCGAATTGAGAATAAAACCAATGGAACCCCTTCATCCCACTTGCTTCCTGTCTCAATGCAATATTTTCTCAACATTGCTTTTAGTGTCTGGTGGAACCTTTCCAACATTCCCTGACTTTCGGGATGATAAGCACTAGCTATACGGTGTGTGATATTTAAAGATTTAAAAACCTGAGAGCACAATTTAGACAAAAAATTTGTTCCTTGATCGGTTTGTATGACCTTTGGTAAACCAAAAGTGGTAAAAAACTTTATTAAAGTCTTAACAACCACTTTGGCTGTGATTTTACGCAGCGGAATAGCCTCTGGATACCTGGTAGCAGTGCACATGATCGTGAGCAAAAATTGGTTACCGGATTTAGATTTTGGTAAAGGCCCCACACAGTCCACTATTACATGTTCAAAAGGTTCACCCAACACAGGAATTGGGATTAAATGAGCTGGTGGAATAACCTGGTTAGGTTTTCCCACATACTGACAAATGTGACAGGTCTTACAATACTGTATTACATCGTGTTTAAGTCCATACTAAAAGGACACGGTTATAGGTCTTGGTTATTCCCAAATGTCCCGACAACAGGTGATCATGTGCGAGTGACAGAACCTGCTGCCGAAAGACAGTGGGAACCACTACCTGATAAACCATGTCCCACTCATTCTCTGTGGTACCGCTTTTACGCCAATTTCGTACGAGTAAACCATCTTTAACCAAGAAAGAGACATTGCTCAATTCGCCATGCTCTGCCAATTTAAAACATTTTACTAGTGAGGAATCATTTTTTTGAGCTTCAATTAGTTTTTCACGAGTTACAGTTAACGTCAAAGTTAACTCACTACAACTTCCCTCACCTGACCAATGTCACAAGACTTGGTTTCTACCACCTCCTCGGTTTCTCCATCTGTACCTAAGAAAGAGTCGGATAAAGAGATGTCATTCCCTTTCTTAGATTGGGCACATGTAACAACACACGCCGGAAAAGCACTCGGGTATTTCTGAAACAACTCATCTGCCTTAGGTTGGGTCGGCAGAGTGTCCAATACTTCCAACAAAGGAAATACCATTCCCCCGGCTAAATCATTGCCTAAGATAAAAGATACTCCCTTCACCAGCAATAATGGACGTACTCCTACCTCCACAAAGTCTGTCACCACCTCCGATTGGAGATGAATACGATGTATAGGAACCTTCATAACCTCCATACTAAAACTCTGCACTAGTTTACTGGAGCCTACTGACGTCTGATCTGAGAAAGGCAACACGTCAGCGCATACAAAGGATTGGGCAGCTCCTGTGTCCCGTAAAATCTGAACCTCCACCTGGTCCTCCTTCTTGCCGGTCAATGAAACAAATCCTTTTAATAGAAAAGGCAAGTAAGTTGGGTCTGGCATTTCATCTATTTGTTCCGAAAGCAAACTGGATTTAACGGAGTTCACGAAAGCAACCTCTTTCTGCTGAGGATTCTGTTTGTGCTTCAAAGATAAACAGTTTGCTATCACATGTCCTTTCTTGTGACAGTAAAAACACTCTCGCATCTCTTTAAACTTCTCACTACTCTGTTTAGACAGCTGAGAATTCGCTGAAGACCTTGACCAGGAACTCTTCTCAGCACTTGCTATTTGAAAAACGTTCTTATGCGTAAGCACAAATTCATCAGCAAGCACAGCAGCTTGCGAAAATTTCACCACCTTCTGCTCATTTAAATACAGCACCATCCGCTCAGGAAGGCACTGCTTAAATTCCTCATATAACATCAGTTCCCTAAGTGAGGCAAAATCATCAGCTTTACTAGAAGTGCACTACTTGTCAAAGAGAATGTTCTTCTCTCGTGCAAATTCTACGAAGGTTTGAGTAGCATTTTTCTTACAATTACGAAAATGTTGCCTGTAAGCCTCGGGAACTAACTCATATGCTCGAAGTATGGCCAGTTTGACTATGTCAAACTTTAAACCATCTTCCAAAGATAAGCTTTTATTTGTTTTTTTAGCGATTGCCTTGTAATGGGAATACAGAAGTGTGTAGCTATTGTTAACAATTCATCCTTCCTACATTTTTCAATCACCTTCAAAGAGGGATTGTCAAGAAAACTTATCTTTTATTGTCAAGAAAACTTATTAGAAAAGAAAATGCTGTACCTTTTAGCTAACCTCTGATGCCCATAATAAACCTCTGCCATCATCAATACAGTACACAATTCCTTAATAAACGGTAACAAAAATGATTGTCTCACTAACACAAAGTAGCTATTACAAGTCCGAAAACAAAAGAGAGATAAACAAGCCTCCTGCCGTGTTGTCACTTCCAGGTTTTATAGAGAGAAGGAGAGTCCGGATTGGTTCCTTGAGGGGGAAGTTGTCACGTAAACTAATGATGAATGACAGTGGCGATTTATGTATGCCACCACCGTGGTGCTGTCCGATCTCACGAGGACGTGTTTGTCCCGAACTAACGGGAGGAACTTCCTGAGAGCTAGAAGGATGGTCAGCAACTCCAGGCAGTTGATGTGCCAACGCAGCGGGGCCCCTTTCCAATGGCCCGCTGCTGCGTGCCCGCTGCACACGGCACCCCACCTGGACCGGGAGGCGTCGGTTGTGACCAGAACGCGTCGGGACACCTGCTGCAGGGGCACTCCTGCCCGTAAAAAAGCAGAGGTCTGTCCAGGGTCGGAGTGTTTTGAGGCAGGCGGGGGGTGATCCTTACCCGATGCGTGCCGTGGTGCCATGTTTGTCTCGGGACTCGAGTCTGGAGCCAGTGCTGGAGTGGTCTCATATGCATCAACCCCAGCGGCGCGACCGCCGCGGAGGACGCCATATGCCCCAGGAGCCTCTGGAAAAGTTTTAGAGGGACCACTGTGCCTGGCTTGAAGGAAGCAAGGCAATCCAGCACCGACTGAGCACGCTCGCTCGTGAGACGTGCTGTCATTGAGACTGAGTCTAACTCCAGCCCGAGAAAAGAGATGCTCTGAACCGGAGTGAGCTTGCTCTTTTCCCAGTTGACCTGAAATCCCAAGCGGCGTCATCTTGAAAAAGACGCGTCCTCAAAAGGACGTTCAACGCCGCTGTGTTTGCTCTTTTAGAGAAATTACTCTTTTAGGGAAATTACTCTTTTAGTACACAGTGTGTGTGTGTGTGTCTGCGCTGTCGAAGCGCTCAGGGGCAACAATGCACGGCGTGCAATGAGAAGAGAAAGCCGCTGTTGTGCGCCGTCAAGTTCCAACAGCATGCAGATCGTCAGAGGAAACAGGAACGTTTTAATGGCGTGTAACTCGCAGCAAACTGCAGACAGACCATCGGCTCCGAAGAAATTTTCTGACTAAACTTCCGTATTTGCCCTGCTTAAATACCCGTATGCGGGGGTATGCAAATACTGACTGCCAACTCTCATTGGCCCTTTTCAATAGGTCAGAGGTGAATATCGGCGCTCAAGAGAGACCCCTAGTGTCGCTTCTCCGACACAACGTGGAGAGAGTGACAGAAGGGGAACTGTACAATCTTCATGAAACAGCTCTCAAAGGCCCCAAAATAACTGTTTACCCCAATAAGTTGTTGTGAGTCATTTTTCATCAGAAAGCACTTCTATTTTAATGAAAAGTTAATTTCCACAAATGTCAATTATCGCATTTCACTGATGTCGCTAAGTGGCTGCAATGCAATGTAAAAGAAGCATTACAAGTCAAAATGCATAATTACATGTTTGCTAGCATTATGAGAGTTAAACAGTCAATTTAAAGAAACAATCAGAATTTCATTACAGAACTGTGCAAACTTCACGAAATTGCTTTCAAAGGCCTAAAAGCAACTTTTTAAAACCAGAAAGATATTTGAATATTTTTCATAAGAATTCACATCTCTTTCAGTGATACTTGACATTTATAGAATGACACTCATTTGCAGAAAACAAAGGACAATTTACAATTCTAAATGCATACTTGAAGCATATTTGTGTTTATTATGAGATCTAAAGTCATCTTAAAGAAGCACTGTGAGAAGGTTTATTTTTCAATAAAACATGACTCTTCACTAAAGTCAATAATAACATTTCTCTAAAGTCACTAGTAGTTAGTTATGCATTGCAAAAGTCACAACGTCTTGGTAACACTTTAGAATACTGTATCTTACTTAATGCATAACTAATAAGGAATTACTGCAGAACTAATAGGTAATTCTTCATTAACACTTAAGTCACTACTATTAACTACTAAGGAAGATGTGTTAACTAATCAGTATGTAATAGCATTTTATAGTTGTGTTAAGTAACAATTAGCTAATCAATAACTATAGAATTCAGTCATGCCTCCTGATGAACTACTTTTAATTATCTACTAATTCAGCTTCAGGAGAAATAACTATTGTGTAACTACTAATGAACAGTCGATTAATTACAATTACTATAATATCATAACAATTAGCCATTACAATATTCAGGTTGTGGCCCTTTCTTCTTCCTTACTTCTAATGTCATTATTACTATGGAAGTGCAATACGCATTTCGTGGAATTACTACACTATACTGAGGGGTGGCGTCTGGCTTAGATCTTAAAGCTTGAACTACCCGTGGGTGTTCAAGTCCAAGATGATGCCTGTCAAGACGGTCGTGTCTCAAGCCCTACAATTCGTTTGGCTGGTCACCATCGATCTTATGACGCACTTCTATACTTCATTTAGAAGTTCTGCCACAACATGGAAAGTTCCTGAGGTTCACTTCCGGGGGCGAAGTCTTCCAGGGTCAGGTTCTTTCACTCAGCCTAGCCCTTTTTACCCGCACATTCACAATGCATGATGTAGCGCTGGCTCCTTGCGACTCCGGGGCATCTGCATTCTGAATTACGTAGACGACTGGCTGATCCTAGCGCAGTTCCAGGAACTGGCAGTTCAGCACAGGGACATCGTCTTAGCTCATCTGTTTCTCTGGGGTTGAGGCTCAACGCCAAGAAAAGTGTCCTCTCTCCCACTCAGAACACTGTCTATCGGGGAATCGTATGGAGTTCAATCACAATGCGGGCACAACTGTCTCCCGCTAGGATTGAGTCCATTCAGATCACCCTGAGCAAAGTCAGGCTAGGTCAAGGTTGCACTGTTATCAGTATCAACGATTTCCAGGTCTCAGGGTGAACGCGTCCACGGTGATCCCTCTTGACCTTCTGCTCATGAGACCATTTTTGTTGTGGCCAAAAGCCAGGGGATTTCTTCCAAGGGCCAAAACCCCTGGGCTAAATAGGGTTACGCGCCTCAGGCTTCGTTCCCTTTCTATGTGGTTCAGACCCCGGTTTTCTACCTTGGGTCCCACTCTAGGTGCGTCTTGTTGTCGCAGACTGCTTAGGACAGACGCCTCCCTGATGGGCGGGGTAGCAGCCTTAAGTGGTCGTCCAGCTTAAAGGGATAGGAGGGTCGTCAGCTCGGTTGTCACAGTCACTGTCTCGGGTTGATGGCTGTATTTCTGGCCCTGAAATACCTCCTCCTGAGGCTGCCATGTCTTGGTGCGGGTGGACAATACAGCAGTAGCCTCTTACATAAATCTTCAAGGAGACCCACGTTCTTGTCAGCTGTATTTCTGACACGTCGGATTCTCCTTAGGGCCCAGGGTAAGCTCCTGTCACTCAGGTCAGTTATATCCCTGGATGCCCGTGATCATGGGAGCAGATTTACGGTCCAGACAGGAAATACCAACGGGGAGTTAAGAAATCCACCCTAAGGTAGTAGTTGCCCAGAGTTCGCCAGCAAGGGTTTTTGCCTCTTACTGATAGCACCGCGCTGGCCGAACAGGGCTTGGTTCTCGGAGCTAATCTCTTCCCTCGACGACTCACCTTGGGCGATTCCGAACAGGAAGGATCTTCTATCTCAGGCACAGGGTAATATTTCATCCCTGCCCCGAATTGTGGAATCTTTCATGTTTGGCCCCTAAGGGTACCAACTGAGGGACACAGGGCTTTCTCCTGAGGTTATCGAGACCTTTTTAAATGCCAGGCTTTTTCCACTTGGAACAAGTTTGGTTGAGATCTTAGGGCAGAAGAGGACCTCTTCGCCTCTATGGATAGCGCAATGTATCCTCTACTTCTCCCTGAAATCACCCAGCCCCCTTGGGTCTGGATGTTAAGACACATACATGACCTAGAATGCGTCTGTATGCATTTCTTTCCCCAGTTTCTCTGCTCCCGGGAGTCTTGGCTATGTTCACCAGCAAGGGTCTAGCCTCGTATTAATGGTGCTGCGCTGGCCGAACAGGATATGTTTCTCGGAGCTAATTCCTCTCCTCGACGGCTCGCCTTGGGCGATTCCGAACAGGGAGGACCTTCTCATCCTTGGCCCGAATTGTGAAACCTTTCATTCTGGCCCCTAAGGGTACCAAATGAGGTTCACGGGGATTTCTCTTGGGGTTATCGAGAGCATTTCTAGTGCTAGGGCTCCCTCCACTTGGAACTGATCTGGGTAGATTTTACAGGGCAGAAGAGGATCTCTTCGCCTCTGTTGATAGCGCAATGTCTCCTCTACTTCACCCGAGTCGCCCAGTCCCCCCCCCCTGCCCCTCGGGAGGGGCTGAACGTAGTAACGCAAATGCGCCTGAATGCGTTTCTTTCTACTAAAGTTCTTATTACAGAACCAGCTAACTGCCAGTTTGCTTCAGTTCTGGATTTTCTGTAGAAAGAACTGTCAGCGGGCACTTGCCTCGCCACTGCCAGGTTCTATGTAGCCACTGCGGTTTGCCACGGCTTGGTGGGCGGGGTGCCCTCAAAGAGGCATCCTCATTATTGCCCGGGCCTACGAGGCGCGCGGTCAAGCTTCGCCAGTAGGTTTCAGGGCGCACTCTACCAGAGGGCTCTCCTCCTCTAAAACCTTGGCTACAGGTCTCCATCTGCAGCAAGTTTGTGATGCGGCAGGTTGTCCTCTCCGCACACATTCATTAGATTTTTATAGTTTGGATGTTTTGCCAGCTCTTATGCCCTTGAGTCGACATCTCAAGCTCATGTCTGGACAAGTTTGTGATGCGGCAGGCTGGTCCTCTCCGCTCACATTCATCAGTTTTTCTGACAAGTTTGTGGTGCGATAGGGTTCTCTTCGGACACATTCATCGAGCTTTATGGGTTAGATGCTTTGCTACTCCGGGCTCTTATGCCCTTGAGTCGACATAGCTCATGCCTGAACAAGTTTGTGATGCGGCAGGCTGGTCCTCTCCGCTCACATTCATCAGTTTTTATGACAAGTTTGTGGTGCGATAGGGTTCTCTTCGCACATATTCATCGAACTTTATGGGTTAGATGCTTTGCTACTCCGGGCTCTTATGCCCTTGAGTCGACATCTCAGCTCATGCCTGAACAAGTTTGTGATGCGGCAGGCTGGTCCTCTCCGCACACATTCATCAAAATTGAATGGTTTAGATGTTTATGCTACTCTGGGCTCTTATGCCCTTGAGTCGACATCTGAAGCTCATGTCTGAGACCTCTCGCGTTTTTGTGAGTACACTGCACAACCGTAGGGGTCCGGACAGCCCAAGTGCGGCGGCGTGGGTATTGCATTCCCCGTAGCGCTTAGCAGCGCAAAATCGTAGTGAAGCTTTTTGTAAAGGGAATGTCTCGGGTTACATGTGTAACCCTTGTTCCCTGAAAAAAGCGGAACGAGATGTTGCGCTGCTTTGCCGCACTGGGACATCCCAGGACTGCTCTTCAAAAAGAAGTATCTGACGACACCTGGTGACATATCCATTTATAGCCTGGCCTCAGGTGCATCTAATGATTACATCAGCCGAGGCTATAAATTCCGGTCAATGTTCATTGACGTGTTACACACATTTATTCTGCTCGGCTCACAGCTAAAGCTGTTCCCCCGTAGCGCTTAGCAGCGCAACATCTCGTTCCGCTTTTTTCAGGGAACAAGGGTTACACATGTAACCCGAGATGTTTTAATAATGAATTTTGCCTTATAATGTATTCTTTTGTATTACATTGCTGCTTTTGAGTGTTTTTAGTGAAAAGTCACTTTTCATTGAAAAGATTTGAAATCTGATGAAAAATTACTTCTAAAAGCTTTGTGAGCTTAAAAGTTGCTTTTGGGCCTTTGAGAGCTGTTTCGTGAAGTTTGCACAGTCCTATGTTAATGTTCAGATTTATTCATTTAAATGACTGCGTATCTGGTTTAAAGCGTGCAAGCATGCTGTAACAGTGAATTTTGGCTTGTAATGCTTTCTTTTGCAAAGCATAGCTGCTTTTGAGTGATTTCAGTGAAAAGTCACGTTTCATTGAAGAGATTAGAAATCTGATGAAAAATGACTTGTAAAAAGCTTTGTAAGCTTAAAAGATGCTTTTGGGGCTTTGAAAGCTGTTTCGTGAAGTTTGCACAGTCCTATGTTAATGTTCAGATTTATTTCATTTAAATGACTGCATATCTGGTTTAAAGCATGCAAGCATGCTGTAAACAATGAATTTTGGCTTAAATGCTTTCTTTTGCAAAGCATAGATGATTTTGAGTGATTTTAGTGAAAAGTCACGTTTCATTGAAAAGATTTGAAATCTGATGAAAAATTTCTTCTAAACGCTTTGTAAGCTTAAAAGTTGCTTTTGGGCCTTTGAGAGCTGTTTCGTGAAGTTTGCACAGTCCTATGTTAATGTTCAGATTTATTCATTTTTGCGTATGTGGTGAAAAGCATGCAAGCATGCTGTAACAATGAATTTTGGCTTGTAATGCTTTCTTTTGCAATGCATAGCTGCTTTTGAGTGATTTTAGTGAAAAGTCACGTTTCATTGAAAAGATTAGAAATCTGATGAAAAATTACTTCTAAAAGCTTTGTAAGCTTAAAAGATGCTTTTGGGCCTTTGAGAGCTGTTTCGTGAAGTTTTCACATTTCAGTGTTAACATCCAGATTACTTCTATAATATGACAAAATATCACCTATAATGCATGAAAACATGTTGTAACTATGAATTGTGGCTTGCAATGCTTTCTTTTGCAATGCATAGCTGCTTTTGAGTGATTTTATTGAAAAGACACGTTTCATTGAAAAGATTAGAAATCTGATGAAAAATGACTTGTAAAAAGCTTTTTAAGCTTAAAAGATGCTTTTGGGCCTTTGAGAGCTGTTTCGTGAAGTTTTCACATTTCAGTGTTAACATCTAGATTACTTCTATAATATGAAAAAATATCACCAATAATGCATGAAAACGTCTCGGGTTACATGTGTAACCCTTGTTCCCTGAAAAAGGCGGAACGAGATGTTGCGCTGCTAAGCGCTACGGGGAACAGCTTTCGCTGTGAGCCGAGCTGAAATAATGTGTGGAACACGTCCGGAATTTGTAGCCTCGGTTGATGTAATCATTAGATGCACCTGAGGCCAGGCTATAAATGGATACGTCACCAGGTGTCGTCAGATACTTCTTTTTGAAGAGCAGTCCTGGGACGTCCCAGTGCGGCAAAGCAGCGCAACATCTCGTTCCGCCTTTTTCAGGGAACAAGGATTACACATGTAACCCGAGACGTTCCCTTTACAAAAGGCTTCACTTTGATGTTGCGCTGCTAAGCGCTACGGGGAACGCAATACCCACGCCACCGCACTTGGGGCTGTCCGGACCCCTACGGTTGTGCAGTGTACTCACAAAAACGCGAGAGGTCTCAGACATGAGCTTGAGATGTCGACTCAAGGGCATAAGAGCCCGGAGTAGCATAAACATCTAAACCATTCAATTTTGATGAATGTGTGTGGAGAGGACCAGCCTGCCGCATCACAAACTTGCTCAGGCATGAGCTGAGATGTCGACTCAAGGGCATAAGAGCCCGGAGTAGCAAAGCATCTAACCCATAAAGTTCGATGAATGTGTGCGAAGAGAACCCTATCGCAACACAAACTTGTCATAAAACTGATGAATGTGAGCGGAGAGGACCAGCCTGCCACATCACAAACTTGCTCAGGCATGAGCTGAGATGTCGACTCAAGGGCATAAGAGCCCGGAGTAGCAAAGCATCTAACCCATAAAGTTCGATGAATGTGTGTGAAGAGAACCCTATCGCAACACAAACTTGTCATAAAGACTGATGAATGTGAGCGGAGAGGACCAGCCTGCCGCATCACAAACTTGTCCAGACATGAGCTTGAGATGTCGACTCAAGGGCATAAGAGCCCGGAGTGGCAAAACATCCAAACTATAAAAATCTAATGAATGTGTGCGGAGAGGACAACCTGCCGCATCACAAACTTGCTGCAGAGGGAGACCTCTAGCCAAGGTTTTAGAGGAGGAGTGCCCTCTGGTAGAGTGCTCCCTGAAACCTACTGGCGAAGCTTGACCGCGCACTCGTGAGGCCCGGGCAATAATGAGGATGCCTCTTTGAGGGCACCCCGCCCACCAAGCCATGGCAAACCGCAGTGGCCAAATACAGCCTGGCAGTGGCGAGGCAAGTGCCCGCTGACAGTTCTTTCTACAGAAAATCCAGAACTGAAGCAAACTGGCAGTTAGCTGGTTCTGTAATAAGAACTTTAGCAGAAGGAAACGCATGCAGGCGCATTTGCGCTTCTACGTTCAGCCCCTCCCGAGGGGGACTGGGCGACTCGGGGAGAAGTAGAGGAGACATTGCGCTATCAACAGAGGCGAAGAGGTCCTCTTCTGCCCTGTAAAATCTACCCAGATCAGTTCCAAGTGGAGGGAGCCCTAGCACTTGAAATGCTCTCGATGACCTCAAGGATGAGAAGGTCCTCCCTGTTCGGAATCGCCCAAAGCGAGCCGTCGAGGAGAGGAATTAACTCCGAGAAACATATCCTGTTCGGCCAGCGCAGCGCCATTATTAGGAGGCAAGACCCTTGCTGGTAAACATTGCCAAGACTCCCGGGAGCAGATAAACCGGAGAGAGAAACACATACAGACGCATTCTGGGTCATGTATGTGTCTTAACGTCAAGATCCAAGGGGGCTGGGTGATTTCAGGGAGAAGTAGAGGAGACATTGCACTATTCATAGAGGCGAAGAGGTCCTCTTCTGCCCTAAGATCTCACACAAACTTGTTCCAAGTGGAAAAAGCCCGGCATTTAAAAAGGTCTCGATAACCTCAGGAGGTTATCCCTGTGTCCCTCAGTTGGTACCCTTAGGGGCCAAACATGAAAGATTCCACAATTTGGGGCAGGGATGAAATATTGCCCTGTGCCTGAGATAGAAGATCCTTCCTGTTCGGAATCGCCCAAGGCGAGCCGTCGAGGGAAGAGATTAGCTCCGAGAACCAAGCCCTGTTTGGCCAGCACGGTGCTATCAGTAAGAGGCAAAAACCCTTGCTGGCGAACTCTGGGCAACTACTACCTTAGGGTGGAGTTCTTAACTCCCCCGTTGGTATTTCCTGTCTGGACCGTAAATTTGCTCCCGTATACGGGCATCCAGGGATATAACTGACCTGAGTGACAGGAGCTTACCCTGGGCCCTAAGGAGAATCCGACGTGTCAGAAATACAGCTGACAAGAACGTGGGTCTCCTTGAAGATTTATGTAAGAGGCTACCGCTGTATTGTCCACCCGCACCAAGACATGGCAGCCTCAGGAGGAGGTATTTCAGGGCCAGAAATACAGCCATCAACCCGAGACAGTGACTGTGACAACCGAGCTGACGACCCTCCTATCCCTTTAAGCTGGACGACCACTTAAGGCTGCTACCCCGCCCGTCAGGGAGGCATCTGTCGTTAGCAGTCTGCGACAACAAGACGCACCTAGAGTGGGACCCAAGGCAGAAAACCACATAGGAAGGGAACGAAGCCTGAGGCGCGTAACCCTATTTAGCCCAGGGGTTTTGGCCCTTGGAAGAAATCCCCTGGCATTTGGCCACAACAAAAACGGTCTCATGAGCAGAAGGTCCAGAGGGATCACCGTGGACGCGTTCGCCCTGAGACCTGGAAATCGTTGGTACTGATAACAGTGCAACCTTGACCTAGCCTGACTTTGCTCAGGGTGATCTGAATGGACTCAATCCTAGCGGGAGACAGTTGTGCCCGCATTGAGATTGAACTCCATACGATGCCCCGATAGACAGTGTTCTGAGTGGGAGAGAGGACGCTTTTCTTGGCGTTGAGCCTCAACCCCAGAGAAACAGATGAGCTAAGACGATGTCCCTGTGCTGAACTGCCAGTTCCTGGAACTGCGCTAGGATCAGCCAGTCGTCTACGTAATTCAGAATGCAGATGCCCCGAGTCGCAAGGAGCCAGCGCTACATCATGCATTGTGAATGTGCGGGTAAAAGGGCTAGGCTGAGTGAAAGAACCTGACCCTGGAAGACTTCGCCCCCGGAAGTGAACCTCAGGAACTTTCCATGTTGTGGCAGAACTTCTAAATGAAGTATAGAAGTGCGTCATAAGATCGATGGTGACCAGCCAAACGAATTGTAGGGCTTGAGACACGACCGTCTTGACAGGCATCATCTTGGACTTGAACACCCACGGGTAGTTCAAGCTTTAAGATCTAAGCCAGACGCCACCCCTCACCCTCCATGGGAAATGGGAAGTATTTAGTGTAATAACCTAACTCTCTCTCTGGAAGGGGAACACATACAATGGCCCCTTTAACCAGGAGATTGTTTTTTTTTTTTTGTTTTTACAAAAAAGAAATCCGGTTTACGGTAGTGAGAACACGCCGTTGAAACACGGAAAAGCGGCGAGAGAATTAAATCCTGATGCCCTTATAAGACCCACAGAAAAGAATATATCCGGCAGAAGTTTCCACGCTGCCAGGATCTCTGAGATGGGTATTATATTTTAACACTTCCTGTTGAGGGGTTGTCGGGTGTTTCGCGTCCTGAATAAAATGCAGGAACAGCGAAAACACCCGATTTTGACGAAGCCTCTGCAACCCGAAACACCAAGAGGTGGCGGGAATGGAGGGGCTTCGAGGGGGTACCGGGAGGGGTGAAGTGAAGCACGCGCCCCGTCCCGAGGGAGCTACCCCTAATCTAGGTGCAAGACCGTCAGGGTTTTCTCTTACTAGAATTTATAGTCCTGAGGTCTTGCTTCGGGGCTGGCGAGGGCGGCGAGACTGTCCCCAATCCCTGGGAGGAGGAGCACGACTCGCCACGCTTTGCTTTTGAGCCTCCCTTCAGTCAGGACCGAGGTGGGTCTGAGGCTTGCTTGTCAAGCGCAGAACCCACACTCAGGTTGTCCAGGAGGTCAGCCTGGTACGCCTGAAAAACAGCATAGTGTGCAGAGCAGCACCAGCCTGACCTGCTGCTTGATAAGCCCTTCCCACTAAAGTGGAGGTTGTCCTACAAGGCTTTGAGGGGAGAGAGGGCTTCTTAAGTGACGATGCCGAGCCCGGCGAGAGATAGCCCTCCAGCGTCTCTTCGACCGGCGGCATCACTGAATACCCCCGTGCCTCAGCACCCACGATAGTCGAATATAATGACGTCGAGGGTATGTGAACACGGGAAGAAAATATATATATATATTTTATTTATTTATTTATTTATTTTTTTAGGGGTTCTCCATAAGAGAAAAAGCTCTTCATGGAGGTTATCAAAGAAAGGGAAGGGACCCATGAGGCGTTCCCTTTCTTAGACTGGAAGATAAAATCTATCCCCTAATTTGGAGCGTATGGGGGTCTCTTTTTCGCGTGGCTAGTCCAATCTGGCAACCGCACGAGTAACAACATCGAGCAATTCCTCCGTATATTTTTTTATCGCGGACGGAAAGCTCGGAGGCGGGAAGAGAATTGCGATCCACCTCATGATCCGAAGAAGCGTCGGAACGCGCTTCGAGATCATGTGAAGGACCAGCTGGGTTTGGGGAGAGAGTGAGAGAAAGGGATCAACCCGTCTCTTGCTCCTCAGCCAAATCTGGATTTCAGTGTTAACATCCAGATTGCTTCTATAATATGACAATATATCACCTACAATGCATGAAAACATGTTTTAACAATGAATTTTGCCTTGTAATGCATTCTTTTGTATTACATTGCTGCTTTTGAGTGATTTTAGTGAAAAGTCACGTTTCATTGAAAAGATTAGAAATCTGATGAAAAATTACTTCTAAAAGCTTTGTAAGCTTAAAAGATGCCTTTGAGATCTGTTTCGTGAAGTTTTCACATTTCAGTGTTAACATCCATATTACTTCTATAATATGACAAAATATCAC